>NW_026688155.1:611666-917500 GCF_030445035.2 Dasypus novemcinctus
GAGTCAACTGCTGTTCCATATGGCTCAAGAAATCCTGAAGCGCTCAAAGTGATTTGTGGGACTGTCAGTAGCTGGCATATTGGGACTGATTGGTGTTATTGCAGCTGCTGCTACAGCTACCGTGGCCTTGCATGAGACTGTGCAGACTCAGCAATATGTGCATGATTGGCATAAGAATACTAGTGACTTATGGCATAGTCAAGAGCACATAGATGAAGAATTAAACGATGGAGTTAATGATCTAGAATCAGCAGTTTTACCTCTTGGAGATCAATTATACAACTTAAATTTACTTAGAGGTTTAAAATGTGATTGGAAAGAGAGTAATTTTTGTATTACTCTGCTTGCTTATAATAATTCTACTTTTGATTGGGAAAAGATTAGAAATCATTTGATAGGTCATAAGGGTAATATGTCATTAGAAATAGAAGAATTACAGAAAACGATATTGGATATATCTCAATCAGATTTATGTAGCTGATGATAAGGATATCTTTAGTGATTTGATTTCTCATTTCAATATGTTTAATCCAGTAAATTGGTGGAAGTCTCAACATTTTTTATCAGCATTAGGAATAGGAGTTTGTGTGTTAATCTTGTTGCTTATTGTTGTTACCTCCCTGGGACGAGGCGTTTGCTGAAGACTGCACCATGTGAATGCTATGGGACAAGCCAATAATTTGGTACTTGCAAGAACCTTGCAATGAGTTCCCCATGGTCAGTGTGCTTGGCTGGTAGTCAATGATGGGTAAGCCTCTCAGAGGAGGGCAACCTAAGACAGGCACAGCCATTCTGACTAAAACAAAAAGAGGGAAATGTGGGAAACAAAGGCATGTTTTTTCCATGGAAGCAAGTTACTTCCTTGACCACTGAGTCATGCTGTCTCTACAGCTATGCATGCAGGTCATAAATCTAGCAAGGAGATGTGTACATTCAGGTGGAACAAGGACTAGGTAGAATGGAACAACTTGGGCAACAAGATTTATGGGTGTGTTTTCTCAACAATATAATAAAACATTGAAATTTTGTACTTTGAATTAATTATAGCATTTGATTCATTGTGTTACACAGGTTAAGGTAATGGGAATAGTTAGTAAGAATAGTTGCTGGTTCTCACGATTGCTTGGGATATATAAAGAAGCCCCTGAGATTAATAAACTTTTCTGATGAGCTTGAGGCTTCAATGCTTTCAGATCCCCTGATCCCAGTCTCTCTTTGTCTTTCATTCCCAGTACCTTTTGGGACCATGACTCTGACACCCTCATATCAAAACTCCAACTCTATCCTTTGCCATGCCCTTTATCTGTGAATCCCCACCCACCAAGGGGTGGGGACCCAATGCCATAATGATGTGGCCCAATCAAAGCCCTAATCATAACTCAATCATGCCCAGGTACAGATGAGATTACAAGCATAATCCAATATTTCTTTTTTGAATTCATCAATTAAATCAAACTGCTACACCATGCAAGCTCAGTTTAGCATAAGCCTAAGGTTTTAAGGTATCAACAGATCTTAGGCTCTATCTTAAAGTTGACAATTTATACAAAACTCAAGTACTGTTGAAATCAAAGTTTGATTCCCTTTTGTTAGGTTAAAACTTATTTTTTCTACCATAAACATCTAAGAGCATGTTATAAGGAATCTTTTAAAGATGCTATTTTTGAATCATTAAGCCTTTTAGAACTTCTGAATATCAATCAAATATGCACTCCCTAATTTGTTAAAGACCAGGAGTTTCTTTTTCAAGTGCACATCTCAAATGGTTGTCCTTGGTTAATTCAAACATTTCCCAAGTAGCCACTACAAACTCAAGTCATCCTTGGTGAGATTCACCCATGTATTCAGAAAAAAATATGAACTGATACCACAGTGAGAAAAGAGATATTAGAGAATTTTTCAGGGAAGAATAAAAGAGATTTAGATTATGAAGTCCCCATGTTTAAGTAAAGGTTCCAAAAATGAAAATTGTATAGGCCTGTATTAGTCAGATTCTCTAGGGAAACGAAACCAAAAGGATATCTGTAAATAGTTTGAGGTTTTATAAAATTGCCTCATGCAACCATGGCAATGCATAAGTCCAAATTCTTCAGGGCAGGCAGCAAACCAGGGGTTCCAGTGAAGGTCTTTGATGAGTTCCCAGGAGATGTTAAAAAAGAGATTGGACATGCCTTAAACCAGTAACACTTCCTTATTATATTTTCTAAAGAACATTATAGTTTCAACCACATACCCAACAATCTCCTGTGTTTACCTGCTACCCCTTAATCCTTCCCCCAATTCCATGGACCATCTGACCCATCCTCCCAACCCTAGCCCCCCTGAAGCCTGCAAAGTCCAAGCCAGTAGTATCCCTATGCCCCTGTCTTATTCCTTCATTGCACAACTATGTACCTCCACTTTATCATAGATTTTGCCTGTGTGGGCATTGGCTCACAAACTTTCTCTCTCCCCATATTTTCTATAAGCCTATCTTCCAGTCTCTAGCTATCTGAGACAGCTTGATTTGCTTAATTCTTATCAGGGAGGTCATGTAGTATTTGTCCTTCAGTGCCTGGCTTGCTTCACTTAACATAATAAGGTCCTCAGGATTCATCCATGTTATCCCATGCATTAGTACTGTATTCCTCCTTACAGCTGAGTAGTATTCCATTGTACATATATACCACATTTTGTTTATCCACTCATCTGTTGATGGGCATTTGGGTTGATTCCAACTTTTGGCAGTAGTGAATAATGCCACTTTGAACACTGGTGTGCATGCATCAGTTCATGTCTTTGTTTTCAGTTCTAGGTATATACCCAGCAGTGGAATTACTGGGTCATATGGCAAATCTATAGCTAGTTTTTTGAGTAACTACCAAACTGTCCTCCAGAATGGATGGATCCTTCTACATTCCAACCAGTAGTGGATGAGGGTTTCCATTCCTCCACATCCTCTCCAGCACTTATAGTGTTCTGTTTTTTAATAGCTGCCAGTCTAATGAGTGCAAGATGGTGTCTCATTGTACTTTTGATTTGCATTTCCCTAACAGCTAGTGATGTTGAGCATCTTTTCATGTGCTTTTTAGCCATTTGTATTTCTTCTTTGTTGAAATGTCTGTTCAAATCTCTTGCCCATTTTTAAAATGGGTTGTCTTTTTATTTTCAAGATACAGGATTTCTTTATATATGCTTGATAGGGGCAACTGGCACAGGGTTCACCTGGGGCAGGCTTCTAGGGAGTATATGAGTGCTTATTTTGCCATACTATGTTATATCAGTGGGTGGAGATCAGTACAATGAATGGAAAGGTGTTATAACCCCATCCTGGGTAGGCCTGATATTCTCAAACAGAGGGGAGGGTGTCTCTTGAGAGCATGGGTGGCTCCCAGTGGGAGAGGACAGACTAGTGTGTCAAGCCCTCAGCATTGGTGCAAGTATCTATCAATCTTGTCTTTCAAGCAGTGAAGATTGGTTGTCACTGTGGGCCCCAGTGGAAAGGGAGAGAGGAATATAATGGATGGAAGAGGGGGTAACTGGTGGCAATGGAAGTATTCTGCATGATCCTGCAATGATGGATACAGGCCATGTTAAATGTCACTAAAAATTTATAACAGTGTATAGTCTAAAACGTAAACCATAATGAAACCATGGTTAGTAACTATGTATCAATATTTGTACATCAGTTGCAGCAAATGTGACATCCATGTGTAAAAAGATCATTGCTAGGGAAGGGGGAAAAGGGTTTGATGTTGTGTATATGGGAGTCATATATATTCTAAATGTGACTTTACTGTGGTCTAAAACTTTTTTGAAAACATCATTTTAAAAAAGGATGCAGACACAGGAATAAATGGAAAAGATTGCCTTGCCACTGTACATACAGAGCAACACCTAATACAGTGATGAAAGGCAAAAAGTAAAAAAAAGTTTTGAATCACAGAGGGGTTCAACTATGGCAGAGGAGGAGCACTGATGTAGGATGCCATTTAAGGAGGATGCATGGGTGGGAGGGAGTTTTCCAGGGCATGCATGTAAGTTGTAAACATATGTTTGGATGTTTGTTGGGTATTGACATAGTGGGTAGAGTTTCACATGATAACAGAGGGAGTGCTGCCCATTTTAATTGTTCTAAAGTGACCCTGCTGCTATATACTACTGGGATACAAGATATCAAGAAGTACAAGAATGAAATGAAACCACTGTCTATGATCCGAGCTTCCTGCCACTCTGAAGAAGGTCCATAGAGTTTTCTTGTTTATTTCCGTTGGTTAAAATAATATATTTTGCATGATTTCAATCACTTACAATTTTTGAAATTTATCTTATGACTCAGAATATACTCTTTTCAAATATTTCATACACACATGCAGACATTTTATTCTGCAGTTCTTTGGTAGAGTGTTTTATAAATATCTTTTTCGTTATGCTGTTGATTAGATAGGTCAAGTCTTTTCTATATTTTTAATGACTTTCTGCTTACATTCTATTATTTTTTAGGGTGGGTTTTGAAATAGCCAAATAAAATTGTTGATTTTTCTGTTTTTCCATTCAGTAGTAGCAACATTTTTTTCATGTAGTTTGAATTAAACAATATATAGTCTTGATGAATTGAACTCTTTATTATATTGAAATGTTGCTCTTTATCCCTTGTAATTTTCTTTGCTCCAAAATATTTTTCTAATGTTAACACAGTCATTCCAAATTTCTGTTTGTAGATCTCTACATGATAATCTGTGTTTATAAATATAAAGTGGGTTTCTTATGGAAATAATATAATTGGTTCTGTTCTTTAAAATAAAATCAACCTCTTCCTTTTACCTGAATTGTTTAGACAATTTTTGTTTAACACAAAAATTGGTATGGTTGGGTTTAAATCTATTCTTTTGGTGTTTGTTCTTTTTCCTATCATTTTATTTGTAGAATGACCATTTTTTTCTTTATTAGAGAAGTTATGGGTACAGAGAACAATCCTGCATAAAATGCAGGATTATCATATACCACCCCACCACCACCTTGAAATGGCATGCAACATCAGTTACAATTCATGATAGCACACTTTTACAATTGTACTATTAAAGACCATGGTTTCTCTTAGGGTTCACTGTACAGTGTAGTTCCTTAGATTTTTTAAAAATATTTTTTAAAAAATTTCTCTCCCCTTCCCCCCCCCCCCCGGTTGTCTGTTCTCTGTGTCTATTTGCTGTATCTTCTTCTTTGTGCACTTCTGTTGTTGTCAGTGGCATGGGAATCTGTGTTTCTTTTTGTTGCATCATCTTGTGTGTCAGCTCTCCATGTGTGCAGCACCATTCCTGGGCAGGCTGAACTTTCTTTCACACTGGGTGGCTCTCCTTACAGGGCACACTCCTTGTGTGTGGGGTTCCCCTATGCAGGGGACACCTCTGCATGGCAGGGCACTCCTTGTGTGCATCAGCACTAAGTGTGGACCAGCTCCACATGGGTTAGGGAGGCCTGGGGTTTGATCCTTGGACCTCCCATGTGGTAGATGGATGCCCTATCCACTGGGCCAAGTCTGCTTCCCTCCTTAGATTTTTAAAATAAATTTTCTTCTGTTACTATAGATACAATCTAACAGTTCCCCTTTTAATCAAATTCTTATACATGTATCAGTGCTGTTAATTGCATTCACATCATTGTGCTACCATCTCCACTATGCATTACCAAAACATTTCCATCATTCCAAATAGGAACCCTGTACAGTTTAAGCCTTAACTTCCCATTCCCTATTACATTCCATCCCCTGGTAAACTATATTCTAGATTCTGACTCTAGGAGCTTTCTAATTCTAGTGATTTCAAATCAGATAGCTCATACAATATTTTGGCCTTTAAGTCTGACTTACGTCATTCAATGTGAGGTCTTCAAGGCTAACCCATGTCGACACATGTATCAAGACTTCCTTCTTTTTAGCAGCTGAATTATATTCCCTTGTATGTATATACAACATTTTATTTATCCGTTCATCAGTTAATGGTAACTTGGGTAGCTTCAGTCTTTTGGCAATTGTGAATAATACCTCTAAGAACATATTGTTTGCAAATATCTGTTCAAATCCCAGTTTTCAATTCTTTCAGAAATATATCTAGTACTGTGATTGCCAGTTCTTGTGGTAGTTCTATATTTAGTTTTATGAGGAACTGCCAAATTGTGTTCCACAGCAGCTGCACCATTTTACATTGCTACCAATCATGAATGCCTGTTCCTGTTCCTCTGCATACTCTTCAATACTTATTCCCATTTTTTTTAAAAAAGTAGTCATTCCAATGTTGCTGAAATAGTATCTTATGGGTTTGATTTGCATTTCTCTGAGGGTTAATGATGTTGAGCATCTTGTCATATGCTTTCTGATCATTTTTATATCTTCTTTACAGAGTATTTAGCCCATTTTTAAATTGGGTTGTTAGTCTTTTTGTTGTTAAGTTGAAGGATTTCTTTATACATACTATATATGAATCCTTTATCAAATATGTGGTTTCAAATATTTTCTACCATTGTGTAGCTTGTCTTCTTTTATAATAAAATTCTTTGAGGACAAAAGGTTTTATTTGAATAAGTCCCATATATCAATTTTTTTTTTCTTTTTGTTGCTTGTGTGTGCTTTGGGTACAAAGTCTAAGAAAACATCGCCTAACACAAGATCCTAAAGATGCTACCTTTCCTTTTCTTCTAGGAGTTTCATAGAAGAAACTTTTTTCATAGAAGAAGCTTTTATATTTAGGTCTTTGATCTATTTTAATTTGATTTTTGCATATGGTGTGAGGTAGGGGTTCTCCTCCTCCTTCTTTTTAATTTTTTTTTCATTTTTGAAGAAAGTGTGTTCTTTCCCAATTGAATGGTTTTGCCCTATCTCAAAAATAATTTAGCCATAAATATGAGGGTTGATTTCTGAACTCTCAATTCTATTCCATTGGTTTATATGCCTATCCTTATGCCAGTACCAGGATATTTTGATTACTGTGGTTTTGTGATATATTTTAGGTCAGGAAATGGGGCTCCTCCAAGTTCATTCTTCTTTTTCAAGATGGCATTATCTATTTAGGACACTTATCCTTCCATATAAATTTGATGATTGACTTTTCCATTTCTGCAAATAAAGTTATAGGAAGTTTATTGGGATTTCATGGAATCCACAAGTTGCTATGGGTAGTCTTGGCAACATAACTTATTTAGTCTTCAAATCCATAAACAGGAAATACACTTCCATTTATTTAGGTTTTCTTTCATTTCTTTTAACCTTTATAGTTTTCTGCATGCAAGTCCTTTATATGTTTAAGTTTAATTCATAGATATTTAATTCTTTTAGTTGCTACTATGAATGGGGTTTTCTCTTGATTTCTTCTGATTTTTCATTGCTAGTGTATAAAAACACTACTGATTTTGAGTGTTGTACCCCACCACTTTGTTGAATTCATTTATTTGCACTAGGAGATTTACTGTGTTTTTTTTTTTCAGGAATTTCTGTATATAAGATCACAGCATTTGCATATAGGGAAAGATTTACTCCTTCCTTTCCAGTTTAGATGATTTTTGTTGCTTTTTCTTGCCTAATTGCTCTAACAAGAACTTCCAGTACAATATTAAGTAGCAACGGTAACAGTGATCATCCTTGTTTTGTTCCTCATCTTAGAGGGAAAGCTATCAGTCCTTTAAACTATTAAGCAGAATGTTGGTTCTCAGCTTTTCATATATGTCCTATACATGCTGGGGAAGTTTCCTTCTATTCTTATTGTCTTAAATAGTTTTATCAAGAAAAGGTACTGGATTTTGGTCAAATGCCTTTTCTGCATCAACTGAGATAATCATGTGTTTTTCCCACATTTTTTAATGTGGTATATTACATTACTTGAATTTTTAATGTTAAACCAACCTTGCATATCAGGCATAAATCCTACTTGATCGTGGTGTATAATTCTTTTTAATATGCTGTTGGACTCAGTTTGCTAGTATATTCTTGAAGATTTTTGCATCTATATTCATAAGACATATTCTTTAGTTTTCTTTTCTTGTGGTATCTTTATCTGGCTTCAGTATGAGGGTGAGGTTTGCCTTGTAGAATGAGTTAAGAACTGTTCTCTCTTCAATTTCTTGAAAGAATTTGTGCATAATGGGTATTAAATCTTCTTGGAATCTTTGGTAGAATTCCCCTGTGAAGCCATCTGGTTCTGGGCTTCTCTTTGTTGAGGGGTTTACTGTTACAGTCACTTTACTAATTACTGATTTGTTGAGATTTTCTATTTCTTCTTAAGTCAATGTAGGTAATATACATGTTTCTAAGAATTTTCCATTTCATCTATTGTATTTAATTTATTGGCATACAGTTATTTATAGTATCCACTTATAGTCCTTTTTTTTATTTCAATGGGGTTGGAAGCACTGTTTGCCTTTTCATTTCTGACTTCCATTATTTGTATCCTCTCCCTTTTTTTCTTTTATTGATATTTTCAAAGAACCAACTTTTTTTGTTAGTAAAAAGAATTCATTGGGAAATGGGAGAAAAGAACAGAGCTTGCTGAGAAATGGAAAAGAAGGATGAAATACTCATCAAGATTTGATGCAGGGTCTTCTAGGCAGGGAGTGGGTTTTGACATGTGTGGTCACCTTTTAAGCTATTAATTATTCCTCCCTTGCTAATGCTAAGGGGAGGGGCCTCAGATGTTATTGACTACCTCACCAGTGGTGGGGGTCAATGGTGTGGCCTGTTTGGAATATCCAGGACCCCTCTCAATTCTCGGACCATAAGGTCAAGGTCAAGGTGTTGGCAGGTTCTCACTGCCATGTTGTCTGTCAGCCAGGTTGTCTGCTGGGCCTGCTGCCTTTGCCCTTTCACTATACTAACTTGCCTCAACTCCTTCCTCAGCGAGTTCATGCCCTTATTCCTAAGGGAACTCTGAGGAGCATTGGTTATTCTTCTGTAGCTACTTCTTTTTGAAGAACCAACTTTTGATTTTGTTGATTCTATCTCTTATTGTTTTCTGTTTCATTTATCTCTGTTCTCATATTTAGTTCCTTTCTTCTGCATACTTTGGGTTTAGTTTGCTTTTTTCCCCTACTTCTACTTTTGAGGTTAGGTTACAGATTTGAAGTATTTTTTTCTTTTTCAATGTAAGCATTTAAATTTAGAGTGTGAGGTTTATGTCACTAAAATTTCTTGAGCCTGATAACTGCACTTAAGGTGATTAAATAAGTGAATATCCTTCCTAAGAGACATAAAAGGAAGCATTGTGTTTGAGGATTACATGTACAACCTGCTTTCAAATGTTCAGATGGTAGATGATAGATAGATAGATAGATAGATAGATAGATAGATAGATAGATAGATAGGTGAATAGATAGATAATATAATGATATGACCAAAATGGAAAAAATGTTAAAATTTTTGGATCTGGGTATCTGGGTACTTTGAGTGTGGGATTATGTTGGATTTCTCTGTATGGGGTTTGTATTATTTCTGCAACCATCCTGTAGATTTGAAATTATGTCAAAATAAAAAGTTAAAAAAAAATAGTATGTTGCTAAAGAGTCAGATGTCAGCTAGCAATCCTTGTGATCAATGCAGCCCTTTTGTGAACGGTCAAGAGAAAGATGAGAAGGAATCCAAAGATCACACAGACAGAATGTACATTCTCGAAATCTAAAGACTTTAATATTCCAATATTTCTAAGTTAGTTTTTAAAGATGAAATTAGTAAAGTGAGTTGAATCTCTGTGCAGGGCCTGTCATAACCCCTCTCATACTCATAACACACATTCAAGGCCAGGCAGACACAAATTAAGGAGGGCACTGACAGTTGGAGTCTCATCTGATCACCATGGGTTGGCTTAGGTGTCCTAGGCCACAAAATGAAAAGTTTATGTGGCCAGCATTGGGGGTCTGCAAGTCCTCTACCATGAAACCTCCCAACAAATAATTCAGACGGTTACAGGTATGGGAAGACACCTCTTTCTTTTCTAAGGCAGTTGGGAAAAATCTAGGGTGGCCATCCCTGCCAGCCTACAGAGCTTAGTCCATATCCCCTGGGTCATGACAGGCGATCACTGATTTGTGGGTCAAGGTGTGGGAAAGATGGAGGTATTGTTTTTCTATACCCCTCCCCCACCTCCACTAAGGTCTGCCTTGGTTGCCAGGCAGTTGGAGGTTCTGGGCAGGATGCTCACCATGGGGTTCTATCTTTTGTTGTGGGAACAGGTTCCTGGCAACCTGAGGTGACTCAGCAGAGGCCTTGAGAGCATTGTATGGTCTGCTGATAGTCATGATGCTCTGTGCAATCCTGATCTTGGTAACCTTGTGCCTGGTGTTGGCAGCTCTGCTAAAGGTCTTTATACAAAGCCTAGATGTCCAGGGAATGCTGTGGAAATTGGTGGCTTGGATAGTTATAGTGTGGATTTTTATTATTAAATCTTATTATGATGGGAGGAGAGACAAAAAACTGGCCACTGACATTTCTGCTCTTCTAGAGGGAACACAACAAATTGTTGATGTTTCACTACATTGAAAAATAATTTGGAGACCTTAACTCAGCTATAACATAAGACAAATTCAAGAACGAAGTATCAGAAATTGTATATGTGAAACTCATGAATAAAGAACTGGAAATCTACAACTCTTCACTTGGACTTAAAGTAGAGGAGTCTAGAAAGTCATGGAAAGGAGAGACATCTAAATGTTTACAAGAAGTTCACCTCATGGTTGACACTACAAGCAAAACTCTCACCTTAGAAGACTTAACAAGGCAAATCCAACATCAAGTAGTTCCAACCAAATCATCCTTCAAAATCTCTCTGGCAAATATAGAACAGCTTCCCACATCCGTGACAGGAGCTTTGGAGGAAAATTCCAGGTTTGAAAGAAGCATAAAATTCTATCACAGGAATCTCAAAAACCACAGTGTAAGCTGGGCGCATTTACTAAAGAGAAAAAAATCTCAGGAAGCTCTAAACTACCTATGGAACCAGTTCTTAGTAATAAAGTGGGTCAAATCAAACCTCCAGATGAGCATTTGCTTAAGATTTGTGATGCAGCTGCTGTTCTTGAGGAAAATAATATAGATCTTGGGAACATGGAATTGGATATACTGAAGACATCAGAAAATGGAGACATCATAGTGGGAGAATCCAAAGGAACGTTGATTGATGCTGTGGAGTTAAATACTTACTTACAAAGTCTTAAGGAAAAAGAAAAGAAATGCATGCAAAATTAGAAGAAGAAATTAAAATAATCAGTGAATTGAAAGTCATGTTGGAAGATTCCAAACTGAAAAAGCTTTGCTCCAGGTAGAACTCTCCTAACTGGAAGGGAGAGGCAAAAGCTCCAACAGAAACTTCAAGTCCATCTGCATCAAGAAAAGGAGACAAGTTTTAATCGAATTGTCAAGTTAAAGAGAATTTACCACATAAAGATGGGGGAATATTTTTCCAAAGCAAATAAAGACATCAGCAATGGATGTGAAAAGCTGAAAACTTATAAAATTCAAGCAGAAATCATTGCAGAAAAAGTTGATAGAATCACTGAGTATTATGAAAGCCTTATTTCCCAGAGGCATAAAGCTCATGATATGGAAATAAGAGCTGTGATACCTGGGAGAAACCTATTTCAACTGAGAAAATAAAACACATCCATGGCACAAAAACTAATCAAGGAAAAACATAAAGTTTCTGAAAATTATCATTCCACCTCTCGTGTTTCAAATGGAGCACTTGGCAGAGTCCTGGAACCACAACCAGGAACCCTCTGGATCAACAGTTTCCCAAGGAAGAAGGAACATCAGGCTGAAATGGTAAAGCCATGCCCTGTGTCAACCAGTTACCGCACACTGGGGTCCCTGAAGTTGGGTCCACCCCATCCAGTCAGCAGGTGCCACAGGAGGTCAAGACAGATCTTGTCTTGTAGCTCCTCTCACAAGCAGAAGCAGCTCAATAGAATCTTCTTCAACCCTCTCACATGATAGAGGAGCAGTCAACCCAGGCTCTGTTCTTCCACATTGCTATCCTGTCAAATGTCAGAGGTTAAGAAGGAGTCCCAGGAGGAATGTTCTGAGAAGATGATATGCTGTGCTTCCCCCTATTCTGGAAAGTGAGGAGGAAACTTCCCAATAGTCCACTTACTAAGAGAATTCCTTGGCTCAACATTAATCTCCACAATGTATCAACACCAATCTTTTGACTCCAGCTTCTGTTTATATAACCTGGAAACAAATGTAGCACCTGCTCTGTGGATCCTGATTCCAACGAGTCTACTTTGAAGACCCACAACAGCAAGACCTTTTTGTCTCAACTGATACATTTTAATTTTTCTCATTTAGTCTTATTCTATTAAGAGTATAAAAATGGCATAATTGGATATTTGATAAGTTATAGCTGTTAGTATATTTCATAACTGTATTATATAATATGAATCTATAAATTTATTCTATTCTATTTAAATATTGTTTAGACTAATTATTCTATTTAATTTTATTTCTTGGTAAGTTTAGCTTGTCATTTGTAACATCAGCTGTAGTAGAGTTTCATATGAGAATGTTTATTTCTGTATATCAAGGAGTCAATACCCTCTGGTTATAACATTAATGAAATTTGCCATTATAAAATTTATATAATTAATAAAACAAAGTTCATATAGCTTCTGTGTGCTGTTTTGATTAAACATCAGAACATGGGATGTGTTTATCAATAATATGCAACTTAATCCATTTTACTTACTAGAAAGACCTATGTTTCCTGAACAGCAATTCATCATGTGGTGACCTTTATTTATTTGTCATATTTCTGTATGTCTGCATTTCTTTAAAGGTATTCTGGAAGAAGTCTATCAGGCACATGAAAAATGCTTCCACATGGACAACATATTTATCCTGTATTTAGGTCCCATGATTTCAGGGAAGCACCTGCCTTATTCATCCTTGTTTACCCAGCATCAAGAGTAGTTCCTGATAGGAGCAAGGACCCATAAATAATTGTTAAATAAATGACAGGAATCAGTTTTTTAAATGTGCAATACTTTCACTCATCTTTCTGAACCCATTCATTTCCTTTCTCTAAAATATGTATAACAGCTTTATTGTTATTTATTTTTTATTTATGATTCACATACTGTCATAGATTGAATTATCTACCCCAGAAAAACAAAACCACATTCCTAATACCAGTCCTGTTGGCCTGAACCTATTGTAAATAGCACCTTTTGAAGATGTTATTTTTTATTAAGATGTGGCCAACTGAATCAGGATGGGTCTTAATCCTATTTTTGAAGGCCTAATAAAGACAAAGTCATAGGGAGAAGCAGGAAGTCAGCAGGAACACCCAGATATGAAAAGAGAGAATATACCTTTGGGCTTGGAAAGCCAAGGATCCCAAGAATTTTCAGATTGCCAGCCAGCCAGCCAGAATGCTACAAACTCTCAGAGGAGGCAAGTCTTCCAACCTCTGAAACGTTCAGCAAGTAAATTCCTGTTGTCAAGCCAACCTATTCTGTGGTATTTGCCATAGCAGCTGTGAAAACTAAGACACATATCATACAATTCATTTAAATTGTAAAATTCATTCTTTTTAATACAGTCACAGAGGTGTGCAACCATATCACTGTCAATTTTAGAACATTCTCATTACTAAAAGAAACTCTATAAATTAGCAGTCCCTCCCCATTTCTCTCCAAGTCCCCTAGTCCTGTGTAAACTTTAGTGCTTTCTATCCCCATAACTACACCTCTTTTGGACAATTCATATGAATAAAATAATACAACATGAGGTATTTGGTAGAAAAATATTTATAAAATTATAGGGCATGAGTTGAATGATTTTAAGACAGCTCTTACAAGGCAGATGAGTGTGTGGATATGGGCAGAAATTATTTAGATTGGGGAGTGTAGCAAGGACACTTTCTTGAAGAGAGTCTTGAGGGGCAAGGTCTTTGTCTTGATTCTTAAGACATTTAGATCTTTCACAGTTTTAATTTCCAAGAGCAAGTATTCATGGAGCATCCATTTACACTACTTTGGCTTGGTCTCAGTATTGTTTAACATAAGAGAATTATCTTGGCTTTAGTTATTAAGCCCTTTAATTTTTTTCCAACAAGATATCATTTTTATTTGTGTTATCTATATTAATTAGTGCCTCCTCATAATATACGACAAGGATGTGTTGTTTCTGATTTTAAAATAAATGCTTCCAGTAATTCCCTATTATACTCTTGGGTTTATTTAAGGGTTCTATAATTAGTGAGTTTTCTTTTCTATTATACTTTTTATCTTTATTTTTATTACATATTTATTTTTATTACTACATGCATATTGTGGTATTTGGAATATTCAATTAAATATTCATTATGGATTGCATCCTTTACTATTATAAAGTATACATCATCATTTCTTGGCTTTTTTTTTTGTCTTTTGGTTTTCCCTTTTTGTATTGCCCTATATTCATCTTTTGGGAGCACCTCCTCCAACTCTAAATTGACATGGCTTAAGTCAGTTTATTCCACATGTGGCTCCAGGGTGGTGATACCTTCCAAGTGTGACTGGTCAAAGTATGTGTAACTGCAACAGGGATACAAATAGAAACAAAACCATAAAAGTGAGCAAGAGCACAGGGGAATTTGATCAAAGAGAAATAGACTCTCCAATTTTTTTTGTTGCTAAACTGGAAATTGATACTCTTAGAACCGATGGTGTTGGGTACTTCCTGCCTTAGAAAGAAACCAATATAGATGTAAGCGTCAGAGAGAAGTAGATAGATCCTTACAACATTCCTGAGGAACTAGATCAAGTCACAACTTCAGTTATCAGTACCTTTTGACATTTAATCAATGTGATCCAATAATTACACTGCTTTGGGGTTGATTTGTGTTATTTACCACTAAAACTACCCATTCCAATACAAGCAGCAGTTTCTCTAGGATCCTACTTTCCCCCTCAGTGTCAAAGATGTCTTCCACAGAACACATATCATTTTAAAATTCATTGAAAGTCTTTGGTTAACTTCCAGAATTCTAAAAATGTTGACTCTGACAACTTTTGCTGGGCTTTTTTTAGCTTTTATGGTGGGGTAAATTTTCAGAGGCTCTTAATCCACCATTTTGCTGATATCCTATACAAGATTGTTTATCATAGCATTGTTTATAATACAAAAAAGAAGAAACATACAAATGCTAGTCAACTCATTAAACAACATATGAAGCCTTTAAAATAATCATATATGGAAATATTTGTGATATTTTTATCATGACTCAAGATTCAAGAAAATAACTTAAGCAACAATTATTGCTCACTTTCACATGTCAAACATGTAATACATGCTTTGCACGCATAATCCCATTTTATTTTCACAGCAATGCCATGAGGAAGATATTAAGATATCTATTTTACAGGTGATGAGACTGAAGCTTAAGGTTAAGTAGCTTTTCCAAGGTCAGAAAGGGAGCTAATGTCGGATCAAGTATCCAAACTGAGGTATGTATGACTCTAACAATGTCTCAATGACTAAAACTCTAATCCTCTAGATCACCCCCACTCCTTTCTTCCATGCAGCCCTAGAGACTCTTGCATTTCCCTCACAAGGTAGATATATCCATTTATCATAACTATTTAACTGTTAGACCTCCCATTAAAATATGGGCTTCCTGAAGAGATGAGCTGTCTATCTTGATCATTACTATGTCTCACAGATCAGGCACTCAACATGAATATAATAATTATTTTTCAGTTATCAATACCAAATAAGTAAATGAGTTAAAGGGTATGTAAAATTTTTATTAGTTTTGTGGTTGGTAGCATCATCAAAATTGTATTCAATGATAAAATGCACTACTGGCAGATGAGAAGAAAAAGCATTTGAATTGTCTACATGATATTATTACCATGAAACATTCTTCAAGATTCCTAATAAAATAGGAAGTCTTAAGAGAGACTATTTGAGAGACAGATATACATTATAATAAGTGCGGTTTAGGGTGCAAACTATAAGGTGAGTTAATATCTAAGAGACAGAAAATGCCTCTCTGGTGAAAAGATGATGTTAAAATTGTGACCTAAATATAAATTGCCAAGGCAGCAAAAGAGAAAATTACCAACTGAGACAATAGCACATGCAGTTCTACTGGGGTATGAGAAAATGTAATAAACTTGAGGTACAAAAAAGAAGGGGATATAAGAGGTGGAAAAGAAAACTGAAGTCTGAGGAGTAAGAAATGGCTCCCAAGGTTACATGGGGTCTTTATATGTTATTTTAAGTATTTTGGATATGCTTATAAAGACAGTGGAAGTCACTGAATGGGTTTAAACAGATAATTAACATTCCTAGAATTACATTTTTAAAAGAGAAACCTGGCTGCACTGATACTGTAGAAATAAAAGAGATCACAAGAGGATACTATGAATAACTACACCAAAAAACTAGATAATGTAGGTGAGATGGAAAAATTCCTAGAAACACACAACCTACAATGACCCTAGAAGAAATAAAGTACCTCAGCAAGCCACAAGTGAAGAGACTGAAACAGATATCAAAAACCTCCCAAAGTTGGGACTGGATGGCTTCATAGGAGAATTCTACCAATCATTCAATCTAAAACCAATCTTTCATAAGCTCTTCCAAAACATTGAACAGGAAAGAACACTACCAAAGTTGTTCTATGAAGTCAACATCACTCTAATACCAAAACCAGATAAAGATACTACAAGCAAAGAAATTTACAGACCAATATCTTTAATGAATATAGATGCAAAATACTTGCAAACAGAATCCAAAGGCACATTAAAATAATTATACACCCTGATCAAGTAGGTTTTATCCAAGGTATAAAAGGGTGGTTCAACACAAGAAAATCAGTTAATATAATAAATAACAATGATAAATTGAAGAAGAATCACATGACAATCTGAATTGATACATAAAAGGCATTAGACAAAATACAACATCCTTTTTGATAAAAATATTCCACAAGTTAAGAATAGAAGGAAGCATTTTCAATATGGTAAAGTACATATATAAAAAGGCTACAGCTAGCATTGTACTCAATGATGGAAGACTGAAGGCTTTCTCACTGACCAGGAGCAAGACAAGGATGCCCAGTGTCACAACTGTTAGTCAATATTGTGCTAGAAGCTCTAGCTAAAGCAATTAGACTAGATAAAGAAATTAAAGAATCCCAAATAGAAAAATGTCGCAGTGTGGGCTCGCCCGGAGGGCCACTGCAGGGGCAGTGTGGGCTCGGGCGGAGGGCTGCAACACACGGAGGGGCCTTCCGAGAAGGTGCTCCGGGGCCGGCAAGGTGCGGAGGACGCGCGGTAGGAAGAAGACTACCGAGGAGACCAGGATCTGTGCGCAAGTCTGATTTATTCAGGAAGTACAGCGGTTAATATAGGGTGAAGATGGGGGAGGGGCAGGGGGCGTGGCCGGGGGGCAGCGGATGGCTGATAGGTTCGTGCAGGGGTGCATCACTGGTTGCGGGCAGAAGACGGGGTAGCCAGGGTTCTTGGTGGCAGTGAGGCGGGGCTGTCATGGCGCGGCGGTGGCCCTCGGGGGAGAGGCGGGGTTAGGCCACTGAGGGGGAAGCGGGTGCAGCTGGGCAGAGGGGTGGGCAGTATGCCTGAACCCCAAGTGGAGGGCCTTAAAGCCCATTTCCGCCACCCGGGTCCAACTCGCACCGGCGCCTGGAGACGAGCCGACCCTTGCTGTCGCCGCGCTCCCACACGGTGCCACCCTACATTTCTCCCTTTTCTTTTATTAAGTGCTGAAGAAGGTGGAAGAGGAAGGGCCAGCGCTCATTTTGTTGGGGGGGGCTTCACCAGGCAGCGCGTTCGAGAAGCCTGTTTTGGGGGGGGTGAAGGTGGGTGGCGGCGGCTGCCGGGCCCTTTCAGCTTGGGCTAGGTGGAGTAGCCGCAGAACTTGTTGGTGGAGAGGGTCGGGCTCGGCATTCAGGGTCATCATGGCCATCTGAGGGGTGAGGTGTCACTGGCGACGTTTCTCTCTCCGGGTCAGGCGGTTTGGCGGTGGCGGGCCGGATGAGGCGTCCTGGGATCCAGATGGGCTGGGCAGCATCATCTGGAAAGACACAAGCAAAACCCCTTTCCTGGGCAAGGAGGGGGGCAGGCCCTGACCAGATGTTAGTTTTGGGGTCTTTCCACTGAACAAGGGGGGCCTGTGTGGGCCGGTAGGATGGGCCCCAATGAGCATGTACTGGGGAAAGGCCATCCTCATCAAAGCAGAGGAGGTTGTGGTGGATTAAGGCAGAGGTGACAATTTCTCCAGGTGTGTGGCGGGGATGGTTGCTCCTTTCCTTTTGAATAAGATGCTTGAGGAAGAGATGAGTGTGTTTAACCATGCCTTGACTTTGGGGGTTGAACGGAATTCCAAAGTGATGAGTGATGTTGTATAGCCTCAGGAACGCGGCGAAGGAAGCGCTGCGATATGCTGGTCTATTGTTGGTTTTCAGGTCCCATGGGACTCCCATGAAGAGGATGGCTTGTCTGAGGGCCTGAATGCAGTGCTTGGCTGTTTCTTCTGGGAGGGGAACAGCATAGCACAGATGGGAGAAGGTGTTGATGGCCACATGGAGATACTTGAGCCTGCCGAACTGGGGCACGTGGGTGATGTCCATTTGCCATCGGGCATTGGGGTGTAGCCCGCACGGATTAACTCTTTGCGGCTGTAGTGGCCCAAGGGGCAGAAGGGGTGCACAGGTTTGGCAGCATCTGACCATGTGCTTGCAGGCCTGGATGGAAAGTTCCGGGAACAACTTGTGAAGGCTCCTGGCAGAGAAGTGAAATCGAGAGTGGAGTAGCTTGGCTTGGTTGAGGAGGTCGCCAGGTGGAGGGGTGGGCGGTCGGCCTCTCTAGTGCTCTACTGAGGCTGGGAGGGCTTGGATGGCTTGATCGGTGAGGTTATTGCCAGCGGCGATAGGTCCAGGAAGGCCAGAATGGCTCTTCACATGGGCGATGTACTAGGGCGCCGTGCGGTTTTCCAAGAGACTCTGGAGAGTTAGGAGTGCTTGGTTGATAGGCCTTTTGGCAGGAAAAAACATGGTGAAAGCTAAGACTTGGCAGACTTGCAAGGTGTACAGGCTGTCGGTGACGATGTTGAGGGGTCTGTCAGGACAGGCGCGGAGAGCTAGGATGACGGCTTGGAGCTCTCTTACCTGGACAGAGTTCACGTTGATGTGGATGAGTATTTGAGGCTCTGACGCACTAGGCGAGTAGATGACAACTGTGAACTTGTGCTTGGAGGCGTCAGTGAAGGCGGTGGTGGCATGTGGGTAGGGGCGGCGAGACGGGAAGGGGTGGTGCGGCGGAGGGATGAAGGATAACTGGGAGATGCCTTGAAGCAGCCGATGGCTGGGGTAGTGGTTGTCAAATTCGCCATGGAAGAGTTCCGCAAGGACTTGCATGTCTGGACTGGACAGAAGCAGCGCGGTGGTTTTCTTGGCATCAAGCGGCTACACAATGGTGTCAGGGGGAGTACCATATGTGTGGGTGCATTGCTGGACAAGGTCAATGGCCAAGGAGATCCAGAGGGTGACTTGTGGGCCAATTTTTCTGAGCTTGCTTTTGGCGGTATGGAGCCAGAGAAGGGGCCTCTTCTGCCAGAGGAGCCTGGTGGGCGTACCCGTGGTAGGCAGGATCAGCACCAAGATGGCTCGGTTGGGGTCGTGACGCTGCAGTTGGCATTCTCACAGGGCATCATTGACAGCTCGGATGGCCTCCTGCGCAGCCAAGGTAATAGAGATTTTCTTTGTTACAGCCTGCAGAGAGTCTTGGTCGGTTTGCAGGAGGGCGAAGAGGGGTTGTAGTTGAGCGGTGGTGATCGGGAGAGCCGAACGGAGCCAATTGATGTGCCCACAGATTTGCTGTAGCTCTGTCAGAGATAGCTTCTGCGGAATGGCCAGTTGGGGGGCCACAGGCGTGATGGTGTTGTGGATGTTGAAGCCTAGAAAGGTGAAGGGGAGCTCCATGCGTACCTTATCTTGTTGGACTTGTAGGCCAAGGTCGTTGAGATGGCGCAGTAATGCCGTGATGATGGCTTGGAGGCCTCCGGGGGTTTTATGCGCCACAAGAAGGTCGTCCATGTAATGAACATTGTATGCAAAGTTCTTTAATGGCTGAATTGCCTTATTGACATAAAGCTGGCAGATGGCCGGGCTGTTTCGCATCCCTTGTGGGAAGACTCGCCATTGGTAACACGCAGCTACTTCTTGGTGATTGGTGCATGGGAGCGTGAAGGCGAATTTTGGACGGTCTTTTGGGTGCAGTGGAATGGAGAAGAAACAGTCCTTGATGTCGATGGTGGTGGCGCACTAGTTTCTAGGTATAGCCGTGGTGTGGGGGCACCCCGTTTGGGGGGAGCCCATTGGGCGGATGTGCTTGTTGATCTCACGCAGGTCGTGGAGGAGCCGGTACTTGCCTGACTTCTTCTGAATAACGAAGACGGGTGAGTTGTACGGACTGGTGGATGGCTCAATGTGTCTTGCGTCGAGCTGGTCATAGACAAGAGCTCGGAGAACTAACAGTTTCTGGGATGAGATGGGCCACTGCTCCAACCAAATGGGATCCTCGGTATCCCATTTAAGAGGAGTGGGTGCTGGAGGTGTAATGTGAGCAGTGGCGTATATCATTGGGGGGGAGCCGTGGATAGAATGGCTCCACAGTTCGAGAGGACATCCCGGCCCTAGAGGATATTGTCGATGCCAGGCAGGACAAGGGGGCGGAAGGTGCTTTGGCGGCCTTCCTTGTCCTTCCAAATAAGATCTTGGCTGGTTTGGAATGAGGGAGCTGTTCCGGTGGCTCCAATGACGCGGGGGCCGGGGAGCACACCCCAGTTGTGTGTGGCTGTTTCTGGGAAGCAGGATATTTCTGCCCCGGTGTCAAGGATTCCCTCGAACCATTGGCCTTCAACCTCTAACTCCATTATTGGTTTTTTGGGTCCCAGTGGAATGGTCCACATTACGGCAGGGGGTGGTGGCGTGGGTGAGCGGCCTCTTGCTGGCGGGGCTGAGGCCTGCCCCCTCTCACGTTTAAAGGCTGCTGTTGGCTGTTGGCGGTGCAGCAGTCACAGGCCCAATGGTATCCTTTGCCGCAGCGGGGACATGGGGTGGGAGGCGCGCGTGGTCTGGCTCCTCCGGTGTCTCGAGGCGTGTTCGTGGATGGTCGTGGTCGGGCGGCATGAGGGCATTCGTGGGCAAAATGTCTGGTTTCTCTGCATTTGAAGCAGTCGGAGGAGAGGGACATGGCCGTAGCTATGGCCTGAGCCAGCGCGGTGGCCTGCGGGTCTATGTGGGAGCAGGCCAGGATCCAGTCGTGTACTCCCCTTTTCTTTATTGGTAGGATGGCTTGTCAGCAGGCATTGGTGGCCCCTTCCAGAATGAGTTCCCGGGCAAGGGCTTGTTGCACACGCTCGCCAGGGACCTTGCACTTGCAGGCCTCCTGAACCCGGGATACGAAGTCGGCGAAGTTTTCGTCTTTTCGTTGGACTAGCTTGGCAAGTGGCTCAGGTCTGGTGGTGGAGCAGCTGCGGAAAGCACGTAAAGCCAGCTCGCGAAGTTGGAGCCAGAACTCGGGGGGGGCGTTGTGATATTGGGCTGGATTGGCGAATTGGCCCGTGCCTGTGTAAGCGTCTGGGGGATGGCGAGCCCTGACACAGGCGTTGTGTGCCACTTGCTTTTCTGCCTCTGATGTAAAGTGAGCATGCCAGTCGATGAATTGGCTGGGGGTTAGAATGGCCTGAGCGAGGGAAACCCAGTCATACAGAACCGTGAGCTGAGTGCTAAGCTCCTCAAGCAAATGTTGGGCGTTTGGGCTACCGAGGCCGTCCTCTTTAACAGCCTTGTGGAGGTTTTTTATTTCGTCAGCTGTAAAGGGGTACCAATCCTGCGGACGGTGCCGCAAGGGGGCGGCATTCAGCAGGTATAAGAGCGGTGTCTGATGCGCGGGGGCCTCTGCCCATGGGGGCCAAGTACCCATGGGCCCTCTGGTGGATGAGGGATCCGTGGTGGGGGGTGTCCAGGGGGTGGGGTGAGAACGTGGCTCGTCCCAAGATGGCGGCACCTCACAAGATGGTGGACTGCCCCAGGGGGTAGGCGGCTTGTAAGATGGTGGCTGCTCCTCTTCCGGCGGGGGCCAAGATGGCGCCATGGCTGGAGGGGGCGGGTATAGGGGGAGGGACTTCCCTTTATCCTCCCAAGAAGAAGGCAGAAGTTCGCCATCTTGGGGTGAGGTAGGCGCATCCGGTTTGGGCGGGCAAGAGTCCAGGGCGTTGTTGAGGCGGCTGGACAAGGACTCGGTGTCGGAATCACTGTCTGACTGAGACCCCTCTCCCTTGCTCTTACCGCAGGTGCAGTGGAAAGCGTCCTGATTGACAGGGGTGCCCTGGAGGCACGAGCGAATGGCGATGAGCGTGGGGAGAAGGCTGGGGGGAAAACGCTTGTTCTCATACTCCATAGCTGCCATGACACGGTCAATGAGGTTAGTGTACGTGTCCGGGTCCCACAGCTGGCAAGTGGAGAGCCAGGGGTTGAAAGGCAGCAAAAGGTCCCAGTACGTTTGGAGCTGCTTTACTGAGACATTCATATGATTGGTGTCTAAAAGGCTGGCAAGGGCCCTAACCTGAGGTGCCTGGTGGGAGGAAAGATGGCCGCCCATGGTGCCGACGGTGGAGCCTAGTGAAGACGGGGGTCCTTACCTTGTGGGCGAGGCGGGTGGGGGTCCGGCCGGGAAGTTGTTGCCCCACGTTGGGCGCCAAATGTCGCAGTGTGGGCTCGCCCAGAGGGCCACTGCAGGGGCGGTGTGGGCTTGGGCGGAGGGCTGCAACACACGGAGGGGCCTTCCGAGAAGGCACTCCGGGGCTGGCAAGGTGCGGAGGATGCGCGGTAGGAAGAAGACTACCGAGGAGATCAGGATCTGTGTGCAAGTCTGATTTATTCAGGAAGTACAGCGGTTAATATAGGGCGAAGATGGGGGAGGGGCAGGGGGCGTGGCCGGGGGGCAGCAGACGGCTGATAGGTTCGTGCAGGGGTGCATCACTGGTTGCGGTCAGAAGACGGGGTAGCCAGGGTTCTCGGCGGCAGTGAGGCGGGGCTGTCATGGTGCAGCGGTGGCCCTCGGGGGAGAGGTGGGGTTAGGCCACCGAGGGGGAAGCGGGTGCAGCTGGGCAGAGGGGCGGGCAGTACGCCCGAACCCCAAGCAGAGGGCCTTAACGCCCGTTCCTGCCACCCGGGTCCGACTCGCACCGGCGCCTGGAGACGAGCCAACCCTTGCTGTCGCCGCACTCCCACATGGTGCCACCCTACAGAAAAAGAAGTTAAACTCTCCCTATTCACTGATGATATGATCCTATATTTATTTATTTATTTTTTTTTTTTTTTTTTTAAAGATTTATTTTTTATTTAATTCCCCTCCCCTCCCCTCCCCCCCCCCCCGGTTGTCTGTTTTTCTGTGTCTTTTTGCTGCGTCTTGTTTCTTTGTCCGCTTCTGTTGTTGTCAGCGGCACGGGAAGTGTGGGTGGCGCCATTCCTCGGCAGGCTGCTCCCTCCTTCGCGCTGGGCGGCTCTCCTTATGGGTGCACTCCTTGCGCGTGGGGCTCCCCTACGCGGGGGACACCCCTGTGTAGCACGGCACTCCTTGCGCGCATCAGCACTGCGCATGGGCCAGCTCCACACGGGTCAAGGAGGCCCGGGGGCTTGAACCGCGGACCTCCCATGTGGTAGACGGACGCCCTAACTACTGGGCCAAAGTCCGTTTCCCATGATCCTATATTTAGAAAACCCTTAAAAGTCCATAAAAAAGTGACTAGAACTAATAGATGAGTTCAGCAAAGTTGTGGGATACAATATTACTATGCAAAAATTAATAGAATTTCTATACAACACTGATGAGCAAACAAGAAAATCAGAAAAAAGTTTCTGTTTACAACAGAACTAAAAGAACAAATATTTAAGAGTAAACTGAGGACATAAAGGACATATATTCAGAAAATTACAAAACATCACTTAAAGTTACTGAAGAAAACTTAAATGGAGATTCCATGTTCATGGACTGGAAGACTAAATATTAAGATGTTAATTCTACCCAAACATATTTACAGATGCAAGGCAATCCCAATAAAAATACTAACAGACTTGTTTGCAGAAATGGAAAAGCCAACTATCAAATTTATTTGGAAGGATAAAAAAAGAAGAATGAAGTTGGAAGATTCTCACTTTCCAACTTTAAAACATTTTACTTACCTACAATGGTAAAAGTAGCATGGTACTGGCATAGAGACAGAGAGATTGACCAATGAAACCAAACTGAGGACACAGAAATCACCCTCACATCTACAGTGAAGTGATTTTTGAAAAGACTGTCAACCCCTTCCAGCTGAGTCAGAACAGTCTATTCAATAAATGGTTCTGGGAGACCATTCTGGGTATCTGTAATCAAAAGAAAGAAAGAAGACCCCTGTCCCACACCTTATACAAAAATTAACTCAAAATGGATCATGAACCTAAATATAAAATTGATAACCATAAATTCCTACATGAAAATTTAGGAAAACATCTTCAAAACTTTGTGGTAGGCAACAGTTTCTTAAACCTTATAATCAAAGCATGAGCAACAAAAGAAAAAATAGATAAATGGGTCTTCCTCAAAATTAAGCAATTTTGCACCTCAAAGAACTTTGCCAAAGGTTGAAAAAGCAATCCACTTAATGGGAGAAAATATTTGAAAATCACATATCCAATAAGGGATTAATATCCATGATATAAAAAGAGATGCTAAAATTCAGTATTAGAAAGACAAACTACCTGATTAAAAAATGGCAAAAGACCTGAATAGACAATTATCCAAAGAAGAATCACAAATGGTGAAAAAAACATGAAAAAATGTTCAACTTCGCTAGTTGTAGCAGTTTGATACAGTTATGAATTCCAAAAATAGATATTGGATTATGTTTGTAAACTGGTTTGTACCTAGGCATGATAAAATTATGATTCGGACTTTGATTGGACCATGTCAGTAGGGCATTGGTATGGCAAAGGACAGAGTTGGAGCATTTTGATGTTGAGGTTTTTAATGTTGGAGTTTGATGCTGAAGTCTTTTTCATTTATTTATTATATTTTACACTTTTTAAATTAAAGTTAATAGATCACAAAGACTGTTACATTAAAAAACATAAAAAACATAAGAGCTTCCCATATACCTCACTCCCCACCACTCAGCCCATTATTTTTGTAATTTGTGTTTTTTTGAAAATAAATGCATCACAAAAAAAGTTACATTAAAAAATGTAAGAGGTTCCCATATACCCCAACCCCCCATAACACTTCTCTCCCACCAACAACCTCCTCCATCATTGTGGCACTCTCATCGCACTTGGTAAACACATTTTGGAACACTGCTGCTTCACATAGATAATAATTTACTCTGTAGTTCACACTCTACCCCAGTATAGTCAGTGGGTTATGGCAAGATATAAAAAGTCTAGCATCTGACCCTGCAATATCATTTAGGACAACTCCAAGTCCCAAAAATGACCCCACATTGCATCTCTTCTACCCTTTCCCCACCCTCAGCAACTACTGTGGCCACTTTATCCACCTGAATACTACAATTTCTTCTATTACTAGTCACAATAGTTTTATACTAGAATATCAGTAAGTCCTCTCTAATCCATATATTTTTCCTCCAATCTGTGGACCCTGGGATGGTGATGTCCCACTCCACCTCTAGATCAAGAGGGGGCTTAGAATCCACATGGATGATGGATGCAATTCCTCTGCTTGTTGTTGTTGGCATTCTTAATTCCCTGGTGTGGTGGTTCACCATCTTCACCTCCCTGATAGCTGACCTGGGTAAGCCCAATGAACCAGAGAGTAGGAGTTGCAACTCTGCTGAGGCTCAGGGCCCAGAAAGCACATGGGCAGTCCAGAGATTCACATCCTCAGAGTATGCACCATCCCTAGCACCAACCACAGGTTCAGTAAAAGTGACAGAAGACGCATGTGTAGGAAGGTCACATCTGAGTCCAGCTCCATCACACAGAGCACAAATTCCAAAGTAGGGCCCTCTGACATGGCACAGAACTCCAAATCCATCTGCCATGACCATATACCCTGTGCATCCCCATAGCTTTCAGGAGAACCAGAACCTAAGGTTGTATCTACTTTGGCTTTCTCTGGGGTCCTCCTGAGGTGTGCATAAGCGTGACCCCTCTGATGACCTCCCAGCTCTTTTTGGAAGATTCTTAGACATTTAAACTCATTTGTCTTTGCCATTTCCCACTTTTATTCTAGGTCAAAAAACAGTTTTTCACTCTTGATCCAACATGTAGGCTGAGATATTCTGCTGGTCAGTGTTGACCCTTTTATTCAAGGTTTCTTTCTGATTGGAACACCAGTTAGTGATTGGTAGTAATCCCTTGGCACTAGGGAGGCTCATCCCTGGGAGTCATGCTCATGCTGGGGGTAAGGTAATGCATTTACATGCTGAGTTCGGATTAGAGAGTGGCCACATTTGAACAACATGGAGGCTTTGAGGAGGTAACTCTTAGACACCCTGCAGCTCTAGGCCTAGTTCATATTTCAGGTACGCAGGCTCATAAGCATAGTCATCAGTATCAAGAGCTCATTATTGGACCATCCTTCATTGTTGGTCTTTGCCAATCCACTTGGGAGATTATTGTTTTTCCATTGGGGAATGTGACAGAGCTCTCCAAGTAGGAAATCAGCACTCCCTCAATTGGAGTTTGTAATTGTAACTACTATTAAAAAACCCCAAATATATCAGAACATTTTTATGTCCCTTATGTTCATGCCCTGGAGAACTCCCCCAAATCAGGTAACCCCCATCAATAACACCCCACACCAGTGTTCCTCTCCTGCCAATAGTCGAACCTCTCTGTGGTCCAAACCTTCTTCAACAATGAAGTTTAATGTATTGCCAAATTCAATTAATAGGAAATTTAAATATAGTGATGGGCTTAAAAGTTTAGAAATAGAATAATTTAGAAATACTAAAATAAAGTAAAAATAAATTGGTGTATTAATAAAATGAAAAATATTATAAAGCTTTGTTTCAAACATTTTGCCTTTCATCACTGTAATAGGTGTTGCCATGTATGTACAGTGGCAAGGCGCTTTCTTTCATTTCTTCCTCAGTATCTACATCCTTTCTTTCTTTTTTTCCCCCTAATGTTTAATTTTGTCTTCAAAAAAGGTTTAGATCACAGCAATTCACATACACAATATAGGGAACTCCCATATATTTAACATCAAACCCTTTTTCTCTTTACTCAGCAATGATCTTTTTACATGTTCATGTTATATTTGCTGCAGCTGAGGTACAGATTTTGAAACATAGCTATCAAACATGGTTTCATTTTGGTTTACATTATGGTTTTTATTTTAGACTGCACAAATTTCTAAATTTTTAAATTTAAAACATTATGGTTTACATTTTAGCATATAGACTTTTATACACATTTGGTGTAAGTTAACATGTCCTATATCCATCATTGCATGATCTTGTGGAGTGCTTCCATTGCCCCTCAGTTACCCTGCTTCCATCTGTTCTATAACTCTCTCCCCCTTCCCTCAGGGCCCACAGTGATAATCAATTTTCACTATTTGAGGGACAAGATTTACAGATACTACAACAATGCTGAGGGCTTGGCATACTAGATTGTCCTAACTAATTGGGAGCCACCAATTCTCTCGAGAGACATAATTCTCTCTATTTGGGAACACCAGGTCTCCCCAGGTTATGGGTATACCTCCACACTCAATGATATAATACACTATGACAAAATGAGCACTCACACTCTCCCTAGAAGCTTGCCCCTGTACAAGATGCCCCCCTTAAGCACCTTAAACACATAATCCCTCCTTATTATATTTTCTAAAGAGTTTTCTTAACATTATCTTTTCAAACATATACCTGACATTCTCCTATATTCAACTGTTCCCCCAAGCCCTTCCCCAAATTCCTTGGGCCATCTGATCCTTCCTCCCAACCCTAGCCCCACCCAAAGTTATCCCTATGCCCCATCTTTTCCCTTCCCTGTACAAATACTTACCTCCAACTTATCATAGACTTCACCCATGTAGGCATCAGCTTGCAACCTTCCTCTCCCCCACAAATTCCTTTAGCCTACCTTCCAGTCTCTAGCTCTCTGAGACCACTCAGTTTGCTGGTTTCATATCAGAGAATTCATATAGTATTTGACCTTCAATGTCTGGCTTGCTTCACTCAACATATTGTCCTCAAGATTCATCCATGTTATCACATGTGCTTGTACTGTATTCCTTCTTAAAGCTGAGTAGTATTCTATTGTACATATATTTCACATTTTATTTGTCCATTCATCTGTTGATGGGCTTTTGGGTTGATTCCAAGTTTTGGCAATAGTGAATAATGCTGCTATGAACATTGATATGCATATATTGGTTTGTATTCTTATCTTCAGTTCTTCAGTGGAATTGCTGGGTCATATGGAAAATCTATAGCTAACTTTTTGAGAAACCACCAATCTGTCCTCCAGAATGGCTGGACCCTTCTGCATTCCCACCAGCAGTGGATGAGTGCTCCCATTCCTCCACATTCTCTCCAGCACTTGTAGTCCTCTGTTTTTTTGATAGCTGCCAGTCATATGTTAGTAAGATTGTATTTCATTGTAGCTTTGATTTAGTCCCTAAGTCCCTGCTGGATTTTTTCTTTTTATCAATCAATTCTATTATCTGTTTGATTTCAGATGTGCTGTGTTCCACATCACTAATTTTTGCCTCTGCCTCTTCAAATCTACTGTTATTTGCTGAGTTTGTATTTTTTTATTTCTTGGATTGTGCTGTTCATCCCCATCGTTCTGTTATCTTTTTGTGCATGATTACAATTTCTTCTGTATGCCCTGTAAGTGTTTTTTTTTTAAGATTTACTTTTTATTTATTTCTGTCTCCTTCCCTCCCCCACCCCAGGTATCTGTTAACTGTGTCCATTTGCTGCGTGTTCTTCTTTTTGTCTGCTTATGTTGTTGTCAGCAGCATGGGAATCTGTGTTTCTTTTTGTTGTGTCATCTTGCTGTGCCAGCTCTCCATGTGTGTGGTGCCACTCCTGGACAGGCTGCACTTTCTTTTGCATGGGCTTCCTTATAGGGCACACTCCTTGCATATGGGGCTCCCCTATGTGGGGGATGCCCCTGCATGACAGGGCACTCCTTGTGTGCACCAGCACTGCACATGGGCCAGCTCCACATGGGTCAAGGAGGCCTGGGGTTTGAACCATGGACCTCCCATGTGGTAGGCGGATGCCCTATCTGTTGTAGAATTTGAGAGAAGTTCAATTATTTGAGTATAGAGAGGCCAGGACTCAGGAATGATTTTGAGAAGGAAAAATGGTTTATTGACGGCCGGCCGGACTCGGGAGCTTTCTGTTTGAATCCCGAGCCCCGAACAAGATTTTCAAATGTCTTTTATACAGAGAGGAAAGGCCAAATGGTCCCTTTGTTTCAGTTCTCAATAGGCTTCAATTAGCATATATATCTTCCACATCTTAGGTAAGCTTTTAGCATGGACTCCAGACATTCTAGATAAGCTTTTAGCATATTTACTTTTTGCATTTCCCCTAAATACTTAAAGTTTATAGCCCTTGCATTGTTAAGCTGTTACCTGGGACTGGAGCCTGTTGTCATTGTCCCTAAGGGCAGAACTGCAGCCTCTTACCGTTCTACACCCACAGCCTTCAGCTTAGGTTATCTCTGAAGAGACAAAGAGCCTTCCACCCATAGCCCACATCATATCCACTGGGCCAAGTCTGCTTCCCAAGTGTTTTCTTAATATGCTGAATCTCTTCCTTCACTTCATTGAATTGGTCCATGATGAGCTTGAGAGCTTTAATTATTTGTTTGGTTTTCCATTTTTCTTCCTGGTTTTTAGTTTGTTCATTGGATTGGGCCATGTTTTCCCGATTATTGGTATGGTCTGTAGTTTTGTTTTGTTTTGTTTTGTTTTTGCTGTCTGGTCATCATTTTATCTTGTTGGGCTTATTCAGTTGATTAGTTTCTTCATCTCTGGATTTAATTAGTTGTTTTTTGTGTGTGTGCTAAGTTTTTGTCTTTGCCACTTTGTTCTTCTTATTCTATTTCCTTGTTGTTGGCTAAGTTCCCTTGAAGGAAAATATTAGGGTCAGAGAAAGTAAATGGGGTAAGAAAATAAAATCTAATAGTATTGCTAGTGAATGTCAGCAGAAGAACCACATGAGATCTAGGAGAATGGATATTTAACTCACATAAGCTGTGTATAGTTATAATCTTAAAAAGTGGAGCACCTATAATGAGATAGTAAACTGAATATGGGGAGGAATATAGTATGAATTAAAAGGCCAGTGTGGTGAGGAGAGAGGGAAAGAGAAAAGAAAGGATAGTAATGTAAAGAGTGAATAAAAGATAGAAAACAAATTAGAGATAGTAGATATAAAATGTCAGAAATATTGGGGGGCTAAACAAAGAGAGGTGGAATGTAACAGAAACAATAAAGGATGGAGGATAGAATGAGGTAAAGGAAAGGGGATACTGTTAGTAACCAAAATCAGTACACAGAGAATAGAGAAAATTAAAGATGAGGAAACACAGCAAATAAGAAATGTTGCCTGCAGCACTTAATATAAAAAAAGAAAAAAAAGTTTCAAAAAAGCAAGAAAAAAAAAGGAGAAAGGAAAAAAAGAGGGGCCATGGGGTGATAAAGAGGAAAGAAAACAAGAAAACAACAGAAAAGACCAGCTAAGGCCTCAGGCAAGGAATCCTCTTTGCAATTGAATAAACTGCTTAGGAGTCTGACCTTCCCCTTTTCTCCCTTGCTCACTTCCCTCTCTCCCAGGGCAATATGAAGGGTATGTGAGGGCTCCTGTAGGAAATTCAAATGGGTCCCTGGTGAACCAACTCACCTCAGAAAATAATTTTTCTTAATTTCTTGAGAGAGAGCACCCACCCCTTGCCAGGAACCCTAAATATGTTATTGGAAGCCTGCATAGCACATCCTACTGTCCCTCTCCCTTAGGTGTACTATGGGGGGCTAGTTAATTTCTGACTATTCCTTCTCCTAGACCAAGTTTCCTATCCCAGGGCAGTTAGGTAAATCAGGGTCTCTCAGCAGATTCACCTCTTCTTTCTTCTTAGGCTCTCCCCAAGTCAGCTGATATGCTCCTCCAAACAATAAAAGGGGGAAACCAGAAAATTGAACCTACATTCTTTGGGTCCCTCTGAACCTCCTGCTTACACCCTCCCACTCCTGGAGTTAGTCCCAGACCAGAGAGGTAGGACAATGCCAGATTTCTGGGAGTGCTGGGCTCAGAAAACAAAGGCCTGGGAGAATGTGGACTTGGGGTATGTGAAGTGTGGGTTGTGGGGGTTCAGGGAACATGGGCTTGGGGTTCAAGCATTTGGGGAACATGGGGCTTGGGAATGCTGGCACATGACTCCAGCTTTCCTGGAGTGCTATGCCCTCAGCCCTAGGGGGCTTCCCTAGGGGGAAGAGATTTACCTTCCCAGGGCTTCCAAGTTCAGTGTTAGAAACTCACAATTCTACCTTGAGCAAGCACTAATTATGCTGCAGTCTCTCCAGATCAATGCCCAGACATCCCCTGCCATGTAGGTTCCTGAAACAGCCTGCTCCAGCAGAATTGTCACCATACAGCCTGTCCTTTACAGGAGAGATGATGACAGTGTACTTACTCAGATGTCATCTTGCCCTGCCTCCTGATGCTGAAGTCTCAAGCTGGAGCCCCAGGAAGTAAGCACACAGAGGAAAGAGAAGCAAGCCCCAGGCAGAGAAGTACACTGAGTCCAGAAAGAACCAAGCCCTGGGAAGAGAGGAACCCAGGAAGGCTGAACCCTGGCAGACATCAGCAGCCATATTGCTCCAACACGTGGAAATAGACTTTGGTGAGGGAAGTAACTTATGCTTTATGGCTTGGTGTCTGTAAATTCCTATGCAAAACAAATACCCTTTATAAAAGCCAGCAGATTTCTTATATTTTGCATCAGCACCCCTTTGGCTGACTAATACACTAGTGATTAGGAAAATGGACATCAAAACTACAATGAGATATCATTCCACACCTATTAGAATGGCCATTATTAAAAAGTTGGAAAACTAAAAGTATTGGAAAGAATGAGGCTAGATAGGAAAGCTTATTCTTTGTTAGTGGGCATGTAGAACGGTACAGCCACTCTGGAGGACTGTTTGGCATTTTCCAAGGAAGTTGAATATAGACTTGCCATGTGACCCAACAATATCACTACTAGGTATAGACTCAGAAGAATTGAGAGAAGTGACATGAACAGAAGTCTGCACGCTGATGATCATAGTGTTACTATTCACAGTTGTCAAAAGATGGAAACATCCCAGGTGTCCATCAACCAATAAATGGTTAAATTGTGTATACACACATTGGACTATTATGCAGCTGTAAGAAGAAATGAAGTCATGAAGTGTACTTACAACATGAATGAACCTGGAGGATATTATGTTGAGTGAGGTGAGCCAAACAAAAAAGGACAAATACTATATGATTGTGCTATTATGAGCTAAATATATTATGTAATCTCGTGGAGTTAATAATTAGAATATGGGTCACCAGAAACTAGAATAAGGGTAGAGAATGGAAAGCTGGATGTTAATCTGTGCAGAATTGGTAAAAAGGTAGTTTGCAAATTTTTAGAAATGAATAGAAGTGTTGAAAGCACATCATAGTGTTTTTAACTAGCATAGATAAGGGTATGACAGTGGTTGAAAGAGAAAGTCTAAGGACAAGTATATTAGTAGCAGGAAAGCTAAAAAACTTAACATGGAACTTTTTTCTTTCTTTCTCTACATTAAAATGTCCCTATAGTCTTGGCAGATGGCTCTGGTGTTCAGTGCCATGTCGGTGGGACCTACTTTGGAATTTGTGTTCCTCATGAAGTTGGACTCAGATGTGAACTTTCTACACATGCATCTTCTATCACTTTTACTGAACATGTGGTTGGTGCTAGGGTTGGTGTATACTCAGGAGACTTGAATCTCTGGACTCTCCATGTGGCAGCTGGGCACTGAGCCTCAGCAGAGTTGCAACTCCTACTCTCTGGTTTGTTGGACTTACCCAGGTCAGCTAACAGGGAGGTGAAGATGGTCAACCACCACACCAAGGAATCAAGAATGCCTACAACTGCAAGCAGAAGAATTGCATCCATCATCCATGTAAGATCTAAGCCCCTTCTCAATACAGAGGTGGAGTGGACATCACCATCCCAGGGTCCACAGGATGGAGGAATAAAATATGGATTAGAGTGAATTTACTGATATTCTACTATAGAACTCTTGTGACTAGTAATGGAAAAAATTGTAGCATAGATGTGGAGAAAGTGGCCATGGTAGTTGCTGAGGGCAGAGAGAGGGAAGAAGAGATGTGAGGTGAGGGCTTTTTTGGGACTTGGAGTTGTCCTAAATGATATTGAAGGGATGGATGCTGAACATTATATATCTTGCTACAACCCACTGAATGTACTGGGGGAGAGTGTAACCTGCAATATTATCCTTGTGGTACAGCAGTGCTCAAAAATGTATTCACCAAATGCAATGAATGTGCCACAAGATGAAAGAGGTTGTTGATGTGGGAGAAGTCAGGTGAGGGGATGGGATATATAGGAACCTCTTATTTTTTTAATGTAACATTTTTTGGACTCTATGTATCTTCAAAAATACAATTAAAATTGATGGGGGTGGGGGGTGGAGAGTGGGATATATGGGAACCTCATGTTTTTTAATGTAACATTTTCTGTGATCTAATAAACTTGAAAAAAGATAATGAAAATATTAAATTAATTTTTAAAAAATTGTAGTGCAAACCATAATGTAAACTATAGAAGATGCTTAGTAGTGATGTTTCGATATTTATTCATCAATTGTAACAAATGTACCACAGTAATGAAAAATGTTATTAATAGGGGAAATTGAGATAGAGAAATGGGGTGGGGTATATGGGAATCCCTTATATATTTACTTTTTAAGATTTATTTTACTTATTTCTCTCCCCTTCCCACCCCCCTGCCCACCCGCCCACCCCAGTTGTCTGTTCTCTGTGTCCATTTGCTGCATGTTCTTCTTTTTGTCTGCTTCTGTTGTTGTCAGCAACATGGGAATCTGTGTTTCTTTTTGTTGCATCATCTTGTTGTGCCAACTTTCCATGTGTATGGTGCCATTCCTGGGCAGGCTGCACTTTCTTTCATGCTGGGTGGCACTCCTTGCACATGGGGCTGCCCTATGCACAGCATGGCACTCCTTGCATGGCATGGCACTCCTTGCGTGCATCAGCACTGCACATGGGCCAGCTCCACATGGGTCAAGGAGGCCTGAGGTTTGAACTGGGGACCTCCCATGTGGTAGATAGTTGCCCTATCCACTGGGCCAAGTCCACTTCCCCCCTATATATTTGATGTAAATTTCATGTAACCTATACCTTCTTTAAAAATAAAAGAAAATTGTCTGAAGAAAAAATTGTCATTCCATTATTTTCTGGCTTGCAAATGTCATTATCAGAAGATATTTTCACCCTTAAGTTTTTATTCAGTTGATAATATGTCTTTCATTTTACATTGCTGTGTATAAGATTTTTATCTTCATCATTGTTTTCTTGTGAATTTGATTGTGATGTGCATTGGTATTATTTTATGGTTTTCTGCTTGAAAACATTTTTTCATCAAATTTAGAAAAATTTGTTTTTGTTCTTCCAGTATATTTCCTTTCTATGTCCATACTATTTCTTTCTAAGTACACAAAAATATATACTTAATATTTTATTACATTTCTTTAAGTTATTTTCCTTTTGATGATTCTTTTTAGGGATCATATCTATTACTACATACCCATGTTCACTTATCTTTTCTTCTGTGGTCCTATTTTCCATTTTAGATACTGTATTTTCATTTCTAGATTATTTTTTAATATTTTATATTTCTCTTATCATGATTTTTTCCTCTGCCTTTTTAATCCTATGAATTCTTTCATCTCTGTCATTTATGTGTCTCTTTCTAATAATTAATTTATTTAACTCTCAGAAATGTTTATTTTCATGCCTAGTAATTTTTATCTGATACTCGATATTTTCAATTTTATGATGCTTAATGTTAGATGTTAGACTTCTTGTATTCTTTTATATATTGATGGTCTTTCTCTGTGATTTAGTTAAATTAACTGAGTTAATTAGACCTTTTCAATTCTTGTTTTATGCTTTGTTAGGATTGGCACAGAGCAGTCTTTATTGCAGAGCTAATTTGGCTAATAAAGTGACCTCAAGTATTTCTTAAGAGTTTCACTAGTAGCCCAGACTTGGAAGGCAAGGCAGATCCAAAAATCTTTTGTTCCTGGGGATCATCCTAATATATTATAGTAGGAGGAAGAACAGGTAAAGCAGAGAGTACCTGAAAAGGATTGAAATTCTGATTATTCTCTTTTCCTTGGTTCAATCCAAGACCTAATCTCAATTCTACTGACTTTCCAATCCCTTGCTTTTGTTAACACTAGTTTGGCATTGTGTAAAAAATTCAATTAAAAGGAGCAAAACACTGAAACAATAGACTTATCCAGAAACAAGATTATTCACACTTTACTACTTCATTCACATGAAATTCTACAGAGGCAAAAGTAACATATGGTTGGCAGATATCACATCAGTTGTTAAATGAAAAGGTTCACATGGGAATTCTCTGGAGATGATAACACAATTGACTAGGGGAGGTGGTAATATGGATGTATGTATTTTTCAAAATTCATTTGTCTATACACTGGAAATGGGTGCATTTGAAATATAAAATTACCTTAACTGAGTTGGCTTAAATTGAAAAAAAAATGAATACATAAGGAATATCAAAATTAGAGATGTCTACCTCAATTGAGTTGGCTAAGAATGAAAAAAAATGAATACATAAGGAGTGTCAGAATTACAGAGATGAAAGTAATATACTCAGGTTTGTCAGACATTCCAGCTGCCAATTAAACAAATTTTACTTTATGAAATTGGAAGCATATTTAGAATTAGAGGTTTCCATTTAGGATATGGAATATTTAAAGAAGGGATTTTAGCCAAAAGCTGCACCTTATAATTGATAGTGGAGATATTGAATAGAATAAGATCTGCCTGGGCTCAATCCCCAGAGAGACTGATGCAATATTTCTGGTGAGGAAATCAGGATATAGTATTTATTAAAAACAGTCAAGTAATTCTCATGACCTCTCAGAATTGGCACTTCTAATATGAAAAATAGTTGATGTTATGGCAGTAGATAAGAACTCTTCCAGATTGCTCATGAAATGAAATAAAGAACAGGAGAAACTATCATAGCCTGGAGATACCATTAAGATCTTAGTTTAAATATTAGGATGATGTGGCAATGAACAAAGCCTTTAAAGTGATAATAAGATAATACTATGAACAATTCTATGCCAATAATTTTTACAACTTGAAATGAACAAATTTTTGAAAATACAATTTATCAAATCAACACAGGAAAGAACAACCCTATACCTATTAAAGAAATTAAAATTTGCATGAAGATTCCCAAAAAGAAAACTCCAGGCCTGGCTAATTTCACTGGTATGTTTTATCAAAAATATCCAATCAGGAAATAGTGCCAATCTTACATAAATGATTTAGAGAAAGAAGGATCACTGCCCAAGTCATTTCATGAGGCAAATATAATGCTAATAATAAATTCTGATAAGTGTATCACAAAAAAGAATATACCACACTGATATACATGATGTCAATAGATGCAAAAGTCCTTAACAAAATATTAGCAGATCACATGAAATAATTCATAATTCATGATATATTATCTCTGGAGTACAGGGATTAATCATCCCAGAAGAACCACATAGAAAAAGGGGTAGCTCCCAGGAGGAAGATGGGAATTTGACAAAAATAAAAAACTAAAAAAGCAAAAACAATTAATGTCTACTACAAATGGTGAAACTTCTGAATATTTTTAATGAAATTATGCACATTTTTGCTATGGGTCATTAACCCAGAGTTAAGAGAGAAAAAGCAAAAACCAACAACAATGTTATGCTGCCCCAAGGGAATGAATGTGCTTTGTTTTCTCAATTTTACTGAGAATGTTACCAAGATAGAGAAAAGATTATGACTTATTAATGAGAATCCTAAAGCATTAGAGTGTGGTAGAAACAGGAGCTTTAACTCTTCATCTTCATTTCAGCACACTCCCTGAGTTAAAAATTAAATTAACAAAAATTATTTCTAAGTCTTTCATACCTCTCCTTTTAAAGTGCACTTAATATACTCATTATAAATCTGTTCATCATGACTTAATTACCGCACAATATATTATCTCTCAAGCAAAACACATTTAGATGCTTTTTGTCTTGTCTGTTGGCTGTAATCATCATAAAACTTTCTTAGTTGTGGAATATGTTGCTTATCTGTACTGTCTATGTGGTGCAGTGGTGCTCCAGAATGTATTCACCAGGTGCAGTGGATGTGCCGCGATGATGGAAGAGGTTGTTGATGTGGGGGGGGGGGTATATGGGGACCTCATATTTTTTTAATGTAACATTTAAAAGAAAATAAAGAAGAAAAAAACCCTATCATAATCATGACCTCTAAATATAGCAGTATATAGCTAATTCAGCCTACCGTACATAGAACATGTGAAGTTTCAAGAAGCATGATCTTTTATGTCATTTCAATTAGACTTCAGTTCATACATCCTGTGATCTGTCATCCCCTTCCCTATTTATCCTTTGTGTTCTTGGCTTGTATAGTAGAAATTTAAATTAAAACCATTTTTTATTTTCTCAGCAATCATCAGATTTAATCTAGTAATAAAATTATACAGTAGTGACTTCTTTATGTGCCAACCTTCAATCTTACCAGAAAATTAGAAAAGAAATGGAGAACAGTTTCAGAAACTGGACAGAGCACTTGGCTGGTTAAATTTACAGCTTCAACATGTGCTAAGTAGAGGAAAGGTAGAACTGCTATAGCTTATGCTATCTTAGTCCATAGCTCAGAGGAAGTAACTTTTATTTACCTCAGTGCTAATGATGGAGATACATATTTTCCCAGGTTCTATTCGGTTGGAAAGAGATAAGGGAGAAAAGCAGGGGAAATTTAATGAAAGGAAAGATAAAGGAAAAGGAAACAAGAGGCATAAGGAAAAATATGATTAAAAATATAAGGACAACTCCAAGTCCTGAAAATGCCCCAATATTACACCTCTTTTTCCCTCTCCCTGCCTTCAACAACTCCCATGGCCACTGTTTCCACACTAATGATATAATTTCTTCCATTGCTAGAGTCACAATAATTCTATAGTAGAATACCAGTAAGTCCACTGTAATCCATATTTTATTCCTTCATCCTGAGGATCCTGGGATGGTGATGTCCACCCCACCTCTAAATTGAGTGGGGGCTTAGATCCCACATGGCTGATGGATGGAATTCTCCTGCTTGCAGCTGTAGTAGACTCTCTTGATTCCCTGGTGTAATGGTTGACCATCCTCACCTCCTTTTTAGCTGGCCTGGATAAGTCCAAAGAACCAGAGAGTAAGTGTTGCAACTCAAGGACAGATGCTGGACATTATATATCCTGTCATAACCCACTGAATGGACTGGGAGAGAGGGTAAATTACACTGTAAACTATAATCCATGCTGTGTGTCAATGTTCCAAAATGTGCTCATCAAATACAATGAAAGTACCACACTAATGAAAGAAGTTGTTGATGTAGGGGGTATGGGGAATGGGATATATGGGAACCTCTTATATTTTTTAGTGTAACATTTTGTCTAATTTATGTATCTTTAAAACAGGTAATAAAAATATGATAAGGAAATAGAAATAACCAGACACTCTCTAGAAGCTAGTGCTAGAAGACAACTGTAGTGGTAGGCTAGATAATGCTGTAGTAGCAAATAACCCCAAACTTCTGTGGCTTACTGTATGTTATGTGTCTGTCATGAGTTAGCAGAGGGCTTCAACTCATTGCCATCATTCAGGCCCCAGGCTGGTGAAGCAGCAACCTTTGGGAATATCACTAGATCCATTCCAGAGTGGAAAATTCAACACTTGCTCTTAGTTTTTCCAGGGAATGATCTATATCACTTATTTCAATGTTACTGGCCAAATTAAGAAGCATGATCCACATCTAATTTCAAGGAGGTAGAGAAATACCATCCTGCAATGTGGGAATCTTAAATTTTTGGCCAAGTAACACATGATACTATTAGTGTCACAGTGCAGATAATGAAGTTTATATGCCATATAGAGCACTGTACTCAATTCGCTACTGGAAATCCAATCTCTCTTTATCCCTTACAAGAAATACTATTTTCCCTGAGATAGTAAACTGAACACTTGAAAACTGCATTTTAAAATTCTTCTTCTGTAGATAGAGGTAGCAATTGACACAGGGCTGACCATACATATCAGTGGACCCCATTAGGTGGGGCTTCTAAGAATGCTCTGTAAAACAGACACAGCCTCAGCTGACTTTCCTCTGCCATAGTTGTGATGCCAGGGGAGTTTGGGAAGAGACATCTTGTGGCATGAGAACAGGAGTTATGCCCTATTGTGTTATACTGTAAGCCAGGGGCACTAATGGGACTGTTGTGCTGATGCACCAGGTTTGGATTACCAACTTTCAAATTCCCCATTGTGTGAGAAAAAAATTAAAATTTTAAAAATCTGTTTTTTCAGCTACTTCAAGTATAGTTTCCTTTTATATGCTGTTGGACCTAATTCCTGAGTGACAAAACTTTGAAATCAGTGAGGTGATGATACAAATAGCAGATACTAAACTTTAGAATTGACTTATTGAAGACCTTAGAAGAGTAGGAATTATGAATCCACCCATTTTCCCCCTACATCCTATTCATTACTATGGCAGCAAAAGAATATTTTTTCTCTCTTTTGAGTATCTAGGATCACTTTCCACATTGTATTTTCATGACTCTGTGTTTCTTTGCACTAAGGAAAGTAGAGAAAAGGAGGACAGCCACAGTTTCTGACTAGAACCTTATTCTGAGATATTAATCTCCTTAAACTGATTGATGTAATTAAATGAGTTTTAAAGTTAGTCCTTTAAACTTCCTCCCCTCTTTGGAACCTCACATCTCTGAATCTCTCAATTTATGCTGCCCAATGTGACCCCAACCTCTTTAAAAGCCTTTGGTGTGCTTTCTAGTCATTATTCAAAAGACAGGAATGAATACAATGACATTAGGATGGGTTTCTAAAGGTGGAAGCAAATTCTCAAGACTAGAGGGATAAAGGTAAGAAGGCAGGAAAGGAGATGGAAGTTCTATTTCTAGAGCTACCACTGGGAGCATTTCACAATTGCAATTAGACTTATCAACTTTTGTATATTCAACCTTTTAAAAATATTCCCAAGGTTTTCTTCCAATCATATAAATATTGCCACAGTTTGGCCTTTGGAAAAGCTTTCTTAGTAAAAGGTTCTTTAGTTATTTATTACATGTGAATCCCATCTGTGAGATATTCCTCTCATATAGATAAGAGTGTTACACAGAGTAAACATTAAGGAATGGCTCTATATGGAGGTACATTTTCAGAAAACCAAAGAAAAAGTAATGACCCAGTAAGAACTGAATTCAGTTTTTCTGTTGGAAGTAGAGGTAACTGTATGCCTTTCTCTCTTGAGTTCCTTAATCATTCAGCACTCTCTAGCATAAACATATTATAAAGAATGTCAAGTTGATATGGGCTATGGGTGGAAGGGCTCTTTGTCTCTTCAGAAATAACCTTAACCTAAACTGTCTGTCCTGGCTTGTGGGTGTGGAACTGTAAGAGGCTGGAGTCCTGCCCTTGGTAACCATGGCAACGACTCCAGTCCGGGGAAATAGTTTAACAATGCAAAGTCTATACACTTTAAATATTCAGGGAAAATGCAAACCAAATGTGCTAAAAGCTTATCTAGAATGTCTGAAGTCCATGCTAAAAGCTTACCTAGGATGTGGAAGATATATGCTAATTCAAACCTATTGAGAACTGAAACAAAAGGACAATTTGGCCTTTCCTCTCTGTATAAAAGGGATTCAAAAATCTTGTTCAGTGCTCGGGATTGAAACAGAAAGCTCCCAAGTCTGGCCGACCGCATCAATAAACCATTTTTCTTCTCAAAATCATTCCTGAGTCCTGGCCTCTCAATATGCAAATAATTGAACCTCTCTCAAATTCTGCAACAAGGAGTCAGTTCAGAAAGTTTCTACTAAAAATATGTTGATTTAGAATTGTCTTAGGGGAAAACATAAAAAGCATTCACAAACTGTGTTTGCCCTTACCCATCCTGTAAGACACTCTGAAGGAGGCCTGATTACACCAGTTTTAGGAAGATGAAACTTTCTCAAATCAAGTTTCCTTAAATAAAAGTCTTCATTTAAACAACAATATTATACTTCTATTTGCAGTGGTATGTACCCTCTCTTAAAATGAAAACAATTTAAAATGCTGGAGTAAAATGTTTTCAGAATCACATTTTAAAAGTATTGTTGATCTCCTAAAAAATAGATAGGTACAGAGACAAACAAACAAAAGTGGTCCTAAAAGAAAGAAAACTTCAAAGTGGAAGCAGATATTCTGTGAAGATTAAAAATAACTCAAGTTCAACATCACATCAAAATCAGTTATGGCTGTGATCTCTCCTGAGGCAAAATCCCTCTCCATCTGTAGACCTGAGAAACCTGGAAAATAAGTTATGTGCTTCCAAAGCACAATGATAGAACATGCAGAGGATAGGCATGCTTATTCTGTAACAAGAAACTGGAAGGAAAAGGGGGTCACAGGTTCCAAGTAGGGCCAAAGCCCAGCAGAGCAAACTTCATTAGATTTCAAGGTCATCTCTGGATTGAGGCTTTGTCCTCTGAGCCTGCTGGAGGGGCAGCCCCACCCTTTCCAAGAGCTTGTGAGAGCAGCCATGCTCTCCCCAGTGCTGGAGCCCAGGTCACACTGAGTCTGAGGACAGCAGTGGCAATCTCACTCTGCCTGAGCACTGCTGTGTGTGCTCCAGTTTCTCCAAGCATTGGTGCCACCCCAATGCTGACTGGACCCATGCTCACCCACAGCCTCGTTAGCAAAGAATTTCCTAGCCATACCTTCATCAGGAGTCCCATTCTCTGGGAATGCACTCTCAATAGTTCATGGAGGACCCTGATAGAGTCACTTTTGGCCCTGGTCTCAGAGAACACTATCTGGATAGAATGAGAATTTTCCACATTATCAGTTGCTGGTTCCTATGAGTGTAAGAAATCAGTTCTCATTTTATCCCTTTCTGCTCTCATTTTACTGTAAGTTACAAGGAGAAACAAGTCTGTAGCTTTCACACTTAGCTTGAAAATCTCCTCAGCTAAACATCCAGGTTCATTGCCTGTAAGTTCTGCCTTCCATTGAACATGAGAACACAATTTCAGCAAGTTATCTGCTGTGTTATAACAAGAACCACATTCATCATTTCTTTCTAAGTTCTCAATGGAAGTATCTTTAACTGTTGTGGAATTTAAGAGAAGTTCAATTATTTGAGTATAGAGAGGCCAGGACTCAGGAATGATTTTGAGAAGGAAAAATGGTTTATTGACGGCCGGCCGGACTCGGGAGCTTTCAGTTTGAATCCCGAGCCCTGAACAAGATTTTCAAACGTCTTTTATACAGAGAGGAAAGGCCAAATGGTCCCTTTGTTTCAGTTCCCAATAGGCTTCAATTAGCATATATCTTCCACATCTTAGGTAAGCTTTTAGCATGGACTCCAGACATTTTAGATAAGCCTTTAGCACATTTGGTTTTTGCATTTCCCCTAAATACTTAAAGTTTATAGCCCCCGCATTGTTAAACATTTCCTGTGACTGGAGCCGCTGGCTGCTGGTCCCTAAGAGCAGGACTGCAGCCTCTTACCGTTCCACACCCACAAGTCAAACAACTTAGTTATCTCTGAAGAGACAAAGAGCCTTCCACCCATAGCCCACATCATAGCATCCATATTTCTACCGACAGACTGCAAAGCAACTTGGTCTTCTTATCAAGCACCTCAGATTCTTCCAGCTTTACTCATTACCTAATTTCCAAGCCTGTTCTACATACTTAGATGTTTGTTAGAGCAGCATTCCACTCTCAGTACTACAATCCGTATTCATCAAGATTCTACAGAGAAACAGATCTGGCAGGAATAATTCATATACACATACATACCTACATATATATGTATGAATGTATGTCTGTATATACATGCACATGTGTGTGACATAAATAAAGGATTTATTATAGGAATTGGCACGTGTGCCTGTGGAGATTGTCAACAAGTTGCAATTCCATAGGACAGGCTACAAGATGGAAACCACAATGAAGTTGAAGTGAAATTCTCCAGGTGAAGCTGGCTGGCTGAAGCAGAGATAAAGTCTTCTTTTTGACTTCTGAAATCCTTAGTTCTGGTTCTTAGACCTCCAACTGATTGATGAGGAGACTCCCCTTATGCTGAGGGCAGTCTTCTTTCTTGGTTGTAGATGTAATCAGCTATAGATGCAATCCACTGACAATATGTGTAAATCTCTCAGGAAATATCCACACAGTAACAATCAGGCCAGAGCTTGTTTGACCAAACAACTGGACATTGTAATGTAGCCATGTTGACACATGAACTTAACTGTCCCACAAGCTCATGAGAAATAAACCCCTTATGTAGAAAATGACAGTGAGAAAACTAGCCAGTATTAAATGATCATGCTAGCAAAAGGAACAAAGAAATATTACATGAAAATCTGAGCCATCATAAGACCCTCATGTGTGTTTTCATGCAGGCCACATATGTGGTGGTAAATCCTCAATCAAGTATGTTTAATTAAATGGTATTAGGATTTGGGTACTTTCAGGCAACTGAGAGAAGAATGTAACTTTCTTCTGTGGGAAGGTATTTTTATCTCAGGCCTCAAAGGATTGCTGAGAGACAGTGCCAAGGATTGTGTGCTCTAGTTAACAATGACAAGGCACACAGGAACAAGTAATAAGCAAGTGAAGACCTCAGAGGCCAAGATCCCAGGGACACAGAGGAGTGTGATCAATACTTGGTGGCTCTTTCCTTCTTAAAGAAGAGAAGCTTGTGACAACCTCATAGGACAGGGTCAAAGAAGACTAGATTGGGGATCACTCCAGGATTTCAGTAGAGAGCAGGAAGACCCTCCAATCTTTTGAAATTTGGTACTAGTTATGACTGTTGTAAGTTTATCTCTTTCAAGGTACTACACTGAGCACTGGGGGGAAGAAGGAAGATAAATAAGATGTAGTTCCAATTTCAAAGAATTTAAAGTCCAGGAGGGGATTGGAGGGCCCTATAATATATCTAGGCTTTGGCTACCTTAGTAAAACCTTTTGGGATTTCTGCCCAAGTTACAATTACCCTTTTTCTTGAGAACTTACCTCCAGTCCAGTTAAGGTTGATCACCATCAGACATGTTTATACTCATAACCCTGTCACCACAGTTCACTAGGCCAGGAGTAATCACATAGCCCCTGGTGGGCCCATCAGCATGTGTAAGCTCCAAATTTGGAATCATAACCACAACCAGTTAGTACCCGTGGTTGGCTGGAAATATAATTTGTAATTTCAGTGGTTGCAGGATGGTCAAATTCAGTCTTGTCATGAATATAAGCATCTGATCTAAAGAGCAAAAGAACAATGCCTAACATTGTTTTCCAGCAGTATTCATTCCTTATCAGCATCCACATTTTCCTTTTGAACAAGAAAAGAATTTTGTTTTGTTTGTATCTTCCTCTGGTCTCTCTCCATTCTCCTTCCACCAAACTTTGCCATTGAGACACATAATATAGTAGTTAATAGCACTACCAGGACCTTACTGCTTGGGAATAATCCCTCGATCCACAGCTGTTAGAATTATGATCTCAAATGAATTAACTCTCTATACCTCAGTTTTGTCATCTATAAATTGGAAATAATAATATTATCTACCTAAATGAATTAATATCTGTAGGTCAGCTAATGCTTGATAAATAATAAACATTTTAAAAAATAAATACATACTAATATTTATGAATCAAAATTGTCTGGAATTTTAAATGCAGATTTCCATGGCTAAACACTTTTGCTATTGCTAATTTTGAAAATGATCATTATTAAACCCTTTATTTATTCTTACATCCCATAGCACAACACTTTACCATAAATTAATTTCCTTTCTCAGTGGAGTACTTCACCTCAGATTTCTTTCAAAGAGTATCTGTATGGTAAATATATTTCATAGTTTAGTTTGAATTTTTTCATCTAATTGGATTTCAAAGTGTATTTAAAAAGAGTAAAACTATATATCCTGCCATAACACACTGAATGTACTGGGGGGAGATTATAAACTTCAATGTAACTATTATCCATGTGGTGCAGCAGTGCTCCAAAATGTATTCATCAAACGCAATGAATGTGCCATACTGATGAAAAAGGTTGTTGATGGAGGAGTGGGGTAGAGGGGTGTGGGGCATATGGGAACCTCTTATATTTTTTAATGTAACATTTTTATGATCTATGTATCTTCAAAGAATACAATTTTAAAATGATGGGGGTGGGGTGGTGGGGATTGGGGCTTATGGGAACCTCATGTTTTTTTTTAGAGATTATTTATTTCTCTCCCCTTCTCCCCCCACCCAGGTTGTCTGTTCTCTGTATCTATTTGCTGCATCTTCTTCTTTGTCTGCTTCTGTTGTTGTCAGCTCCACCAGGAATCTGTGTTTCTTTTTTTGTTGTGTCATCCTGTTGTGTCAGCTCTCCATGTGGGCAGTGTCATTCTTAGGCAGACTGCACTTTCTTTCGCACTGGGTGGATTTCCTTATGGGGCACACTCCTTGTGCGTGGAGCTGCCCTATGTGGGGGACACCCCTGCATGGCATGGCACTCATGTGCATCAGCACTGTGCATGGGCCAGCTCCACACAGGTCAAGGAGGCCCAGGGTTTGAACAGCAGACCTCCCATGTGGTACACAGATACCCTAACCACTGGGCCAAGTCTGCTTCCCTTTTATGTTTTTTAATGTAACATTTTATGTGATCTATTAACTTTAAAAAAAGAAAATTAAAAAGTAAAAAGAGTAAAAATGACTAAATAGGATGTATTATAGGAGTTTAAGGACATTCCACATCAAAAAGATATATAGTAATGTAACTCTCATATTGAGTGAATAAAAAGAAAGATTCCATGCAACCATCTCAATATAACCAGAAAAATTAATTTACCATTGTGCCAGATTGTCAGATATCAGCTTTGTATTACAACCATCCTCTTCTATGGTCTCCTCTGCACTGGGAAATTCATTTTCCAGAAGATTCTTCTCTGTATAGTTTCAGGCTAAAGTTTGCCAATGAGAGGAACTTACACAGTATTTAGAAAGTGAACTGGTTAGTGGAGAAGTCATCATTCCAGGGTGGTTGTGGCAACCAGATGAAAAGGCTTCACAGATTTCTCCACAAGTCCCTGCTTAGCTGGTGCAGACCTTTCCTAGGGGCTTGACAATTGCAGCAATGTCCAGAAAAACTTGAATCAAGCTGAAGTCATCAATGACTGTTTCCTTGACTTTTTTCTTTTTTAAGATTTATTTTATTTATTTTTCTACCCTTCCCCCCACCCGTGCCCCAGTTGTCTGTTCTCTGTGTCCATTCACTGTTTGTCCTTTTTGTTTGCTTCTGTTGTTGTCAGTGGCACCAGGAATCTGTGTTTCTTTTTGTTGTGTCATCTTGCTGCATCAACTCTCCATTGTGCAGCACCATTCCTGGGCAGGCTGCACTTCCTTTTGTGCTGGGTGGCTCTCCTTATGGGGTGCACTCCTTTCATGTGGGGCTCCCCTATGCGGGGGACACCCTGGTGTGGCATGGCACTCCTTGCATGCATCAGCACTGTATGTGGGCCAGCTCCACATGGGTCAAGGAGGCCCGGGGTTTGAACTGCAGACCTCCCATGTGGTAGACGGATGCCCTATCCACTGGGCCAAGTCTGCTTCCCTTCCTTGACTTTCTGTCACTCTTCCTGACCTTTGCTCATCCAGCTCTTGTTATGTTCAAGTATGACCTGTTTCCTTTATTAAACACCTGTATTCAATAATATTCAGAGTCATTCTGTTTTATTGACCAAACCAAGACTGAAAAAATATTCAAAAATTAGGAATTTAGGAACAGATGAGAGTTGCTTTGTGTTGACAAAGGCTTTTAACTTGAATCTATAAATACACTGTAACAAAAGAATAAGCTCTTGAACTGACTGCAGCCATCACTCATTCAAGTACCTAAGTCACCCCCCATAGAATAATTTTATTTCTTCCAGAATTCATATGGAAAATTGGACAAATAATTAATGAAAACTCTCTCTATAGAAAGCCTGGAGAAATAAATTAATTAGCTAGAACTTTTGTCCAAAATTTAGTTTCTTATTTCATTTTCATACTAGGAGAATCTTTACTGTTTAGTCAAGTCAAGCTCTATCTGCTTGACTGCTTAAGAGTAATTTTTTGTGGAAAATTAATAAATTGGCATTCTGGTTTCAAATATTTATCAAGCTTGAGGATTTGCTTAGGGTGAATTTGTTTTCTAGGGCCTGATTAGCTCTGAATCCTGATTAAATCTAGATTGTGGTTAGGCAAAGAAATTATACAAAAATATAAAATACCAAACTTATGCCTATTTGCTTCAGTAACATTCTACATTTGAAGGGTTTGTAGAAGACTAAATGAGATAAATGAAAAGCACCTGGAATAGAGGCTGTGTTTATATAAATGACCAGTGCTATTTTTGGGAGGGCTAGGGTATGAGGGAAGGTAAAAGATGAGTAAGCCATAATCACAAATCTTAAGTGTTTACATTTTTTTTCAAATTCTACTCAATTTATTCATTTTTTAAAAAGATATTACATTAAAAAAATATGAGGTCCCCATTCACCCCTACCGCCCCCACCCCACCACTCCCCCCCCCAATAACACTCTCCCCCATTGTCATGTCACATCCATTGCTTCTGGTGAGTACATCTCCGGGCTTCGCTGCACCCCAAGTCCAGTGTTCCAAACCATAGCCCACACTTTCCCACGTTCCATCCAGTGGGCCATGGGAGGATATACCACATCCAACAATTGTCCCTAGGGCACCACCCAGGGCAACTCCAAGTCCCGAGAATGCCTCCACATCTCTTCTCTTCCTTTCCTTCCCCGCACCCAGCAGCCACCATGAGCTCTTTTTCCACATCACTGCCACATTTTCTCGATTATTAACCACAATAGTTCCTGAATAGCTTATCATTAAGTCCACTCTGATCCTTACTGTATTCCTCCTTCCTGTGGACCTTGGCTTGGTTGTGTCCATTCCACATCTATGTCAAGAGGGAGTTTAGATTCCACATGGATATTGGATGCAATCCTCCTGCTTTCAGTTGTAGGCACTCTAGGCTCCATGGTGTGATGGTTGACATTCTTCAACTCCATGTTAGCTGAGTGGAGTAAGTTCAATAAATCAGAGTGTAGGAGCTGAAGTCTGTTGAGGTCAGTGCCTGGCTATCATATTGTCAGTCCAGAGATTCAAATCCCCTAGATATATCTTAAGCCCCAGCAAAGGGTTTACAGTTTAATGTGATTCTGAGTTTTCTGCATATAAAAAAATTGAAACAGCTGTAAGTACACTTGGCAGATATTGTTCTACAGTGATACCAAAGCTTAAGAAGTCAGCAGGATCTCCAGATCTTTCTTTTTCATTTCTCTATTATTTCATTCATTCTTGCCCTTCATTTATTCATTCATCAATGAATGTTTATAAAGAGAACGATGATAGCAGTGTTAGGCATTAAAGATGAAAAGCTGAACGGGACACAGTAGTTCATTTCCTATCACTAGGTTTTCATGTAGCTGCTTCCATACCATGCTTTGTTTATTTTCTTTTTTTCTTTTTAATTAAAGAAGTTGTAGGTTTACAGGTAGACCATGCAGAAAATGCAGTGTTCCCTTATATCTGCCTCTATTTTTAACATTTTGCATTAGTGTGGTACCTCTGTTACACATGATGGGAGAATATTATAATTGTACTATTCATACCATCTATGTAAGTGGATTGGGAAATAGAAAATCCAGGTTTCTCCATTACTGTTAGAGAGAATCTTGCACTGTATTTTAACGTTAGTGATTGAAAACAGCAGTTACATATAACCTCATCTTCCTAATATTTTATTGGGAAAGAATATTGTAAAAAGATTTTGGTTTTGTAATACATACTATTAATATTTAACCCCTCTAAGTGGAGTTGGAAAAATTCTCTAGTCTCACTTGTAGCCATTTTATAAGACCCTAGATCACACTTATTTGGGTGCAAGCTTTACTTTTATTTCTTTCCCTATAAGTTCCTTTCCCTCCTACTGTTTCAATCATGCATTTCTTTTCTTTTGAAATTCATATATTTCTATAAGCCATATCAAATTCTTATGGAAGAAGGCTTATTACAAACAATAAAATTGTCTATTGTGTCTCTTGATGAAGGTAAATGTAGCCATTATTAGAGACCTGAATATTTCGCCTGTTTTCAAGAATTGCGTTGGATTATTTCTTTTTTTGAGATTTATTTATTTCTCCCCCCTCCCTCCATTGTCTGCTTTCTGTGTCCATTCATTGTATGTTCTTCTTTGCTTGTGTTCTCATTTAGGCAGCTGTGGAAACCGACCCTGGCACATTTGGAGTGGGAGAGAGGCAATCATTCTCTTGCACAATTTCAGCTCCCTGGTCTGCTAAGTCTCTTATTGTCTCTCCTCTGTGTCTCTCTCTCTTTTTTAAGATTTTTATTAATTAATTAATTATTTATTTATTTCCCCTTCCCCCTGCCCCACCCTGGTTGTCTGTTCCCTGTGTCTATTTGCTGCTGTCTCCTTCTTTGTCCACTTCTGTTGTAGTCAGTGGCACAGGAATCTGTTTCTTTTTGTTGCATCATCTTTTTTTTTTAAAGATTTATTTATTTATTTAATTCCCCCCCCTCCCCTGGTTGTCTGTTCTCTGTGTCTATTTGCTGTATCTTGTTTCTTTGTCCGCTTCTGTCGTCAGTGGCATGGGAAGTGTGGGTGGCGCCATTCCTGGGCAGGTTGCACTTTCTTTCCCACTGGGCGGCTCTCCTTATGGGTGCACTCCATGCGCATGGGGCTCCCCTGCATGGGGGACACCCCTGTATGGCAGGGCACTCCTTGTACGCATCAGCACTGCGCATGGGCCAGCTCCACACGGGTCAAGGAGGCCCGGGGTTTGAACCGCGGACCTCCCATGTGGTAGACAGACGCCCTAAGCACTGGGCCAAGTCCGTTTCCCTGTTGCATCATCTCGTTGTGTCAGCTCTCCATGTGGGCGGCACCATTCTTAGGCAGATTGCACTTTCTTTCACACTGGGCAGCTCTCCTTATGGGGCACACTCCTTGCATGTGGGGTTTCCCTACATGGGGACACCCTGCGTGGCACGACACTCCTTGCATGCATCAGCACTGTGCATGGGCCAGTTCCACACAGGTCAAGGAGGCCCAGGGTTTGAATCATGGACCTCCCATGTGGTAGATGGACGCCCTAACCACTGGGCCAAGTCTGCCGCCCCCTGCGTCTCTTTTTGTTGCATCATCTTGCTGCATCAGCTCTCCATGTTGACCAGCACTCCTGTGTGGGGCAGCACTCCTGCACAGGGTGGCACTCTGCATGGGCTGGCACTCTGCGTGGGCCAGCTTGCCTTCACCAGGAGGCCCTGGGTAATGAACTGTGGACCTCTTATATGGTAGATGGGAGCCCATTTACTTGAGCCACATCTGCTTCCCATGGATTATTTCTTTTTATCTCAAATACAATTCCATAATTAAAGTGAACTATGAGAACTTAAGAATTAAGTGTGTATGGCACAGTCTACATCAAATATTCTGAGAACAGAAGGTAGTATTGTTAGTTTTTCTCAATGACTCATTTAATAAAATATATTTAATGAATGCCTGACATTTTCAGGTATGAATGATGCAAATAGTGATCAATAAATGAACATAAAAATAAAAGTTATTTTCATAAGTGAGTAAGTAGGCAAAGCAGTTTTTTCAAGTCATCCTTTGTACAAAGTATGTTTCCTGACCTCAAGGAATTTGGGGATAAAAAGGTATTATCTTTTCCTCAATGAATTTTGAAAGATCTTACAAGAATTTTGTAATAATTTACTCCAGATCACATAAGATTCCTTTAAAATGATCTAGCATGACATTAAATTGCTGTGGACTTCTTAGTCACAACTGAAATGCTGTAGTCTAATTAGAAAGAAATAGACATTTTTTCTGTTGATTCTCTCAAATGTTTTTATTAGAAAAATTGTTTTTACAGAAAAATCATGCATAATACAGAGATCCCATAAAGTACATTATTTTATTTTTAGCTTGCCAAAGTCAGCAGTTTATTGAAAATTACATTATAATCAAATCAGATTTATCATAAGGAAACCACTGCCTCCATATCAATTATATGAGTTCTTCCATTGCTAGAATCACATTAAGTCTATAGTAGAATACCAGCCATTCTACTCTAAGTCCTTCATTCATTCCCAAATCCTGAGGATTCTGGGATGCTGATGCCCACTCCACCTCAAATTGAGAGGTGACTTAGATCTCATGGGGTAGATGAATGGGACTGTCTTGCTTGTAGTGGCAGACACCCCTTGTTCCTTGGGATGGTCATTGTCCATCATCATCTCCTTGTTTGTTGGGTAAGTCCAATGAACAGGAGACTAGGTGTTGCAACTCTATTGAGATTTATTGTGTTTTATTTTATTATCTCTTTTAAAAAATACCTAAATCACACAAAATGTTACAATAAAAAATATGAGGTTCCCATATACCCCACTCTCCACATCACACTCTGTCGCAGTGTGGGCTCGCCCGGAGGGCCACTGCAGGGGCGGTGTGGGCTTGGGCAGAGGGCTGCAACACACGGAGGGGCCTTCCGAGAAGGTGCTCTGGGGCCGGCAAGGTGCAGAGGACGCGCAGTAGGAAGAAGACTACCGAGGAGACCAGGATCTGTGCGCAAGTCTGATTTATTCAGGAAGTACAGCGGTTAATATACGGCAAAGATGGGGGAGGGGCAGGGGGCATGGCTGGGGGGCGGCAGAGGGCTGATAGGTTCGTGCAGGGGTGCATCACTGGTTGTGGGCAGAAGACGGGGTAGCCAGGGTTCTTGGCAGCAGTGAGGCGGGGCTGTCATGGCGCGGCGGTCGCCCTCGGGGTAGAGGCGGGGTTAGGCCACCGAGGGGGAAGCGGGTGCAGCTGGGCAGAGGGGCGGGCAGTATACCCGAACCCCAAGCAGAGGGCCTTAATGCCTGTTCCCGCCACCCGGGTCCGACTCGCACCGGCGCCTGGAGACGAGCCTACCCTTGCTGTCGCCGCACTCCCACACGGTGCCACCCTACAACACTCCTCCCACATTGACAATTTCTTTCATTAGTATGGTACAGTCATTGCATTTGATGAGTACTTTTTGGAGCATTGCTACACAGCATGGATTATACTTTATGTTGTAGTTTACACTCTGTAGTTTACATTCAGTGTCTTATGGCAAGATATATAATGCCCTGTACCTGTCCCTGCAGGGGACAACACCAAGTCCCCCAAAGGCCCAATATCACACTTCTTTTTCCTTCTCCCTGCCTGCAGGAACTCCCATGGCCACTATCTCCACACCAATGATATAATTTCTTCCATTACTAGAGTCACAATAATTCTATAGTAGAATACCAGTAAGTTCACTCTAATCAACATTTCATTCCTCCATCCTGAGGACCCTGGGTTGGTGATGTCCACTTCACCTGTAAATTGAGAGGGGGCTTAGGTCCCATATGGCTGATGGATGGAATTCTCCTGCTTGCAGCTATAGACTCTCTCAGTTCCCTGGTTTGGTGGCTGACCATCATCACCTCCCTGTTAGCTGACCTGGGTATGTCTAATGACCTGGAGAGTAGGTATTGCAATTCTGCTGAGACTCAGAGCCCAGCTGGCACATGGACAGTCCAGAGATTCAAGTCTCCTGAGCATACGCCAACCCCAGCACCAACCACAGGTTCAGTAAAAGTGACAGAATAGGCATGTGTAGAGAAGTCATATCTGAGTCCATCTCCATCACACTCAGGAGCACAAATTCCGAAGTAGGGCCCTCTGGCAAGGTACCAAACTCCAGAGCCATCTGTCATGACTATAGGACCTGGGTGTCTCTGTAGCCATCAGGAGCACCAGTACCTGGGGTTGTATCTACTTTGGCTCTCTCTGAGATCCTGCTGAGATGTGTATAAACATGATCACTCTGATGGCCTCCCGACTCATTTTGAAGACTCTTAGCCATATAAACTCACTTGTCTTTACCATTTCCCCTTTTATTCCAGGTATTTTTCTAGTTACATCACCAGTTGATTGATTCTTGGTAGTAATTGCTTGGCACCAGGGAGGCTCATTTCCAGGGGTCATGTCCCACACTGGGGTGAAGGTAATGCATTTATATGCTCTTTGGCTTAGAGAATGGCCATATTTGAGCAACATGGGGGCTGAGAGCCTCTTAGGCACACAGCAACACTAGGCCAAATCGAAATTTCAAGTGCAAGAGGCTTATAAGTATATCCATCAGTATCAAGGGCCCATCATTGGACCATCATTTTTCACTGGTCTTTGCCCTTGCATTTGGGGATTGTTGCTTTTCCACTTGGGAATGAGGCAGAGCTACCCAGGATGGGAACCCAGCTTCCCTCAATTGTCATGTGAATCTCTACACACTGTGTCAATACCCAAAGAATATCCAAACACATCTATAAACCCTATATGCATGCCCAGATTAACTCCCTCCCATGTATCAAGTATCAATGACACCCCACACCAATGCTCCTACCTTACCATAGATGAACCCCTCTGTGATACAAAACTTGCTCAAAATGAAGCCTAACATATCGCCAAATTCAATTAATAGGAAAATGAGATAGTAATGATAGGTTTAAGCATTAGAAATAAAATACATAATAATTTAGAAAACTAAAAGTAAAAAATTGAGATATTAAATAAATTAAAAATATTATAGAAAATTTTTTGATATTTTGACACTATGAAAATATGAGTACCCACACACTCCCTAGATGCTTGCCCCAGGTGCACCCTCTGCTAAATGCCTCTCATCCAACACCCAAAACCAGTAATATTTCCTTATTACAGTGTCAAAAGATTTTTCTCAACATTATAGTTTCACCCACATACCCACCAATCCCCCATGTTCACCTGCTCCTTCCTCTAAACCTCCCCCCACTTCCAAGGACCACCTGACCAATCCTCCCAACCCTAGCCCCTGTCAAGCCTGCACTGCCCAACACAATAGTATCCCTATACCCCCATCATATCCCTTCAATGCACGATTACTTACCTTTACCTTATATTAGATGTTGCCCATGTAGACATTGGCTTACAACCTTCCTCTCCACTCTATTTTCTCTAAGCCTATATTCCAGACTCTAGCTCTCTGAGACAGCATGATTTACTTAATTCATATCAGAGAGGTCTTATAGTATTTGTCTTTCAATGCCTGGCTTGTTTTGCTCAACATAAGGTTCTCAAGATTCATCCATGTTATCCCATGTGTTAATACTGCATTACTTCTTACAGCTGAATAGTATTCCATTTATGGAATATACCTCATTTTGTTTGTTCATTCATCTGTTGATGGTCATATGGGTTTATTCCAGCTTTTGTCAATGGTGAATAATGCTGCTTTGAACATTGGTGTTCATATATTGGTTCATGACCTGGTTTTCAGTTCTTCTGGGTATCCAGCAGAGGAACTGCTGGATCATATTACAGATCTATAGTTAGCTTTTTGAGAAACCACCAAAATGTCCTCCACAATGGCTGGATCATTCTACATTTCCACCAGCCAGGGGTGAGGGCTTCTGTTCCTTCGCATCCTGTTTTTTTAATGGTCACCAGTCTAATGGGTGTAAGATGGTATATATCTCTTTGTAATTTTGATTTGTATTTCCCTAATAGCTAATGGTTTTGAGCATCTTTTCATGAGCTTTCTAGCCATTGTATTTCTTCTTTGGAGAGGTGTCTGTTTAAATCTCTTGCCCATATTTTAAATGGGTTGTTTGCCTTTTTATTAAAGATATAGGATTTCTTTATATATGCTGGATATTAGGTTCCTATCAGATATCTTGTTATCAATATTTTCTCCCATTGAATAGGTTCTCTTTTCACTTTCGTGACAAACTCCTTTGAAGGGTAAAAGGCTTTAATTTTGAGGAGGTCCCAATTATCTAATTTTTTTCTTTCGGTGCTAGTGCTTTGAGTGTGAAGTTCATGAAGTCACTTCCTATTACAATGTTCTGTAGATCTTTCCTTACATTGTCTTCCAAGGTCTTTATGATCTTGGCTCTTATATTTAGATCTTTGTATAAGAGTTTATTTTTGTATAAGGTGTGAGATGGTGTTCCCTTCCCATTCTTTTGCATATGGATAACCAGTTCTCCAAGCACCATTTGTTGAAGAGGCCATTCTCTCCCAGTTGAGTGTGCTTGGTGACCTTGTTGAATATCAGATGACTGTATATGTGAGGATCTATATCAGAATTCTCAATTTGGTTCCATTGGTCAGTATGTCTCTCCTTGTGACAATAGCATACACTGTAGCTTTGTAGTATGTTTTAAGGTCAAGTAGTGTGATTTCTCTGATTTCATATTTCTTTTCCAATATGTCTTTGGCTATTTAGGGACTCTTTCCATCCCAACTAAATTTCAGTTTTTCCAGTTCAGTAAAAAATCTGTGTAGTTTTCTGAGTATAAGTTATTTACATCCTTAGCTAAATTTATTCCTAGGTATTTGATTTTTTAATTTACTATTGTAAATGGTATTTTTTTCTTTATTTCCTCCTCATATTGCTCATTATTGGTGTTCATAATGCTACTGATTTTTGCACATTGCACATTGATCTTTTAACCTTCAATCTTACTGAACTCATTTATAGGTTTTAGAAGCTTTGTTGTAGATTTTTAGCACTTTCTATGTATAGGATCATGTCATCTGGAAATAGTGAAATTTTGACTTCTTCCTTTCCAATTTGGATGCATTTTATATTTTTTCTTGCCTCAGTGCTTGAGCAAGTACTTCTAATACATTGTTAAAAAGGAGGCTTGATAGTGGGCATCCTTGTTTTTTTCCCCAAACTTAGAGGGAAAGCTGTTAGGATTTCACCATTGTATATCATATTAGCTGTGGATATTTTACATATACACTTTAACACGTTCAAAAAGTTTTCCTCTATTCCTATCTTTTGCAGTGTTTAATCAGGAAAGGGTGCTGTATTTTGTCAAATGCTTTTTATGCATCTATAGATATGATCATGTGATATTTTTCTTTAATTTCTTTATGTCATATGTTAAATTGAATTTTTTATGCAGAACCATCCTTGAATACTTGGGATAAAAACCACCTGGTCATGGTGTATAACCCATTTGATGTGTTGTTGAATGTGATTGGCAAATATTTTGTTAAGGGTTTTAGCATCTAGGTTTATTAGAGACATCAGTGTCTCTCTAATAGTAGTCTCTAATGTGGCATCTTTGTTTGGCTTTGGTATTAGGGTAATGTTAACATCATAGAATGAGTTAGGTAATATTCCTTATTCTTCAATTATTTGAAACAGTATAAGCAAGATTGGTGTTAGATCTTTCTGGAATGTTTGGTAGAACTCATGTATGAAGCCATCAGGTCCTGGGCTCTTCTAGGTGGGAAGTTTCTAACAAATGATTCTCTTTACATACAATTGGTCTGTTGAGATAATCAGTTTTCCCTTTTCTTAATGCAGGCTGCTTATGTGTTTCTAGGAATTTGTCCATTTCCTCTGATTTATCCTACTTGTTGGCATATAGTTTTTCAAAGTACTGTTTTTTGACACTTTTTATTTCTGTGGGATCTGTGGTTATGTCTCCTCATTTCTTATTTTGTTATTTGCATCTTCTCTTTTTTTTTTGTTAGTCTAGCTAAGAGTTTGTCAACTTTATTGATCTTCTCAAAGAATCAGCTCTTGATTTTATTTTTTCTAAGGCTTTCTTATTTTCTATCTCATTTATTTCTGCTCTGATCTTGTTATTTCTTTCTTTCTACTTCTTTGGTGTTAGTTTGTTGTTTTTCTACTAATTCCTCTAAGTAGGCATTTATGTCTTTGATTTTAGCTCTTTCTTCTTTTTATGCATTAATTTATCACTATGAATTCCCCCTTAATACAGCTTTTGCTGCAGCCCATAAATTTTGATATGTTGCTTTGTCCTTTTCATTGGTTTCAATGTAGTTACTGATTTCTTTTGAGAATTCCTCCTTGACTTACTGTTTGTGTAAGGGTGTGTCACTTAACTTCCATATCTTTGTGCCTAATCTGGTTTTCTGGCTCTTGTAGATTTCCAGGTTCATTCCATTGCAGTCAGAGAAATGAATTTGTATGATTTTCAATATTTTGAACTCTCCATCATTTTTGAATGCCAAGATTGCTGGGTAGACAATTCTTGGCTGGAAGTTTTTTCTTTTAATGCCTTGACTATGTCATACCACTGCCTTCTTGCCTCCATGGTTTCAGATGAGAAATCAGCACTTAATTTTAGTGAGCATCAGTTCTATGTGATGGTTCTCTTTTCTCTTGTTGCCTTCAATATTTTCTCTTTGTCTTGAGCATTGGAAAGTTTATCAAATATATGTCTTAGAGTAGGCCTATTGGGATTTATACTGTTTGGGCTGCACTGTGCTTCTCCAATATGTACATCTATCTCCCTCAACAGGATTGAGAAGTTTTCAGCCATTACTTTCCTCAACACCCCTTCTGTTCCCCTTCCCTTCTCTTCTCCTCCTGGGATGCCTATAATACATATATTTGCATGTTTTGTTTTGTCATTCAAATCCTTAAGTGCCTGCTGGATTTCTTCTGTCTTTTTATTATCTGTTCCGCTGTTTGATTTCAAATGTGCTGTCTTCTGCATCACTAATTCTTTCCTCTGCCTTTTCAAATCTGCTGGTTTTTTCTGAGAGTGTATTTTTTATTTCTTGGAATGTGCCATTCCTCACCATCATATTTGTTATCTTTTTATGTATGTTTATAATTTCTTCAGTATGCTCTCTCAGTGTTTTCTTAATATCCTTAATCTCTTCCTTCACTTCATTAAGTTGGCCCATGCTATTTTTTGGACAGCTTTGATTAGTTGTTCGATGTTCTGCTTCTCTTCTTGGTTTTCAGTTTGTTCATTGGGCAGCCATGTCTTCCTTTTTCTTGGTATGGTTTATGATTTTTTGTTGCTATCTGCTCATCTTTTTATCTTGATGGGTTTGTTCAATTGATTAGTTTCTCCCTCTAGTCTCAGGTTTTATTTAGTTGCTGTTTTTGTGTGAGTGTTATGGTTCTTCTTTGACACTGTGTTCTTATTTCCTTATTGTTATCTAAGTTTCCTAGAAGGAACAACATTAGTGCCAAACAAAGAAAAAGAGGTAAGAAAAGAAAAAAGATAATAACTATATTGATAGAAAAAGTTAGAAAAGGAACTGTGTAAGGCCTAGGAAAATGAATATTTAACCCATATAAGCAGTGTATAGTTATAGGAATAAAAAAGTGGAGTACCTACAATGAAGTGGGAAAACAAATATGGAGAAGTATAATGACCTAATTTTTTTGTCTTTATTTATTTCTTTAATGTTACATTAAAAAAATATGAGGTCCTCCTATACCCACCACCCCCCTCATCCCACACCTCCCCCATAACAACATCATCCTCCATCATCATGAGACATTCATTGCATTTGATGAATACATCTCTGAGCCCCACTGCACCTCATGGTCAATGGTCCACACCATAGTTCACACTCTCCCACAGTCCATCCAGTGGGCCATGGAAGGACACACAATGTCCAGTAACAGTCCCTGCAGTACCACCCAGGACAACTCCAACCTCCAAAAATGCCCCCACATCACATCTCTTCCTCCCACTCCCTACCCCCAGCAGCCACCATGGCCACTTTCTCCACACCAATGCCACATTTTCTTTGATTACTAATCACAATAGTTCATGAATAGAATATAAGTATGCCCATTCTAATCCATATTCTATTCCTCCATCCTGTGAACCTTAGAATGGTTGTGTCCACTCCACATCTATGTTAAGAGGGGGATTAGATTCCACATGGATGCTGGATGCAATTCTCCTGCTTTCAGTTGTAGGCACTCTTGGCTCCCTGGTGTGGTGGTTGACCTTCTTCACCTCCATGTTAGCTGATAAACCAGAGTGTAGAAGTTGCTAGTCTGTTGGGGCTCAGGGCCTGGCTATCACATGGTCAGTCCAGAGATTCAGGTCCCCTGGGTATACATTGAACCCCAGCAAAAACTACAGATCTGTTAAAAGTAACAGGAGAGGCTTTAGACAAAGGTCACATCTGAGTCCAGCTCCATCACACAGAAACACAAACTCTAAAGTAGGGCCAACTGACATGGCACTGAACTCCATCTGCCATGACCATAGAACCTGTGGGTCTCTGTAGCCCTCAGAAGAACCAATACCTGGGGTTGTATCTACTTTATCTGTCTCTGGGACTCTGCTCAGGTGTGCATAAGGGCAACCCCTATGATAATCTCCTGGCTCTTTTTGGAAACTCATAGCTATATAAACTCATTTGTCCTTTCCATTTCCCCCTTTTATGCAGGTCAAAAAGCATTTTTAACTCCGGGTATTATATGTAGATTGAGATATTCTGCTGGTCCGAGTTGACCCTTTTATTTAAGGTTATTTTCTAGTTACATCATCAGCTGGTACTTGGTAGTTATCCCTCAGCACCAGAGAGGCTCATACCCAAGAGTCATGTCCCATGCTGATGGGAAGGCAATGCATTTACATACTGAATTTGACTTCAAGACTGGCCACATTTGAGCAACACTGAGGCTCTCAGAAGGTAACTCTTAGGCACCCTGCAGCTCTAGGCCTTGTTATTATTTCAGGTGGACAGGCTTACAAGCATAGTCATTAGTATCAAGGGCTCATTGTTGGACCTTCATTCTTTCTTGGTCACTATGAAAATATCCATTTTTATGTACCCTGGATATATGCCCTGTAGAACTCCCTGCAAACCATGTGTGCCCTGTCAGTAACATCCCACACCAGTATTCCTCCCCTGCCATTGTTGAACCTCTCTGTGATCCAAAACTTCTCCAAAAATGAAGCCAAATATATTGCCAGGTTCCATTAATAGTAAAATGGAATATAGGGATCAGTTTAAAGGTTAGATATAGAATACATATTAATTTAGAAAAGTTAAGGTAAAAGTAAATTGGGGTATCAAAAAATTAAAAAATTCTAAAACTTTGTTTTTGGTGTTTTGCCTTCCATCACTGCAGTAAGTGTTGCCCTGTATGCAAATGGGCAAGGCAACTTCTTCCGTCTTTTCCTCAGTGTCTACATCTTTTCTTTTATCTTTTCTTTTATTCCTAATTATTAAGCTTAGCTTCACAAAAGTTTTAGATCACAGTAATTGATATATACAATATACAGTACTCCCACATATCCAACATAAAAACATTTTTCCTTCCACAGCAATAATCTTTTTACATATACTATATTTACTGAAACTGATGTACAGATATTGAGACAATAGCTTTCAAACAAGGTAACATTAGGGTTTACATTGTTGTTCATACTTTAGACTATACAATTTTCTAAATTTTTAGTTATCTTATGTTTTACATTATGACTTACATTTTAGCCTATCAGCCCCTATATATTTTTGGTGTAATTTAACATGTCTTACATCCATCCTTGCATAATCTTGTGGAACACTTCTATTGTCCACACAGTTACATTGAATTCCATCTATTCGATACCTCTTTCCCCTCCCCTCAGGGCCCACAGTGACAGTCAATCTTCATTGCTTGAAGGGCCATGTTCAGAGATACTTGCAACAGTGTTGAGGGCTTGGCAATGCCCTAATGCATTGGGAACCATCTTTTTCTTGAGAAATACAATTCCCTCTATTTGAGAACATCAGTCCTCCACAGGATGTGGGTCTCTATCCAATGATATAACCCACTATGGCAAAATGAGCACTCACACACTCCCTAGAAGCCTTTTATCTATTTGTTCTTTTGTTGCTCATGCTTTTGGCGTGAAGTTCATGAAGCCATTTCCTATTACAAGTTCCTGTGGATGCGTCCCTACACTGCTTTCCAAAGTCTTTATGGTCTTGGCATTTATATTTAGGTCTTTGTTCCCTCTTGAGTTGATTTTTGTATAAGGTGTGAGTTGATAATCCTCTTTCATTCTTTACATATGGATATCCAGTTCTCCAGGCACCATTTGTTGAATAAGCCATTCTCTCCCAGTTGAGAGGGTTTGGTGGCTTTATCGAATATTATATGACTATATATATGAGGATCTCTATCAGAATCTCAATTCACTTCCATTGGTCTGTGTGTCTCTCCTTGTGCCAATACCATGCTGTTTTCACTACTGTAGCTTTGTAGTATGTTTTGAAGTCAGGTAGTGTGATTTCTCGAATTTCATTTTTCTTTTTCAATATGTTTTTGGCTATTTGAGGCCTCTTTCCTTTCCAAATAAATTTCATAGTGAGTTTTTCTAGTTTCTTAAAGAATCCTGCATTGATTTTTATTGGGATTGCACTGAATGTGTAGATCAGTTTTGGTAGGATAGACATCTTAATAACATTTAGTCTTCCTATCCATGAACAGGGAATATTCTTCCATTTATTTAGGTCTTCTTTGATTTCCTTGAACAGCATTGTGTAGTTCTCTGTGTATAAGTTAAATTTATTCCTAGGTATTTGATTTTTTATTGAATATTGTAAATGGTATTTGTTTCTTGATTTCCTCCTGAGCTTGCTCGTTATTGGTGCACAGAAATGCTACTGATTTTTGCACATTGATCTTATAACCTGTGACTTTACTGAACTCATTTATGAGTTCTAGAAGCTTTGTTGTAGACCTCTCAGGGTTTTCTATGTATAGGATCATGTCATCTGCAAATAATGAAATTTTGACTTCTTCCTTTCCAATCTGAATGTCTTTTATATCTGGTTCTTGCTTCAGTGCTTGAGCAAGTACTTCTAAGAATAGGTGATATTGGACATCCTTGCCTTGTTCCTGATCTTAGAGGGAAAGATTTTAGGATTTCAGCACTGTAAATGATGTTGGCTGTGGGTTTTTCATACATACTCTTTACCATGTCCAGAAAATTTCCTTGTATTCCAATCTTATGCAGTGTTTTTATTAAGAAAGGGTGCTGTATTTTGTCAAATGCTTTTTCTGCATCTATAGATATAATCATGTGATTTTTCCCTTCAATCTTTTTATGTGGTGTATTACATTGATTGATTTTCTTATGTAGGACCATATTTGTATACCCGGAATGAATCCCACTTGGTAATGGTTTATAATTCGTTTAATGTGTTGTTGAATACGGTTAGCAAGTATTTTGTTGAGGACTTTTGCATCTAGTTTCATTAGAGAATTTGGTCTGTAATTTTCCTTTCTTGTGGTGTCTTTGTTTGGCTTTGGTACTAGGGTAATTTTGGCATCATAGAATGAGATAAGTAATGTTCCTTCTGTTTTGATTTTTTGGAAAGGTTTCAGCAAGATTTTCATTAATTTCAAGATAGTTATTAATTTTTTTTGAGATTTCCTCCTAGACCCACTGTTTTTCTAAGAGTGTGCTGTTCAATTTCCATATCTTGGTGTGAAATCTGGGCCTCTGGCCCTTGAAGATTTCCAGCTTCACTCCACTGTGGTCACAGATATTATTTTGTATGATTTCAATCTTTCTGAACTCATTGAGCCTTTCTTTGTGGCCTAGCATATGGCCTATCTTGGAGAATGATCCATGTGCACTTGAGAAAAATGTATATCCTGCTTTATTCAGGTGGTATGATCTATTAGGTCCAGCTCATCTAAGATACTGTTCAGAGGTTTTGTTTCTTTATTGATTCTCTTTTGAGATGTTCTGTCCAAAGTTGATAGTGGTGTATTAAAGTCCCCAAGTATAATTGTAGAGGCATCTATTCTTTCACTTAATTTTTCCAGTGTTTGCCTCACATATTTGGAGGTACCTTTGTTTGTTCTTCTTGAAAGATTATCCCTTTCACTAATATGCTGTATCCATCTTTGTCTCTCACAATTGTTTTGCATTCAAAGTCTATTTTGTCTGATATTAATATAGCTACTCCTGCCTTTTTTGGTTATTGTTTGCTTGTAAGATTGTTTTCCAGCTATTCACTTTCAACCTCCATTAATTCCTGGGTCTAAGATGTGTTTCTTGTAGACAGCATATAGATGGGTCATATTTCCTTATTCAATCTTCCAGTCTGAGTCTTTTGACAGGTGAGTTTAATCCATTGACATTCAGTGTTATTACTTCCAAGGAATTATTTTTGTTAACCATATTTTGTTTGGACTTGTGTTTGTCGTATTTTGTTTGTTTTCTTCCTTCTCTTTTTGTCTTTTTTGTTGCTCTTACACTCTCTTCCATCTCTGCCTCTCCTGTTTTTTCCTTCCTTCCTGCAGAACTCCATTTAGTATTTTTTGAAAGTCAGGGCTCTTGTTGGCACACTCTTTTAATTTCTGTTTATCTGTGAATATTTTGAACTCTCCATCATTTTTGAATGCTAGCTTAGCTGGGTAGAGTGTTCTTGGTTGGAAATTTTTTTCTTTTAGTACCTTGACTATATCTTGCCTCCATGTTTTCAAATGAGAAATCAGCACTTAATCTTATGGAACCTCCCCTGTATGTGATGGTTCTCTTTTCTCTTCCTGCTTTTAGAATTTTCTCTTTGTCTTGAGCATTGGATAATTTGACAAGTACATGTCTTGGAATCAGCCTTTTGGGATTTATGGTGTTTGGAGTGTGTTGGGCTTCCTGGACATGTACATCCATCTCCCTCAGTGCATTTGGGAAGTTTTCAGCCATTATTTCCTCCAACACACCTTATGTCCTCTTTCCCTTCTCTTCTCCTTCTGGGATGCCTATAATACGTATGTTTGTTCATTTTGCATTGTCATTCAGGTCCCTAAGTCTCGGCTGGATTTTTTCTATCTTTTTATCAATCAGTTCTACTATCTGTTGGATTTCAGATGTACTGTCTTCCATGTCACTAATTCTCTCCTCTGCCTCTTCTAATCTGCTGCTATTTGCTGAGAGTGTATTTTTGATTTCTTGAACTGTGGTGTTCATCATCATCGAATCTGTTATCTTTTTGCATATGTCTGCAATTTCCTATCCTAGTGTTTTCTTCATATTGTTAATCTCTTCCTTTACTTCGTTACATTGGTCTCTAGCATATGCTTTGAGATCTTTAATTACTTATCCAATGCTCTGGTCCTCTTCCTGGTTTTTAGTTTGTTCATTGGATTTGGCCATGTTTTCCTGATTATTGGTTTGGTTTGTAGTTTTTTGTTGCTGTCTGGTCATCATTTTATCTTGATGGGTTTAATAAGTTCCTTGGTGTCTTTGTTTAGTCTTGGGGATTAATTAGTTGTTGTTCATGTGTAAGTGTTACGTCTTCTCTTTGTCACTTTGTTCTTCTTACTCTATTATCTTGTTTCTGGCTAAATTCACTTTGAAGGAAAATATTAGGGTGAGGGGAAGCAAAATGAGTAACAAAAGAAAATGTATAAAGTAGTATTGGTAATAGATGTTAACAGAGAAACAATGTGAGATCAAGGTGAATTGATATTAAACTCATGTAAGTTGTGCAGAGTTATAGCAGTAAGTAGAGTACCTATAATGAGACAGTCTACTGAATATGGGGAGGAATGTAGTATGAATTAAAAGGCCAGTGTTTTCATGAGAGAGGGAAAGAGAAAAGAAAGACATAATATCAAGAGTGGATAAAAGACAGAAAACAGAACAAAGGTATTAGAATTAAAAAGTCAGACAATTTGGGGGCCAAAGAAAGGGAGGTGGAATGTAAGAAAAACAGTAGATGATGGAGGATAGAAAGATGTAGGGGAAAGGGGATAGTGTAGCTGGCCAAATTCAATAAACACAGAAAAGAGGAAATGGGGGATAAGGAAACACAGCAAATGTGAAGCACTCCCTGAAGCACCTATTATATAAAGAAAATAAAATAAAATAAGAAGAAAAAGAGAGAAAAGAAAAAAAGAGAAGAAAAAAAGTGGGGGCAGAGAAAGGGGGGAAACAAGCAAAAAAAGAAAAAGAGAAAAAAACTAAATAAATGAAAAAGGACCTTGGGTGATAAAACCAGAGAAAAGACCAGGAGACAATGCAATATTAGCAACTATGACAAAAAAAAAAAAAAAAAAAAGAAATAAAGAAAAGAAAAGAACCAACGTTTCAAGCTAGGAATCCTCTTTGCACTTAAATAAAACACTTAGGGATCTGGCCTTCCCCCTTTCTCCCTTCCTCATTTCTCTCTCCCAAGGTAGCAGGAAAGCTACCTGAATGGTCTGGTAGGAGATTCAAGTGGGTCCTTTTTGAACCAACTAAACACAGAAAACAAGGACTCTTTATTTCCAGCGTGAGATCACCAGAATCCCCAAATATGCTATTGGAAGCTTGGATAACATGTCCTACAGTCCCTCCCCATTAGGCATGCTAGGGGAGGTCTAATTGATTTTCTGACTCCACCTTCTCCCAGACCAAGTTTCCTACCCCAGGACATTTAGGTAAATAGGGCTTCCTCAACAGATTCACCTCTCTTTTCTTCCCAGATTCTCCCCAAGTCAGCTGGTATACTCCTCCAAGCTCAAGGAGAGAGAAAAAACAACAACAACAACCAAAAACATGGAGGGTTAGGGTAATCAAGGACCTCAGGTGGACCTCAGGGTGTGGTGGGTTCAGGGATGGGAAGTCCATGGTATTGCAGACTCAAGGTGTGTGAGTCTCTGGAGCATGGGCCACCAGGGTTTATGGGACACAGATGTGGGAACCATACATCCAGTTAACCTGGGGTTTGGGAACACTGCAGCACAACAAAGCCTTAAGGGATCCTTGTGGCCAGGCTGCCAGCCTTGGGGGAGGGGTCCCACCCACAACTTCTGACCTTCATGTCAGAAACCCAGAATTCCACCTCTCACAAGAATCTCATCACTGTCTCACCAAATCAACATCCAGACACCTCCTGCCCTGCAATCCCCAGAAACAGACCACTCAGGGTTTGGGAACCAGCACCACAACAAAGATTTCAAAAGTTCCACCCACAACTTCTGATCTCTGTGTAAGAGACACAAAATTCTACCTCTTGCAAGAATGTCTTCTGTCACTGTCTCACCAAATTGACATCCAGACACCTCCTGCCCTGCAAGCACCCAAAACAGCCTGGTCCAGCAGGACTCTGACCCTACTCAGCTGCTTCTTTGCAGGAGAGATTATGAGGTGCACTCACTCAGATGCCATCTTGCCCCGCCTCCTAGAATGACTGAAAAGGCTGGCATGAGGAGGTGAGAGGGGAAGAGAAAAGAAAGGACAAAAGTGAAAGTTTATAAAAGATAGAAAATGGAATAGTAGAGTTAGAAATAAAATGACAGAAAAATTAAGGACTAAACAAACAGGTGGAATGTAAGAGCAACAATAGGAAGCAGAAGATAGAAAGATGTAGGAAGGAAAAGAGATAGCATTGTTAGTCAAAATCGGTACACACAGAACAGAGGAAATTGAGGAAGAGGAAACACAGCAAACAAAAAATAAGCTGGCATCACTTAATTTGAAAAATAGGGGGGAGGTGATAAAGAGTAAAGAAAAGCAAGAAAACAGACAAGCTCACAAGTAAGGAGTCAACCAAACACTAAGAAAAAGCAGCCTTCCCTCTTAAGTCCCTATGGAGCTTCTCAGACTGCCAGTGTTTATCAATCAATTACCCTGCAGCCTTCCTGCTGCAGATTTTGAAGTGAGTTTTAGTGAGTAAACTAAGTTAAATTATAAAACAAAGGTAACTTTCTTTTTTTAGGAAAAAGAAGAGACCCAAGAGATGCTAATATAAGAATAATTTCTATGTTTTCCCTGTCCCAAGGTATCAGCTAGATGTTTAATATCCCAGTGGGTCACTACTCTCTACAAGGAGCTGGGAATTGCACTAGAGACCTTGTATATTCAAGGTGGAAACTCCTCCATGGAGCTAAACTTTCTTGTTAGGTCTATTAGCTCTTCAGAAAGCTAGAGAGTCCATTTCCCTTGATCAGGATTGAGTCTTTCAAATTGGATAAATTCCTGCTGATTAGGAATCTGCCCTTCTTACTGCTTTCTCTCCCAGGGCAGCAGGATGCAATAGCCTCTGTGAGAGTTCCCTTTTAAAACTCAAATAGGACCCTGGTGACTTAACTCACCACAGGGAAAAAATGACTCTCAACATCTTCAAGAGAACCCACACCTCACAAGGCAGGTTCAGTTTTAATTGTCCCACTCAGGCTTTCTATTATTCAATCAAGTTTGGAGACTTTAATGTTTCTAGACCATTGTTCACTTCTTTTTTTTTTTTTTTTTAACACTTGATCCATTTTTTGTTTGTTTGTTTTTTTTTAAAGATTTATTTATTTATTTAATTCCCCTCCCCTACCCTGGTTGTCTGTTTTCTGTGTCTTTTTGCTGCATCTTGTTTCTTTGTCCGCTTCTGTTGTCATCAGCGGCACGGGAAGTGTGGGCGGCGCCATTCCTCGGCAGGCTGCTCCCTCCTTCGCGCTGGGCGGCTCTCCTTATGGGTGTACTCCTTGCGCGTGGGGCTCCCCTAAGCGGGGGACACCCTTTGTGGCACGGCACTCCTTGCGCGCATCAGCACTGCGCATGGGCCAGCTCCACACGGGTCAAGGAGGCCCGGGGCTTGAACCGCGGACCTCCCATGTGGTAGACGGACGCCCTAACCACTGGGCCAAAGTCCGTTTCCCTGTTCACTTCTTTTATTGGCATATAATTATACATAACAAAAAGGTGAGTAGCAATATTAAAGATCTTAACAATTTTAGAAATTTGATGAGTTCCTATGTGTCATTGTCTAATAACAATGCAATACAAGTTAAAAGTAGAGGTGAAATAATTTTAAAAGAATACTATATTTATAAACTAAGGGATACATGCTCACTCTCAGCTCTAAACTATATGATTTTGTAGAAGAAATAACCTATAGTCAAATGATTACTGCCAGGATTCAACAAAAAATGTAGTACAAGAATGGAACACACAGAGTGGTATGTTTCTTTGTAAGCAGAGACTGTCTGTGATTGGGAAACTCAGGATGACTTCATAGGAAAGTAACAAGTGAGCTAAGCCTTGTGCATTTGTGTGTGTGTGGTGTGTATCTGTGTGTAAATCATGGGCAGTGCTAGAATTTCCTCTGTTTTTCTGAATTTATATTCTGTTTCCAGAGAAGAGGCTCTTGTGTGATACTATCCATCATCTTCCAATTTGTTTTTTATCCAAAATTATATTCCATTGTCACTTGCAGTTATTTTTATATTTCAGTTTCAGTGTCTTGACTAAGTTTAATTTGCCCATTAATTCAATTGTGTATTTATTCCTTTTGGTTACTTTTTGAAAAGCCTCATTCACTGAGTTTATAATCAGTGGTATATACCTTCACAAGCTCTTCTAGTAGGTCTTTTTACATTTCTGGTATCTTTATTTAGAATGATTGGGGTGATTGGAGCAGTTTTGTGAATCTCTATAGAAGACAAACCCTGAGGTGTGTTTTGAGCAAGATTATGATTTACAAGTCAGGTGATGCCAGGTCCCAACTAGTGATCTTATCTGCATCTGAAAACTTCAACTGGTCTTTTAACAATTAGAACAGAGTGATAAAAATATCTGCCCTATATTCCTCCTTTTCCCAAAGTGATTCTTGGCTAACAGTGTCCTAGTGAAAGCAGATATTAATTGCTTCCTTGGGATTCTTTGCCCAAGTGACCTCGGCCAGTAAATACACCACATATCTCTTGTTGTGACTTCCTCACTTTCTCATGACTTTAAAGAAAAAGAAGATTCCCCTCCTTTTATGAGCTTACACATTTCTTCATTCTTGGTGCCTGCTTTTCAACTTAGATAAAATATGGTAGCCATTCTGCCAAGAATGCCTACATTTTTCTTTCTACCTGCAAGTGTCCCTAAAATCTGCAGGCAAAATGTTTATGGGGACAAAGTCAATTAATTGTCTGTGGCTCTTTACAAGAAATCAGTAAGTAAATTATCTCCTGTTAATCAGATTAAAGAGAGGTGTATATTATTTTTTAAGTATTTTATCAGACAAATATATGTTTCACTTATTTGAATTGATTAAATAAACTTTGTATAGAGATCCCATACTACTAATAGCTACTAAAATTCATGGAGAAAGTGCTAATTAGAAAATGTGTTATCTGAATATGATGCTAATATAGTAAACAACTCTGTCCTCTTTCAACATATGAATGTATATTATTCTGTAGAAGAAAATAACTTTATGGATCATTTATAATTAGATTAATTTTTTAGGAAATATAAAGCAATTGCTTAAGTTCCCATTAAGAGAGTAAAAATGGACAGTACTCCTTGTGAATCCATAGACACAAGTAATTTTTAGGAGTGATCAGTCCTACTTTAATTTTTCTCCTTATTCTACATTATAGTCTTGTTTAAGGGTTTCCCTTGCCAAGAGGAAACTTGGCAGATGGAAACTACTGACAAACTTCTAACCATGATGCAACATCCCTGAGTAACTTAACTTGGTTCAGAAGGAAAATCTCTGGAGGTGAATGTCTTTCAGGATATCTATTTCATTCATGAAGAACTGTTACGCCCGCTCCTGGGCCCGCCTCCGGGTCGGGGCTCTGACCGCATCCGAGGCGCGTCCCGACTGCAGCAAGGGAGAGACGGAGGCGCTGTCATCTTCTTGACTTGGGCGCCTGCACTCTCCCGGGTCTCGGGATGCCAGAGCTGCCGCGTGGGGCGAGAAATAGTCGGGGTTGAGCCCCAGCTGGGCAGAGGGCTCACACTCTTCTGGTCTCTCGGACAAGACTCACCTGAAGGAATGTGTGGTGGATTGGCTCCTAGTAAAAGTACAGTGTATGTATCCAACTTGCCCTTTTCCCTAACAAACAATGACTTATATCGGATATTTTCCAAGTTTGGCAAAGTTGTAAAGGTTACTATAATGAAAGATAAAGATACCAGGAAGAGTAAAGGGGTTGCATTTATTTTATTTTTGGATAAAGAATCTGCTCAAAACTGTACAAGAGCAATAAACAACAAACAGTTATTTGGTAGAGTGATAAAAGCAAGCATTGCTACTGACAATGGAAGAGCAGCTGAGTTCATCCGAAGGCGAAACTACTTTGATAAATCTAAGTGTTATGAATGTGGAGAAAGTGGGCACTTAAGTTATGCCTGTCCTAAAAATATGCTGGGAGCACGTGAACCTCCAAAGAAGAAAGAGAAAAAGGAAAAAAAAGAAAATTCCTGAACCAGAAGAAGAAATTGAGGAAGTAGAAGAAAGTGAAGATGAAGGGGAAGATCCTGCTCTTGACAGTCTCGGTCAGGCCACAGCTTTCCAGCAAGCCAAAATTGAAGAAGAACACAAAAGATGGAAACCCAGTTCAGGGGACGCCTCAACCTCAGATGATTCAAGACGCCCAAGGATAAAGAAAAGCACATATTTCAGTGACGAAGAAGAACTTAGTGATTAAGATTAATATTTGTTATGTAAATACCATAAAAATAAAAAAACCTTATAGTACAAAGTTCAGCTGGAGACTGAAGGTTACTTTTTTTTTAGGAGGTTCTGGGGATCGAGCCTGGGACCTCGTACTTGGGAAGCAGGCACTCAACCACTGAGCTACACCCATTCCCCTCAAACAGTTCTTTTTTTACCATAAAATAGTTCACAAGCATCTGAAAAATAACTTTAAATATCATGTCTCTCTCTATCTTAGCAGATAATAAAAATCAGGATTTGCTAATAACTATTAATCCTGAAAACAACTAATTTTAATAAGAATAAGAACATGTAATATTATCATAGTAATACTACTGTTCAACCCAAGAAAGAAGGTAGATATTAAAAAGATTTGAGAAGCTCTTTGTAAAAGCTTTCTTAGTATCTGATTGGTTTACATGAATACTTTTGAAATTAGTTTAATCTTTACCACAAAAACTTCATAAAAACTGAAAAAAGAGTTGAGTTATTGTTATTAAATATTAATAAAATTTTCAGTATTATTTTGTGCTAAAAAAAGAACTTAATTTTGGCAGGACACAATATTGAGTCAGAAGACAACAATCTTTTGATAAAAATAAAAGACAAAGACAATATTTGACTTTTATTTTTAGAGTGAATTAAGTGAAGGGAAAATGTGAGACTGGAGGATAAGCATGAAGTGTGTGTGTTTGCACGTGTTTTTGAATGTTCTGATTAGAGGTGATAACTGACACCCTTATGTAAATGAGTTTGGCAGGAAAGAGCTTGTAGAGAAAGGAAAGCAGAGAGATGGAAAAATACCTGCTTTCTACCTAAATCTTGGCTATAGGCCTTTAAAACATTTTTTATTGCTCTTTCCTGCAAGATTCTTATATTATGCATGGTAAGGCTAACTGTAATATAGGAAAACAGTAGATATAAAAGTCAGTGTGTCATAAATACAGAGTGACTGCTAAACACAAAAAACCTCAGAAGCTCACAGAGGAATACATACATTAAAACAGTAATGATTTAAATACTTCATAAACTGGGAAGCTGCTGCATGTTTTTATCTTGGAAGAAATATGATAGAGTCATATTTCTGTGAATTTTTAGGATCTGATATAAGGTGATGGCAGTAGGATGGGATTATTGGAGATACAGGAAGTAGAAGTTGGGGTCAAATATGAAGCTACATTTTCAGTTCAGCAGCCTGGAGAATGTTATACACTATTTTCAAGGAAGTCATCAAAAAACTTTGGTGGTGGGAACTTGGACTGATGGCTAGATATGTTGAGTGAAAGGTGACATTAGAATATGTATACATAAAAACAGACATACTAGTATAATTCATAATAAAATTTCATAATAAAAACTGCTGAAAAGAACTGAAGATAAACTCATGATCGGGAGCAATGAATTGAAGTCATGTGATTGAGTAAAAATTTTGATAAGAATTGACATAAAAGAGAAGAAAGCAGGTTTTTCTTATTTTTAAAGAAGCTTTAGATTACATAAATGTTAATAGAAAATATAGGGGATTCACATATATCCCACCCCCTCCCACTCCCACACTTTCCCCCATTAACAATATCTTTCATTGGTGTGGTACATGCATTACAATTGAAGAACACATATTGAAGCATTGTTACTAACTGTGGACTACTGTTTACATTGGAGTTTACACTCTGCCATGCACAATTTTATAGGTTATGACAAAATGTATAATGGCCTATAACTTTCATTTTAATGTCATACAGGACAATTATAATATCTCAAAACTGAACCATGAAAGCAGATATTGTAATCTGTAAAATGACAATAATAAGAAGGAGAAGAAAGAATAAAATTCAATATAGAAAAGAGAAATCTGTCTTAATGGAGGAAGAATTAAAACTGGTAAGAATTCCATTATGGTCAGAATTTAAAGAATAGAAGCACAGTGATTAATATATTTCATTATTAATAACAATGAGGCAGAATAGAAATGAGGCAAATCCATTGGATTTCCTGTTACAAGATGATTGCAAACTTTGTGAATTCTGTTTCAGTAAACCCAAAGGACAGAAAACATATATAGGAGAATGAAATGTAGAAATGTGGTAAGAAGGGCAGCTTTAGCTGCTATCTTGTGCAAATATGAAATCAGAAAATTGACCATTTTGATTACATGTAGATATGGAAATCATATAAATCTGCATCCTCATTGAAAAGAGGATAGAAGGTGAAAAGAACTGAAAGGACAAAATGAAGTCTAAAAGCACTGTTATGTTCTAAAATTGAGGGGATACAAGCATGGTTTAAGAGGTAGAACTAAAGAAATAGAAAAGTAAATGCTCAGGGAGGGAGCCTGGCTTGATGCCTTGATCTGGACAGAGCTGCCATCACGCACTGCCATGTGCCTGACCACCCACAGCTGGAGCTGGTGTGAGACAGCTTCTCTGATGATGCCTTGATTTGGAAACTTTCATGACCTCAGAACTGTAAATTTTTAACCTAATAAATTCACACCAACACATGCTTGGTATAATGTTCCCAGCCATTTTTAGCAGACTAAAATAAATATAAAACCTGAAGAATGAAGGAATGAAATTTGGGGTAGGCATGAGGAACTCTGGCCAACAGAAATAAGTTGTACTTCTAAGGCACCAAGGAGACTGGAGGGCTGCTGAAGTGCAGGCGTGCTGGCTCAGTGGCACCGATAGTATCATTTAAGCAGCAGGTAGGATTCTGGCAGGTAAGAAAGGTCATCCCTGGTGTTAGGGTGAGGGCTACTCTAGAGATGTGACAATAAAGAAGGGATGGCAAGGTACAGAGAGTGTAAACAAAGAGAACAGCTTGTGACCACCACTTGGCTTGGAAGGACAAGGGAAGGAAAAGTGTTTAGAAGTCAAAAGAGATTGGGAACTGTGGGGAGTGTTGCCTGGCACATCTTGAAGGGATGCAGCTACTCTCAGGAATGTGATATGTTTAAGCAAAGAGAAAGCAGGGGGAAATACTCTTCTCTTCCTCTCAAGTTTTCTCACCATTCCGATCTTCTGGTGCTTTCAAACATGAAGCCTAACTACAATTCAGCAAGCAACCAAATTGAATAAGGGAGACACAGTCCATAGGGATCAGCTTCCCCTGCACAGACCAGAACAAGGAAGAGTAAAAAATAGTTTGGAACTCAATGAATAAAATAAGCCCCAGTCTTCTCTCTTTCTCCCATGACATCTTGAGCATAAGTCTTCATTCACATACATTTGCCCTAAGATTACCTAATGACATTTTTACTACCAGGCATCATGTTTTTGTTCCAGGCAAGAAGAAGCAGTCAGCTACAGGGAGAAATATATATTCTCTCCATTTTTAAGAATTTTAACGATAAAGATTAAATCCCACAGATTTCCTATACTTTTTTTGTCCAAAACTGGGCTACCTCTAGCTCCAAGTTAGGTAGATAATTGAGCATTTAAGTCTGGTCACATTACTTTCTCAAACAAATTCGGTTTCAATAAGTTAAGGACTAAAGCGGTGATGGATTTTGTGTAGAAATCATCAGGATCAGCAAACGATGAGTGGGATGAGCTTGGTAGAGAGTGGGGGAAGGGAGTGTCAGACAGAAAGAAACTGTGATCAAGGACTGGATATTTAGAAAGAGCTTTTTGGGGGTGTGGGAGTAGCTCAGTGGTTGATTGCCTGCTTTGCATGTGTGAAGTACCAGGTTCGATGCCCTTATCTCCTAAAAAAAAAAGATATGACATAAATTGGAATCAATTCAATATTTTCAGATAGTAAAGTGAGCAGCAGGAATTTTCAGCAAGGAGAGGCTGTAAAGGAATGAGGGAGTCAAACATTCAGTGCTGTTCAAGTCATTTTAAAGAATGTAGGTAGAAAAAAATTGGGATAGTGAACATGAAAACCACACAAGAAAGGATTTTCAGTGAAAGAAAAAAGTGAGATAGTGAACATAAAAACCAAACAAAAAAGAATTTTTGGTTACAACCCAAATGTAAAATTATTGCATAAATATAAAACACAGTTAAAAGCCTAAAAACAAAACATAAAGAAAATATTTACTACAGACTTGCTATTTAAATTTTTATATTATCAATTCAGAAAGCTAACATACAAACCACGGAGAAGAGCTGAACAACCCAGCAGGAAAAAGTGTTCAAGTTAAGAAAAGGAACTGTCTGAGATATTTAGGTACCACTATGCAGAGAAAATATATTAAAACTGGTGAACAATCAAACATGTTAAATAATAATTGAATATCTTTGTCATCTGAAATATACACAAAAATGAAATTTAATTCTTCTGTTGGCAATGGTGTGGTAGAATAAACTCTTTTTACACTGTCTCTTGTAACTGAAGAAAACAGTAGAGATATTTTGAAAAGTATCATGCCATCATGCAACATTGTTCATATGAGAGTTTGTTGAAGTGCTATATGTAATTGTAAAAAAAGAAAAATTGTCATGTCCTACATTAGAATATTTGTTTGACAAATCATTATATAGCATATTTTATAATAGAATACTTTCCAAGTATTAATAATACACATACATAAACATAGATGGATAGTTAGATAGTTGCAGATAGATGATAGGTGGTAGGTAGATACATTTTGCAATGGGCAAAGGTACACAGTATATTGTTTAATGGAGAAAATAGATTATAAAATAGTATGCATAGTTAGATACTATTTATTTATTTATTTTTAAAAACTTATTTATTTATTTTTATTTATTTCTCCCCCCCCCCCCCAGTTGTCTTCTCTCTGTGTCCATTCGCTGTGTGCTCTTCTGTGACCACTTCTATCCTTATCAGCGGCACTGGGAATCTGTGTTTCTTTTTGTTGTGTCATCTTGCTGTGTCAGCTCTCTGTGTGTGGTGCCATTCTTGGGCAGGCTGCACTTTCTTTAGCGCTGGGCAGCTCTCCTTATCGGGTGCACTCCATGCGCGTGGGGCTCCCCTATGCCAGGGACACCCCTGTGTGGCAGGGCACTCCTTGTGCACATCAGCACTGCGCATGGGCCAGCTCCATGCAGGTCAAGGAGGCCTGGGGTTTGAACCATTCACCTCCCATGTGGTAGGCGGTTTCCCTATCCATTGGGCCAAGTCTGCTTCCTGTTAGATACTATTTATACACTATTTTATACATGCACGTGTAATTACATTTAATGATGTCACCCCATGGAACCTGACATTTTATTGCAAAAGTTTTAAAATATTTTTTAATGTAAAATGAGTTCTTGGGCAAGCACATATGTGCAAGTTTAGTGACAATATTGATAATTTAGATTTTTAAAAATTGCTTACGTGCCTCTCCCTAAAATAAACATAAAATTTAAAAAATCAATTTTAAACCAGAGAAAAAAATTTTTAAAAAATAAGCAGAAACGCTTTTTTCTTAAGTCCTGTAAGGTCCATGACAATCATAGTTCATGTCTGTAATTCACAATCTTTTCTTTTTTTTTCCTTCAGCTCCCACAATTTCCATTTTATCCTGATCTCTAAGGGAGGAGTACTTAAAAGTTCCACCCAAGCAATATATCCATAGGCTTTCATTTCTGTAGTTTAGGACTTTGATTTTATCCTATTTAAAATATCCTAAGACCTCAAATCGAGAACTTAACTTAAAAAGGACTCCTATGAAGAAATGCTGAATAATTAGGGGGGGAAAAAAAAAAAAAGGATAGGATGTGGAATTTTTTCAAGTCAACATTCTTTAAGTTCTTTATCTAACTTTATCCAAGTTCTTTATCTATCCTTTAAACCCATCGCTATATGCCATTCCCTAGTAAGGGACCACGACATTATATTGGGCCTCAAATTTCGGGGAGTTCTGGATCACAGAGTGTTTCAACAATGGCAATGGAGGAATACTGGTATGGGATACCAATGACAAGTGATATATGGCTGACAGGGAGCAGTACAGAACATATGTCCAGGGTGCATGGTAATGATTGGATACACTCATAGTGGCAACAATTAAAAACCACAGCAGGGGGGGTACTGGGTTCTTGGCCAGTGGTGCTCTGTCGTGGTCCCTAGGGGAACAGCGACAGTCTCCCAGGTACAGCGGCGGGGACCGGGAGGGAGTGAGGGTTCAACAGTGAGCCCCTGATGCTAATGACTATGCTTGTGAGCTGATAAACCTAAAATAAGAACAAGGCCTAGAGCAACATTGTGCCTGGGAATTTCCTCCTGTCAGCCTTCATGTTACTCAAATGTGGCCAGTCTCGAAGCCAAACTCAGCATGTAAATGCAATGCCTTCCCTCCAGCGTGGGACATGACACCCGGGGATGAGCCTCCCTGGCAACGAGGGACCACTATCAACTACCAACTGATGATGCAACTGGAAAAGGACCTTATACGGAAGATTCAATGCGGATCAGCAGAATATCCATGTCTACATAAAATAATATGACTTTAAAATGCTGTTTGACCTAAAGTAAGGGGGAAATGGAAAGGAGAAATGAGTTTATATGGCTACGAGTTTCCAAAAAAGAGTCTGGAGGCTGGCAGAAGGATTGCCCTCATGCACAACTGAGCAGAGTCAGAGAGACAGATAAAGCAGATACAACCCCCAGATATTGGTTCCTATGAAGGCTAAAGAGACCCATGAGAGTTATGGTCATGGCCGATGGGGTTGACTACCAGGGCAGATGGCCCCTCTTTGGAAATGGTGTTTATGTGTGATGAATCTGGACTCAGATGGGATCTCCCTTCATAAGACTTTCATGCTAATGTGCTGGAGGTGCAGTTAACGTTGGGGTTTAAGATATATTTAGGGGATTTGAATCTCTGGACCGACAATGTGATAACCAGGTCCTGAGCCTCAACAGACTCCAGCACCTAAAATCTGATTTATTGGACTTACCACACTCAGCTAAGATGGAGTTGAAGAAGGACAATCACCACACCATGGAGCCTAGAGTGATTACAACCGAAAATGGGAGGATTGCATCCAGCATCCATGTGGAATCTGAGCCTCCTCTTGACATAGAGGTGCAATGGACACAACCAATCCAATGTCCACATAGAAGAGGTGGCATTGGATTGGGAAAAGTGGACATGGTGGACGATGGGTATGGGGAAAGGCAGGAAGAGATGAGAGGTGGAGGCGTCTTTGGGTCATGGAGCTGCCCTGGATGGTGCCTCAGAGGTAATCACCGGACATTGTAAATCCTCACAGGGCCCACTGGATGGAATGGAGGCGAGTATGGGCCATGATGTGGACCATTGTCTATGAGGTGCAGAGGTGCCCAAAGATGTACTTACCAAATCCGATGGATATGTCATGATGATGGGAACGAGTGTTGTTGGGGGGGGAGAGGGGGGGTGGGGGGATGGGGATGAATGGGACCTCACATATATATTTTTAATGTAATATTATTACAAAGTCAATAAAAAAAATAAAAAAAAAGTGAATCTGAGCGGCTTCACGAGTGTCCCCCGCGCCTCTGCGCCCGCGGGGCTGCCGACTCAACGCGTGCCGCTCCCGCCTCCGAGCCGCGGGGTGGGGGGTGAGGAGCTCCCGCAGCCCCCGCTGCCCCGGCCAGGGGCGGCGCCTCCGCCTGCGGCCTCGGGGAGGGCGGCGGCAGGGCCGGGGCGGGCGGCGGGAAGAGCGCCTCCGCGGGGCCTGTGCGCGTGCCCGCCTCTGGGAGTGTCTGTCCCGTGTGTATCTGTGACGTCGCTGTGCGTACTTCCCAGTCCCCCTCTGTGTCTGCCTCTGGGTTTGTGTCCGTCTGTGTTGATGTCCCTTAAGCCTGTGTCCCCTCTCGCCGCACCCCCCGGCACCGAGCGCCCGCCTCTAGGTTTTTCTGTGCCCCCGAGTCCCTGTCACTGGTTTTGGCCCCTGGAGCTGCGCCACACGCTTGCGTCCTGGCGGCGTTCCGTGTCTCCCTCCCTCTGTCCGGCTGTCTGTATTCTGTCCGGTCTTTCTTTCTTCTCCATGGCCTTCCTCTCCGTGGCCCGTTAGTCCCCGTCTTTCCCCTGGAAGCCGGCCCCAGGGCCTCAGGCCGTCGCAGGGAGTGTGGGCGCGGGGTGTGGGGAGACCCTGGCCGTCACTGCAGGCCCAGCCTTCGGGCTAGGGGGACCTTCCTGCCTGGGTCTTCCTGCACCCCTCAAGTCCTTCCACACCCGCTAGGAATCCATTGGGTGGAGGCCCCTGAATCCACCCACAGGAAAGAGGGAGGCGGGCCACTGCCTCTCCCGGGGCACCCCAGTTGGAGCGCTTTGGGCTGGGCGGCGTGGGGTGCCTGGAATTGGCTGAAGGGGCTTGGCTGAAGGTGTGGGTGGGGCCTCCCACCGCTGGGCGTGAGGTACTCCCTCACTGATGGGTCTTCCCAGATGGCAGCAGACAAGAGCCCCCTCCTCTGCAGTCTCAGGGTTGTCATTTTCTCCTGCAAAGACCCCTCCCTTCTCCATGCGGCGTTCTCAGCAGTCAGCCCCTCCAGTAAGAGCTGGGGATTTAGGAGGGGAGCAACTGCCTTGCTGAGTGCAGAATGCCACCCTTCACGATTCCACCAGTACCCCTTCATATTTGGGGAAACTGAGTCCCAAAAAGTCAATGCACACAGCTCCCTCCCCAGGTCACAGGGCAGCCAGGGATTGGCAGCCCCAGGATTTCCAGGCTCTTGAGCAGGCTGGGCCATTCCCAGGAGGCCTGAGTGAGGGGAGGAAATAAATTTGAATTATTTTTATAGGAGACAGGATTAGCATAGGGCACTTCTGAGTGAGCAGCTCCCTGCCCCGCCTTCCCTGGAATGGAGCTTTCCTGAAGGGTGGGGATGGGCAGGCTTTCCACGTGTGGAGGGAAGAGGGCATTCTTTGGCTTCTTTTCTGAAAAGGTGTCAGGACACTTTGGGCAGCAATTGGAGACTCCTCAGTAACACATTCAACACACGTTCATGGCAAATGCCAGCCTGGCATGCCTACCTGGCACCTGGCTCCCAATGTCTGGAATGGGAGGGGTCTGAGGGGCCATCTGCTCCAGGCCCCCCAGCCTGTTGCTCAGCATCTCCAGGCAGCCACCCCCTCGCCTCTGTCCCTCCTCCTGCCCTCTGACAGACCCTGCCCCCATGGCCTGTAGTGTTGTAGAATTTGAAAAAAGTTCAATTATTTGAGTATAGAGAGGCCAGGACTCAGGAATGATTTTGAGAAGGAAAAATGGTTTATTGATGGCTGGCCGGACTCAGGAGCTTTCTGTTTGAATCCCGAGCCCTGAACAAGATTTTCAAACGTCTTTTATACAGAGAGGAAAGGCCAAATGGTCCCTTTGTTTCAGTTCTCAATAGGCTTCAATTAGCATATGTATCTTCTACATCTTAGGTAAGCTTTTAGCATGGACTCTAGATATTCTAGATAAGCTTTTAGCATATTTGGTTTTTGCATTTCCCCTAAATACTTAAAAGTTTATAGCCCTTGCATTGTTAAACTGTTTCCTGGGACTGGAGCCTGTTGCCATAGTCCCTAAGGGCAGGACTGCAGCCTCTTACCATTCCACACCCACAAGTCAAACAGCTTAAGTTATCTCTGAAGAGACAAAGAGCCTTCCACCCATAGCCCACATCAGTAGGCCTTCAAGAAGAACAATGCTAATGGCGTAGGTGTTTACTGAGCACTTACATTGTGCCAGGTGCCTTAGTGTGTTGCTTCAGCTTAATCCTAGTAAGACCATGTGAGGTGGGAAAATTATTTCCATTTCACTGAACAGGAAGGAGCCTGAGGTTCAGAGAAGTAAGTGACTTACCCAGGGACAGCCAGTGGGGAAGTGGCAGAATAGGGATTGGCCTCCACTTGCTCTGACCCAGAGCTTGCCCCTGAGTGTCCCAGCAAGGCCTGGCAGCTTCCGGGGAGAAGAGCCATCCACAGGAGCCTGAGATCAGAACTCCATGACCATACACCTCCTCATTGTCTCCTCCCCTGGCCTCCAGCCCTCCCCTGGCCAACAAGACACCTCCACCCTACCCTGTACCTGCAAAGCCATCCCCTACTCACTTGTCCCCCAACACCCACAAGCCCTCCTTCAGTCCCAGCTCAAGTGCTGCCTCCCTGGGCAGCTTCCTCTGACTCCTCCAGGCAGACTTCCCTACTCCGTGGCTTGTGCTCCTTGCTCCTCTCGTGCTCTCTCTGTTCTTATGGTGATTGTGGTGTCATCACTGTCAGTGAGGCTGACTCCATCTCCCCATGAGGGACTGTCCAAGCTGAGTCCTCTCACCTGGGAAGGTAAACAGCAGGTGCCCAGTCAACATTGGATAAAAACATGAACTTATGGCTCTGAAAGGACTTGGAGGCCAAGGATATTGGAATCCTAAATTCTAAGAACTTGAAATTTGATGTTCAGAGAGGGCCCAGCTTAGAGCCTGAGTAGATTAGAGCCAGAAGTGTGGCAGAACAGCCAGGACAGGCCACCAGCCCTGGGCACTTATACCTCCAGGAGTGTTTTGTGGCAGCTGTGACCCCTGAGGCTTGAACACCTGTGGGGTAATGAGGTAATTTAACTCTCAGATGGTTGGTGGTGCCCTGCAGTTAAGCTTAGGTGTTTCAGAACCGTGCCCTCTCCTCGCAGGCAGTTCTGGAACTGTGGAGGGAGCCTCTGGTAGAGGAGCTTGGCTTTGGGCAGGCTCTTGTCACCTAAGTCAGCGTCTGTCAGTGGGATGGGACAGATGCTGGACTCTCAGGATGAGGGAAGAAAGGGACCTCACAGGCCCTCTGAGTGGCATCTGCTGCAGCCTCTGCTGTGGAAGCCTGTTACAAGTGCTTGCTGTGTGCCAGGCATGGGCTCATCACCTGCCTTGTTAGGGGGTGAGTGGTGGGCACAGTTGAGCCTTGGACTGCTGGGGCTGTGGGACTGTGTCCACCCCAGGTGGGATTTGGGTGTTTTGCCCACAGGAAATGACTGGGATTCCAGGTGACCTATGAACCAAACCGAGCTTCTGTGGGTTCCAGAGACCAGTGCCCAGCTGCTCTGGGGTGAAGACCTCTGGGGCAAAGGTGGGCTGAGCTGTCTTGTGGGCCCTGGGCATTTGCCCAAGTGTGTGTGTGTGGGGGGGCTGGCCCCCTTCACAGAGGCAGCACACATCTAGCAATGGGTATGGCTGTTTGGCCGTGACCTGGCCCGGGACCAGGTGTGCTTGTCCTCTGGGCCTGCCTCGGTGCATGTTGTCAAGAGCCACCCAGGCCTGGGCTCCCTGACTGTAAGGAGGCCTAAAGAAGTCCCATCCTGTGGGGAAAAAGGAGTGTTTAAATCCCCTTGTTCCTTTGTCCTTGAAGTAAGCCCTATGGTAGGTGTTGTTCTGCTCTTCTTTTGGGCCTCAATGAACCAAGAGAACTGGAGGTTCCAGGTAACTTGCCCCAGTTGCACACCTGGTAAGCAGCAGATGTGTTAGAACAAGCCTCACCTGCTTCCACAGCCTGCAGGTCACACACACACACAATTACAAGACAGGGGGCCTCGTGGAGTTGTGAGTTCTTGTGAGGGTGGGTGCTGAGAAGGACGCGACTGGAGCTGGGGGGGTGTGCTATGGGGGCATGAACTCTGAGCAGGGCCATGAGGCTGGGCAGGATTGGCTGGAGGTGGAGGAGAGTTGAGGCTGGAGAGGAGGCAGAGCTGTGGCCCCTAGACCCCTGTGCTTCCCTGGCCAGGCACCGGCAGCTTGGCAGGGCTTGGGGCTGTTGAGGGGCCTGCCTTGGAGAGGGATTGACTGGCAGCCCCTGTACACACAACAGATCACCTAATTCCACCTTCCTGGAGGGAGGTTCTGTTGCTGCCCCATTTCACAGGGGAGGAAATGGAGCTTCAGAGAGGAGGATGACTTGGCCAGAGACACAGCCAGGAGGTGGCAGAGCTGGGATTCCAGCTGAGGGCAGTCAGATGCAAATAGCCATCCCAGAGGGTGTCCTGGAATGGGCCAGAAGGAGTGGAGGGGAACTGTCCTCCTGTGAGCCTGTCCTCTGTCTGAACAAGGGTGCCTGTGCCTTCACTGTTGGCCCAGTGCAGCTGGAGAAGAAGCAAGGTGGGCTAGAGGTGGTCATGGGGGACTGTGCTGGCTGCTAGAAAGAGAAAGAGGGCCCTGGCTGAGCAATACACCCTTCAGTGCCTCTGTGTCCTCGTCTGCGAAATGGAGACAACAGGCTTCGTGGGGTCATGGGAAGTGGTAGGAGGAGACAGTGGACAGCTGCATAGGGCTGCTGCAGGGCCTGAGTGGGCATTGGGGGCTCAGCCCAGATTCCAGCCTGGGTGGGCTCTGCCCCCACAGTGCCACTGTTGACTTATTGTCACAAAGGGCTGGAAGAGCCTGGATCAGTGCCCAGCAGGTGGAATTATGGTTATATCCCTGTCAGGACATTGAGACTGCTATGCCATCTGGGGGATGGTTTCCCAGGGCTCCCTGGGGCTTCCTGGGGCCTTGCACACCAACCCCCTCTCAGGCATCAGTGCTGGTCCTGGCCTAGTGCTGTGGGGAGGAAGTATGACCCTTTGAGCAGTGCAGTGGCTCTTTCAGTTCCTAGCCCTGTGTTTATGACCTGTGAGCTCTGGCCTCCTTCTGTTTGGGGTGCCTGGAGCAGGTGAGCCCATTTGGGCTGTGGGTGTAGCTCTCTCCTTTCACAGGAACCTGAGGAATCTGGGTTTCTGACTTTGAGACCAAGGGTCATCAGTTCATTTGCACCTCCCCCTGCTCCTTGACCCTCAGGCTGCAGCAGAGGGGGTGGCAGACACTTGCCCTCCTTGTTTTTATTTGCCCCCTTCCCTGAGCTGGGTAGGGCTTGTGAATCTGAGCCAAAGCTGCTGAAGAGAAAAAAGAGCCACAAAATGGCCAAACATTTTTTTCAATTAAAAATTGTTGCATGCAGATTAGAGAAAACTAGAAAATAAAAGAAGGAAGTGGATGTGAGTTAAGCATTTCAGCACTTGCCTACCAGATTGGAAGCCTGGGGTTTCATTCTGGGTGCCTCCTTAAAAAAAAAAAAAAAAAAAAAAAACAGACACAGAGAGTGGACAGTGAAGACAGTGAGTGCAAACAACAAGGGAGGGGAGTAATAGGTAAATAAAAATAAATCTTAAAGAAAATAAAAGGGATAGGAAGAAAATTTTTTAAAAAAAGTGAATCTGAACTGGTGGTGCTCTTAGAGAAAATGGTATTGCAGTTATATTTTTAAATAATTCCTATAGATCAAGCCATGACTAAATTGAGCTCACAATATGAAATTAAGAAATGAATGGGAAAATAACTCTAGTAAGAATTAGGAGAAAAAACAAATAACAGGGTTTAGATCCCTAAGAACCTCTCAGAATACAGCTAGCCAAGAGAGGCCATGAAAAAAAAACAACCCACATTCTTTAAGGTGATTAGATGTATAAAATAAGGAATGGAAAATGTGAGGAAATATATGGTAATATCAAATTAGTCCAAATCAAAATCTAATGGAAATAGTCATAGAAGTTAAAAACTTTATGGATTAAATAGTAGACACCACTGAAGAGAGAATTCATGAAATGGAAGCTAGATCTGAATGCAGCACAAAGAGGTAAAAGGAGAGAAAAAATAAAGGAGAGTTTGAGAGAGGAGGAGAAGAAAATGATCATGACTGATCCTAATGCATAGATTTTAACTAAAATGTATGAATAAATAGCTTTTTTCCATTGATGTGAGTGTGACATGTTGGAGCTGTTTCTGGATCTCAAAAAGGATCATTTTCTTGGAGCTCATCCATTACTGTGGGTTTGGGGCACTGTGGTCAGATTGCTCCAGTGAGGTGTGTCCCAGGGTGGGTCCTGACCCTCTAACTGGAGTCCTTTTTAAATGAGGGGCTGACAGAAGAGACATGCAGGGAAAAGCAGCAGAAACAGAGAGACCCCAAGAAGCTGGAATCAGTGGAGCATAGAGGCATGGAAAGAGACCCCTGAGAGGTTGAGAGAGATGAGGCCCAGAGGAGAGGGGAGAGACAAACCATATGCCTGAGCACCCACAGTGGAGCTCAGGGAAAAGTGAACTTGGAGGGAAAGGCAGAGACCTCAGCAGAGACTGCCCACCATTGTGCCATGTCACATGGCAGGAGTCCAGGATCACCAGCAGCCAACCCTGGGTAAGATAGCATCTCTGAAGATGCCTTGATTGGGACATTTTCAAAGCCTTGGAACTGTAAGCTTTTAACCTAATACATTCCCATTATATAAGCCTGCATTTTTCTGGTATTTTGTTCCTAGCAGCTTTTAGAAAATTAAAACAAGGTGGTTTCAAATGTTTTCTTATTTCCAACAATGCTGTGGTGATTAATGATGCATATTTCCTTGTACATATCTATACATATTCCAATAAGGTATAATTCTTGGAGTGGGATTACTTAGTTGTGAGAAATGTGTTTGTCCAACTTATTTGCTATATAGCCAAATGATTTTCAAAGGAGATCAATTTATACTCCCATCAGCAGTGGAAGATAATTCCCATTCCTCCCCTTTTAAATTTTCACCAATCAGATGTTTGTGAAAAAGCATCTCATTATTGCTTTAATTTGCATTTCACTGATTAGGTTATGTTGAGCACCTTTTCAAACAGCTAAAAGAAGTTCAGTTTTCCTGTTCTATGAATTGCCATTGCATATATTTCTATTGGTTGTTTTCATTTTCTTACTGATTTGAGTGTGATCTTCATATATTCTGCATACAAATGAGTTTTAAGTGTTTCAATGAGAATATAAATCACAGGACCATAGTTTGCATTTTAATTTTGGTGTCTTTTGGGGATAGGTTTTACTTTAGTAAACTTTCTACTGTCATTATGATTTGCTCTTTTTGTTTTTTTGTCTGAGATTTATTTCTCTACTCTGATGTTATAAAGATAGTATTGGGGTTCTCTAGAAAAAGAGAACCAATATGATATGTATGCATATATAAATATTAAAGGAATTGACTCACATGATCAGGGATTAACAAGTCCAAATTCCATAGGACAGGCCACAAGCTAGAAATTCCAGTGAAGTTGAAATTGTATTCTGCAGGAGAAATAGGCTGACTGATGCAGACATAGACAAACTTTTTGACTGCTGAAATCCTAAGTTCTGCCTTACTAATCAGAAAACTGATTAGATGAGGAAAACTCTATCATTTCTATGGGCAATCTTTTTTGTTGTTTGTAGATGCAAACACCCATATGTGCAATCAAATGATATAGATACTAACCCATCTATGAGATACCGTCACAGTAACAATCAGATCAGTGCTTGCTTGACCAAAAAACTGTACACCATAAACTAGCCAAGGTGACACATGCAATTAGCCACCAGAAAAAGGTCTTATCCAAATTCACTGTTCTATTTGGAGTAGTACTCAAGAATAAAGAGGGGGTAGAAGTAGAGAGAGAGAGAGAGAGAAAAAAAGATAGATATAGATATACAGAAATACATATAAAGCTATCTTCAAATTCAAAATATATAAATTTACATGTAAATATACAAATTTAAAATACTCATTTACTATATACTTTTTTACTAGAGAAGTTGTAGTTTTACAGAAAACTCATGTATAAAATACAGTGTTTCCATATACTACCCTATTATTAAAACCTTGCATTTGCATTGTACATTTGTTACAATTGATAAAATCATATTTTTATAATTGTACTATTAGCTATAGTCCATGGTTTACCTTATGGTTTACTGTTAATACATAAACTGTGACTAAACTTTGTTGTGACATGAAGTTAACTAATCTCTATACATTTATTTAAGTTTATTTACTTATTGGTTAATTGAGACTTTAAAAAATTTGTTTATTGTTTTCTGTGTATGGATTGCATTGGAGGCAAAATACGAAACAGGTAGAATTGTTACCAGGCAATTGTTCCATAAAAAATTATGGTAGTTTAAACTATGTTGATAATGATGGGATCGGGCAAATTGGCAGTTCGGGGATATATTAAAGAGCTTGAGCTAACAGAATTTATCAGATGCTCAAATTAGGGTTTTGCAAATAGAGACTATGACACCTAAGTTCTTGGTTTTGCTTGCTCTTACTCCTTTTAGCATTTTGGTGATTTCCCCCAAGTGGGTCAGAATGGGTGAATTTAACATCGTTATTTAGGGTGCTCTGGTAATGGCTATTGCAGAGAACATTGTGGAGTCTTCAACTTCCTCCCTACCACCAGGATCTATGAAGCTGAATTATTAATGAGACTGAGATGAAGGAGATAGCAAAGCAAGAGCAAAGGCTTAGTAGGGTCTCCAAAGAATAGAATATGGCATGAAATAGAAATGTGCAAGCAACTGCAATAAAAATCAGTTTTCCTTTTTTCTGAATATATATTTCCCAGCCTTTTTCTCTCTCTCTTTTTTTTAATGTTACATTAAAAAAATGAGGTCCCCATATACCCCCACCCCCTCACCCCACTCCTCCCACATCAACAACTTCCTTCATCATTGTGGGACATTCATTGCTCTTGGTGAATACATTTTGGAGCACTGCTGCACCACATGGATAATGATTTACATTATAGTTTACACTCTCCCCCAGTCCACCCAGTTGGCCATGGCAGGGCATACAATGTCCAGCATCTGTCCCTGCAGTACCACTCAGGACAACTCCAAGTCCTGAGAATGCCCCCACATCATATCTCTTCTTCCCTCTCCCTCCCCTCAGCAGCTACCATGGCCACTTTCTCCACATCAGTGCTACATTTTCTTCCACTACTAATCACAATAGTTCCATAGTAGAATATCAGTAAGTGCACTCTAATCCATACTCTATTCCTCCATCCTGTGGATCCTGGGATGATTATGATAGTTAGGTCCATAACTAAGTGATAGTCAATTGAACATAAGTGGAATGATGAGTGAAATTTCCAAGTGTATCTCATAGAAGATTCCCAAGATTTCACTTAATATTCAAATCTATTTCTGGGTGACATGTTTATTGCATATTCAGAACTTTGATCAACCTGAGGACTGAATTTATGCATGAATTGAAGTCTGTCCCCACTCTTGCTGATCTGGAAACAAACTACACTGTTATTTGAATAAGACATAAACTTTAACTACATTTAATTCATTATAACTTTGGGTCAATTTGTTGCTGCAGCCTAGTTCACCATAACTAAAAGAGAAATGTAAATTGGAATTGGCCTGTGCCATAATATAAACCACAAATATATGACATTTTGAAATCATATTAATAGAGCTTTAGCCATTTTAACTGATTTTCTAGTTTTCATATCTCTTTTCCCCTTTTATTAATTTTATTTTACTTTGAATCATCCTGCTTATCTTTAGAAACTTATATTAAATACTTTTTCAGCTCTCATTATTTAAATTTTAGTAACTATTTTTCCTCTAAGATTGTTTCTATTTTATAGAATCTTGGTCTTGTTTTATGAATGCAGTATCATTTGTTCTCCCTCTAAGGATATTAAATTTTTATTTTAGGTAGACTGTCTTCTACTGCACATGAATTGTCTGTTTCCTGTGAGTTCCTTTTTAAATACCTGTGTATTTGATTTTGCAGTCTATCTCCCATATTATAGAATTTCCTCAAATACTTGCTGGTCCACCATGACAGTTTTATACTATTATGAATTCCCAAAAGAGATATATGTTATGTTTGTAAACTGGTCTGTTTCTCTGGGAGTGACAATCCTTTTTATTAAATTCAGAGGTTTCACATTCACTTTATGGAATCAAAATTAGCATTTGATTCAACCATGCCATTAGGGTGTGAAGGTTTGAGTCCTGCCCCCTTGATGGGCTATGTAAATGGATGCTCAATCAAGAACAAAGAAGTAGAACACAGAGGAAGAAGAACACAGAGGAAGAGACACATGTCCATAGATATGGCAGAGGCCCTGGGAGGAGAGATGAACCCGATAGCTTGAAGCAGAATAGAATACAGCATCTAAGAAAGCCTGAGAGACGAGCCATATGCCAGCCCTTAGCTGAGTACAGAAGAAGCTGAGACCATGGAGCCTTAAGAAGAAGAAAGAAGACTGAACCCTTGCAGACATCACCCACCATCTTTCTTCAGCATGTGGCAAATGACTTTGGGTGAGAAAGTACCACTTATGGTACCTTAAGTTGGACTCTTTACGGCCTTGTGACTGTAAGCTTCTACCCCAAATAAATACCCTTTATGAAAGAATACGTTTCTGGTACTTCTCATGGCACCCCTTTGGCAAATACAGAATTTGATACCAGGAGTGTGGTGGTGCTTTTGCAATTACCAAAATGCTGGAAAGTTTTTATAAATGGAGAAGGGTTTTTTTTTTTTTTTTTTTTGAGGAATTGTGAGATGCTTGATGCAAAAAGCCTAGATTTCTTTGAAGAGACTTTTGATAGGAATATGGATGCTAAAGAGACTTTTTATGAGGCCTTAGAAGTTAATGATGAAACTATTATTGGAAACTGGATGAAAGGTGATCCATGTTTTAAAGCCAAAGAGAACTTAGCAAGATTGACTCCTGATAGTATATTGAAGACAGAATTTGAAATCTACACACTTGGACATTTAGAGAAGGGTATTTCCAAATTAAATGTGGAAAATACAGCCTGGCTTATCCCTGCAGCTTATAACAAAATGTTAGAGGAAAGAGATAAGATGATAGCTGACTTGGACACAAAGAAAATAGGAACTCATTCTAGAAATTTCAAGCCTATGGCAATCAAGCCCCCAGAATATAGTTCCCTATTTGAAGAATTAACTAAACATGGAACTTTTAAGTCAGGATTGAAAATGCAGCTATCTAGGAAAGACTTGTGGAAAGTTTTATTGTCTGATGGCCTGGTCCCCTGCTTCCAGCATGCTAAACCAACAAGCTTATTGAGAAAGCTGTATGAAGAAAAACACTGTCAGCCTGGACTAAAAGGGACATGGAGGGGAAAGATGAAAGGGAAAACAGTTTTAAGAGGAAAACCATGGAAGCTGAGGTCTGGAATTAAGACATCTCCTTGGGCCAAGAGAGGAAACCCACCTATGTGTACCGAAAGAGTGAGTTTTCCCCAGCAGCTGAAGAAGGTCGATGTTCCATCCTGTTTAGGAAGAGTTTTGCTGCCCCAGGCTACAGAGAGGGTGGAGAACATTCTGCAGTTCAACACTCCATAGGTCTGAGAAGTGTGGGCATGTCTCCCATAGATGAGGGAAGGTGAGGTTGCCAGCCTAATTCTCTGAAAGAGTTGGGCATGTACTTGGGAGTTTAGGGAGACTGTTGCCACCCCATCACTGTACTAAGGGGTTGAGAATACTCAAGAGATTGGGTAAAGTGTGGCCATCGCCCTAACATTCTTGGATGGTGAGTTCTGGAGCCATCACCCAGATGCTCAATAAGTGTGGAACCAGGAAAATGGCCATTTGGCAAGCCTGTGGAAAGGGTGGGACCCATGAGACCCCAGGGAAAAGAAAAAACATATTATTGTCCTGAATGATATTGCAATGACAGATACAGATTTCTTGCCAAAACCTACAAAATTGTGTGGGACAGAGTGAAAACTACAATGTAAGCTATAATCCATGCTTAGTGACAATGCTCCAAAATGTGTTAATCAATTGAAGGATGTTGTTAATGTGGAAAAATGTGGGGGATGTAAGGAGCAGGGTATATGGAAATTCCCTTTGCTTTTTATATAACATTTATGTAATCTGTTTTTTAAAAATAAGAAATATATTAAAAAATACACACACACACAGAATGACTCAAAGACTTTGAAATATAATGAAGTGTACCCTACAGGGTTTTGGAACTGTAGGGTACCAGTGATGCATGTTTCCCTCCCAAATCCTCTGTATGGTAATGAAAATGTTTATCTTTTGCCTGTTCCTTTGTATATTGGAATCAGATAAATTGTTTTGTAAATTTCAGAGGCCAACAGCCAGGTAGAACTTTGCCCCAAGACAAACTGTATTTCTAGAAACTGATTATGATGTGATTTTGTACTTAGCATTATTACTGTTTTAAGGTTTTGGGTTTATTTTTAATATGGTGAAGTCTTTTTGGAATTCAGAGGGTGGAATGTGGCAGTTTGATATTATTTATGCATTCCAAAAAGAGGTGCTGATTGTGTTTGTTAACTGGTCTGTTTCCCTGGGTGTGAGTCCTTCAGAAGTTTCACTTTTGCTTTATTAAATCAAGATTAAAGTTTTGATTCAACCATGTCATTAGGGTGTGCAGGGCTGAGTCCCCACCCCCCTGGTGGGCTATATAGATGGATGCTCAACCAAGAACAGAGAAGTAGAGACAGAGAAGACAAAGAGGAAGAGAGACAGCGAATACATATGGAAGAAGCCCTGGGAAGAGACGAGCCTGATCATTTGCAGCTGAGGAAAGCAGAGCAGTGGAGAAACCCTGAGAGACAACCTTATGCCAGCCTACAGCTGAGGGACCACAGACTCTTAAGAGGAAAAAGGAAGGCTCAACCCCCATGGACATCACCTGCCATCTTGCTTCAACATGTGGCAAATAATTTTGGGTAAGAAAGTACCTTTTATTGTACCTTGATTTGGACTCTTTAAGGCATTGACTGTGAGCTTCTACCCCAAATAAATATCCTTTATAAAAGCCAACAGATTTCTGGTACTTTGCACCAGTACCCTTTTGAGTGACCAATATATCCATTCATATTTAACAATGCTGAAAAATTTTGAAGGCTCATTCTTATCAAAAGGTGGATTGTTATAGAACACTCATTTTGGGGAACCATTTTCCTATAGATGTTTCTCCAGAAGAGAATCCTCCAGTATCCACTGAAGGGTGGTTATTTGGCAATTAGTCTCCTGGGTGTAGTATGAAGGAGAGGGAATAAGGACCTCTAACTTCATTAAATAGACTCTTAATTAATGTCCCTGTGCCTAGCATTTGTTAAATCTTTGCATTCCCCTGTTACAAGTATTCTCAGGTCTTGAAATTTTCTCATTCAAATTCTCCATTTCTTTATTCCACAAATCCTTATTGGGACTTATGATGTGTTAAGTTTAAATAGAAACATAAATCCCTTACCATGTGGAGTTCATTTTCATTCTAGCAGGTAAAGGCATTAAATAAGCAACAAACATCATAATGTATGCTATAGTATTTTTCATTATGGTATTATATAAATTCATTAAATAACCATTACATAGTATGACTGTATTATCAAGGTTATGAAAAACAGGAATTAATTAAGAATTAGGAGAATAGGATGTTGGGAAGGTGTTGTCATTTTAAATGGGATTTCCAGGGAGGTACTCATTAAGAAGGGATTGTGGCAGTTTGAGATTATTTTATGTATGCTAAAAAGAGAAAGATTGTTTGTAAACTAATATATTCCTCTGGGTGTGATACCCTTTAACTGCATTAAATAATTATTAAATTATTTTTTAAGATTGCTTTAGAGCAGGGGTTCTTAACCTTTTTTGTTCCATGGACCTCTTTGCCAGTCAGGTGAAAACCACAGACCCCTTATGAAGTCCACACTATAAGGTGTATTATTTAATAAATATATCACACATATATATATATTTTTTATTGATTTTGTAAAAATATTACATTAAAAAAATATGAGGTCCCATTCAACCCCACCACCCCCACCGCACCCCTCCCCCCCCAGCAACACTCACTCCCATCATCATGACACATCCATTGCATTTGGTAAGTACATCTCTCGGTATCTCTGCACCTCATGGTCATTGGTCCACATCATGGCCCACACTCTCCCCCATTACATCCAGTGAGCCCTGGGAGGATTAACAATGTCCGGTGATTGCCCCTGAAGCACCATCCAGGGCAACTCCAAGTCCCAAAGGCGCCTCCACATCTCATCTCTTCCTGCCATTCCCCATACCCATCAGCCACCATGTCCATTTTTCCCACTCCACTCCGATGCCACCTTTTCTCTGTGGTCCTTGGATTGGTTGTGTCCGTTGCACGTCTATGTCAAGAGGAGGCTCAGATTCCACATGGTTACTGGATGCAATCCTCCTGCTTTCAGTTGTAGGCATCATAACCCATCCCCACAAGAATAATGTTTTTTAAATTTAAATTCAAGCTCATTGACCCCTTGTAAATAACACCTGCTTTAGGGCTTTTGATTGGACTACATCAGTAGGTGTGACTCATCTGAGTCCTCACCCCTTTGCTAGTCTGATATAAATAGACATTTGTTAAGACACAGAAAGAGAGAGCTCTCATTTCTTTTCCTGCCATGTGACAGAAAGGAGAAGGTAACAAAGCTGAGGCCCTGGGGAGAGAAGAGACATTTGCCTGAGAGCTTACAGCTGAATTTGTGAAGAGAGCAGAGCAGCTGGGCCTGAGATCCAGGTAGAGATCACTCACCACCTTGCTTCAAAAGCTGGCTTTATTGGGAAAGTCAACAGATTTCTGTTACTTTGCATCTGTATCCCTTTGCCAAACCAAGACAGACATGATAGAGAAAACACTTGAAGGATGTGAAGGAATTCATCCTGCAAATATATGAGAACAAATATTCCAATCATTCAGGACTGAGGAGGGAACATGGAAAAGATATAAAACATTGTGGAGGGATCCCAATTAGCAAGTGAGAGCTTAGGATGAGATGAGGTGCAGAAGAAAAGTGAAGTCAGTTTGGGTAGAAAACTACTGGCCAATTTTTCTGTTTTTAGAGTTGTGGGATTATAGATAATGATGCATAAAATACAGAATAGCCATTTACCATGTCACTATTGACACCCTGCACTGGTGTGGTACATTTGCCACAATTGGTGAAAGCACATATAAAAAATTGTACTATTAGCTATAGTCTGTGATTTAACTTAGGGTTCACTGTGTAGTATAGATTCATGAATTTAAAAAATACATATTCTATTGCCATGTATACAAGCTAACATTTCCCCTTTTAACCACAATCAGATATATATTTAAGAGCTATTAATTACATTCACGGTGTTGTCCTACCACCATCACCATCCATTGCCAAAACATTTCCACTGTTCCAAACTCTGTACAGTTTAAGTCTTAACTTCCCATTTAAGACTTTAATATCCCCAAAATACCTACTGGCTTTTTAAAGGATTTTGATTTTATTCTGAATGAGATGGAAAGCCAATAGAGAGTTTTGAAGTTATTGTATGGCTTATCTTAAAAATGTCTTTGACTGCTGCATTGTGAATGAAATACATGGACTGATGTTGGAAGCAGGGGAACAGACTGAATCTCATGCAGGAATCCAGTAGAGATGATGGTGGTCAGGAAAAGCACCATACCATGGAGATGGTAAGAGACTTAAACTTGCTTCATATAATACCACAATGTCTCTTGAAAATTTCCGTCAAGTTCTTTTTTATATAATGGCATTTTACTACCCTGAAACATATTAAATATATATAATAATTTGACATTAGAATTTTAGGCAAAGATACATTCATTATTTGCATGGCATAATAGCTGCTTCTTAGAAAATATGATATATGATGTAAAACACATAGAAACTGCTCTTTACATTTGAATGAACCCAAAATACTTTATGCACAAGTGAGAGGGTAAGGCAGCATCTAAATGACTCAGTCTGTGGTTTTCCTGGGATATTTCTCCATATTTTGAAGAGTTATATTGGAAACCCCAAGGAGGTTGAAAACTTGGTAAAGGAAATAGGGCAAAAAAAAAAAGAAAAAAGGAATGGATACAATAAAAACTCTAAGTGTACAATTCAGAAGTATTAATTAAATTCATAATGCTATGCTACCATCAATACCAACCATTGCCTAAATTTTTCCTCACATCAAGTACAAACTCTATACCCATTAAGCAATATCTCTCCATTCTCCCCAATACAGGCTCTGATAATCTCTAATCAACTTTCTGCCTGTATGTATTAGTTTATTCATGTAGGTGGAATCATAGAATATCTGTCCTTTGTATCTAGTTATTTCAGCATAATAGTTTCATTCATCCATGTTGTGGCATGCATCAGAGTTTCATTTTTTTTTTGACTGAATATTATTCCATTATTATTATTCCATTAAATATGTTTATATATATATATATACACACACACTATGTTCCATTTATCCTTTTATCTTTTGATGGACACTTAAGTTGTTTCCACCTTTGGGCTATTTTAAATAATACTGACATGAACATTTATGTTTAACAATATATTAGGGATTCTGTTCTCATTCCTTTTAAGTATATACCTAGAAGAATGGCTGTTGATCATAGGTAATTCTACATTGAAATTTTTAAGAAATTACCAAAATGTTTTCCACTGAGCTTGCACCTTTTTACCTTTCCAGAGTCATATTATTCTTAACCATTTTTTCCTTTTGTAAACATAAAAATGCATAGAACACAATGGTCAATTTAAACATTATTAAAGCAAACACCCATATAATTGAAAATATAGCCAATAACTCAAATCCATCCCAATGGTCAATACTTTACTTTTCCCAGGAATTACCACGCAATTGACATTATAGGAATTGCATTCTTGTTTTTAATTTTTAACCACCTTTTATTTTTTTAAAAGATTTATTTATTTATTTATTTCTCTCCCCTTCCCCTCACACCTTGGTTGTCTGTTCTCTGTGTCTGTTTGCTTCATCTTCTTTGTCTGCTTCTGTTGTTGTCAGCATCATGGGAATCTGTGTTTCTTTTTGTTGTGTCATCTTGTTGTATCAGCTCTCCATGTGTGCGGCACCATTCTTGGGCAGGCTGCACTTTCTTTCACACTGGGTGGCTCTCCTTATGGGGTGCACTCCTTGCACGTGGTGGCATGGCATTCCTTGCATGCATCAGCACTGCACATGGGCCAGCTCCACACGTAACCACCTTTTAAAGCACCTGTACAATATTGCAAAGTTTTTCCTGTTTTTGAACTTTCTATAAGACGTGACTTATATATTTATTTGTGCCTTGCATTTTGCTCTTTTGTTCTATTACCATATATACAACCTAAAATTTTGACTTTTAACCATATTCAAATATATAACTCAGTGATGTTAATTGTGTTCACAATGTTGTGCTAAAATCATCACCATCCATTACCAAAACCTATCCACCATCCCAAAAAGAACCTCTGTACATTTTAATCATTGACTCCCTATTTCCTACCTCCACTCTATTAACCTACATTCTAAATTCTGATTCTATGGGTTTGCTTACTTTACTTATTTCAATGAGATCATACTATATTTGCCCTTTTGTGTTTGGATTATTTCACTCAATATAATGTCTTCAAGGTACAACCTGTTGTTGCCTGTATCAGAATTTCACTCCCATTTGTTGCTGAATAATATTCAATTTTCTGTATCTACCACATATTGGTTATCCATTCATCAATTAATGTACACTTGGAGTCCTTCCATCATTTGGCATCATGCCACTAAGAACATGGATGTGCAGATATCTGCTTTCAATTGTTTTGGCTATACACCCATGAGTGCGATTGCCAGACCAAATGTTAATTCTATATTTTCCACAGTGACACCATTTTACATTCCTACCAACAATGAATGAGTATTCCTATTTCTCCACATCCTCTCTAAGACTTGTAATTTTCAGTTTTTGAAATAGTAACCATTCTAGTGGGTGTGAAATGGTATCTCATTGTGTTTTTTATTTGCATTTCCCTAATGGCTAAGCATCTTTAATGGCTTGAATGTCTTTTCGTGTGCTTTCTGGTCATTTGTATGTTGTTTTTGGAGAAATGTCTATTCAAGTCTTTTACCCATTTTTGAAATGGTGTGGTGGTTTGGAGCTATATGTACCCCAGAAACACATGTTCTTAAACTTATTCCTTGTAAATACCAAGAAATTGCTCTCTTTACTCACTGGTTACTGACACCCATCCCCTACTCTCACATTAGGCAGCAGTGGGATCCAGTCACTGCCATAGATTGCTGGTGCCAGACAGAGACATGTAAAACCTGGTTCCCAAGATTGAAGGGAGTACAGCACAGGCCCAAAGCTTCCCACTGCTTTTTGATTAGCTACTTTTGGTCTCTGGGGGCATGGCCTTAAGGGCAATTACTGTTCCATGCCTCCCCATCCTCAGCAAAAGTGACAGAGGAGACTTAAAGAAAGAATGCTTCCTCAGACCTGTGGAAGATAGTTGGACTACATTTTGTAGAAAGGTACCAAGTCAAGAAAGTATAGCTTTGTGGAGCTATGAAAGAAGTTCCTGACATACTTAGTGGCCTCTATCTGATCCTCTACCCTGAAAGCTACTCTGGCTTGTTCTGGTTTTCTGGTTCCTGGCCTTGATCTAGCAGGAAAAGACTTTCTTGGGAAACTCCATCCAGCTTTTCTCTCCTCCCAGAATTTGTCCTACAGGCAAAAGCAGCTTGAGACAACTAAAGCAGTGTAAAAAACAATTGAGGCAGACAGCCTGTGGCAGGGAATTGTCTGCTTTAAATCCTACAGTGGGACACCTGGAGAAGCAAGGTCTGCCTCTGTGTAAGTCCAGAGGGGCATTCAAATGCTTGCAAACAGAGGAACTCATAAGAGAAAAAACAATTCTAGAAACAGCAATGAAGACCAGACTTCTCTGGACATACCAGACAAATTCTTTTAAAAAAATGTTATTCAATATGTTCAAGGAGATGAAGGAAAATACAGAGAAAAAGCTAAAGGATAAAAATGTTTTGTAAAGAACCAAACAGAACTACTGGAGTTGAAGACCACAATAATTAAAATGAAAACTTCCCAGGAGGGTCTCAAAGCATATTGGAAGTAGAAGAAGAAAGAATTCATGAATTTGAAGACAAGAAAATTAATGAGCAAGGCTGATGAGTAGAGAGAAAGATGAATTATAAAAAGGGAAAATAGCATAGGAGTCCTGTGAAATATCAAGTGTACCAATATACACATTATGAAATTCCCAGGAATAGAAGAAAGACACAAAGAGGCAGAATGAATATTCAAAGATGTAATGACAGAAAACTTCCCAAACTTAGCAAAAGACATGAATATGCATATCTAAGAAGCCAAGGGAAAAGCAAGCAATATAAACCTGAAGAGAAAAGTGTATTTTCACATTCTATTCAAACTACTGAGTACAACAGAGAGTGCTCAGAAAGCTGCAAGAGAAAAATAACACATTATGAAAAAGGGAGATTCAATTATTTTAAGTGCTGATTTTGTTGTAGAATTTGAGAGAGGTTCAATTATTTGCGTATAGAGAGGCCAGGACTCAGGAATGATTTTGAGAAGGAAAAATGGTTTATTGACCGCCGGCCAGACTAGGGAGCTTTCTGTTTGAATCCTGAGCCCCAAGCAAGATTTTTTAATCCCTTTTATACAGAGAGGAAAGGCCAAATGGTCCCTTTGTTTCAGTTCTCAATAGGCTTCAATTAGCATATATATCTTCCACATCTTAGGTAAGCTTTTAGCATGGACTTCAGACATTCTAGGTAAGCTTTTAGCATATTTAGTTTGCATTTCCCCTAAATACTTAAAGTTTATAGACCTTGCATTGTTAAACTGTTTCCTGGGACTGGAGTCCTTGCCATTGTTACCAAGGGCAGGACTGCAGCCTCTTACCATCACACCCACAAGTCAGAGAGCTTAGGTTATCTCTGAAGAGACACAGAGCCTCCCACCCATAGCCCACATCAATTTCTCATAAGAAACAAGGAGACAAGAAGGCAGTGTTGTGGAATTTAAGAGAAGTTCAATTATTTGAGTATAGAGAGGCCAGGACTCAGGAATGATTTTGAGAAGGAAAAATGGTTTATTGATGGCCGGCCGGACTCGGGAGCTTTCAGTTTGAATCCCGAGCCCCGAACAAGATTTTCAAACGTCTTTTATACAGAGAGGAAAGGCCAAATGGTCCCTTTGTTTCAGTTCTCAATAGGCTTCAATTAGCATATATCTTCCACATCTTAGGTAAGCTTTTAGCATGGACTCCAGACATTCTAGATAAGCCTTTAGCATATTTGGTTTTTGCATTTCCCCTAAATACTTAAAGTTTATAGCCCCCGCATTGTTAAACATTTCCTGGGACTGGAGCCGCTGCTGGTCCCTAAGAGCAGGACTGCAGCCTCTTACCGTTCCACACCCACAAGTCAAACAACTTAGTTATCTCTGAAGAGACAAAGAGCCTTCCACCCATAGCCCACATCATTCCCCCCCTTTGTCAAAGTTTACTTGCTAAGCTTTGGCATAATTATTGTTGGAGCTATGAGGTGGATGGCTGTTTGTTGTCTTGACTGATTATCAGTCTTTAGTACAGCATCCAGGACAGTTTTTAGAAGTTTAGAACTTTTCATTTTGGACAGCAGAATCTTGGGCAGGGGCCTTCTGCAGTTATTCTGCTGCCACTGGCACTCACATGGATTTCCAGTCAGGTTCCAGATCCATCTATTACTTTTATTTTACTTTTAAAGAGTTTACACCTTTAATTTAAAAGGGGTGCTGAAGGGAGACGATTTCTTTTCTGTAACTGCTTCCTGCTGGCCATGGGCTGTAGTCATTGCCTAATAAGGTGTAAAACTCTTTAATTTATTCTAACTGGAGGAAGATGGATCTGGCATTCTGTACGAAGTTGGATGAAGTTTTCATATGGTTAATAAGATGTTCACTCTGAAAGAAACAAACTTAATTAAAATTTTGGAATACCTGTTTTTAAAAGAGGACACATTGGATTACAGAGGTAGACAAGGTTAGGTGCCTATAAAGATGGCATTCCTTAAAAGCTGGTGGGAACAGCATATATATTCTTTTTTAAGTTATTCATCTTTAGAGAGAAATTGCAACAGACACTTAGCTTTGTCTGAAGACACATTCTAAGTTGTTTAATGATTGACATTCATTCGCTTTGTCAGATGCTCCTGGTGAACTGGTACTCCTTGGGCAACTGGCTTCACTTAGGATTAGAACACTAATTTGGAAATACTCTTAGTTTTCACCTGTGGGAGTGATCAGAACTACAGAATAAAGATTTTTACACCTTGGTTTTCATTGTACAATTTCTAGTAATTTTGACTTGTTCAATAGGTGACTTACTATCAGCAAGCAAGCCTCACTTTTGCTAACTGAGACTGGCTGAGACTGCCACCTTATTCTATAGACATGTTATTAACTGTTTAGAAAATGATTTTACCAGGAATTTAACATGTCTAATATACTTTTGCACTTGATCCAAAATAGAAAAGATAACATTACAATTATTAGGCATATATTTAGTACAGGATAAAGGTACAGCACTTAATATTAACTAATGTATTACTTAATGCATAAGGATTCAGAGTTGCTATTATTAGTTTTGAGTTTCAGGTTTGTAATACTTTACATGTTATTTCTTCATGAGAGCAGGCCATAATGCCAATTGTGTTTAAGTTTTACTTACAGTCTCCTGGTATCATGGCTCCACTTAGCATGTTCTTCAACGCAGTGAGCAAGTTGCAGCATCCTTCCAGTATTCCAGAGATTTTCCAGTATTCTACTAGCCTGGTGCATAGTGCTTTTTGGCACCATGGAACAGTGCCAGTCTGGAGGCGATATCCATTGTACACTTGGCTGTACCGAGTCATTATTGGCTGCAGGAGCTTGAAACTGCAATATAGTTTCCATCGACTTCAGGAGCAGAACCAGAGACTGATATAGCACATATTTTTAATTGAGGGGTCAGTGACCAGCCTAGCCAATAACTCACATGGAGAGGCCACCTGTAATGTATACAAGGCCTGGTTCGAATGCACAAGAGTTTGACAATGTTAAAGTTTATTCCTTGTTTTATATATATTTTAAACAACTTAATGCAATACATATATTAAATGACTATTTACTTACACAATTTTACTATGAAGATAACAGTAGGTACTTTACTTTAGTAATAGAGGAAAAATATTATTTTTCATTGTTAGAATGAAAACAGAATATTTCCAATAGAATCAAGACAACTTTTTATTACCATTTACTTAAATGTGTATTTTGCAGTGGCCTTCAGACAGGTTTATTATCATGAAGTTATTTCTGCTACCAATACTAATCTAAGTTTCTTTAGTTAACAATGACTTCTACAATTAGAACTATTTAAACATTTTTAGTTTGGAAGATGTTTTACAAACTCTTTATAATTGACTATAACCGCATTGACTAGACACACCTCATGTTTAAATAAACTTACTAAATTACAATTACTAATGAAAGAAATTTACTTTTTATTTAAGAGAGCATATCTACAATCTTTTTCCTTTAGCCTAATTTCACCAATGTGAACTTACAATTTTCATTACTGTAAAGATTTTGTACATATGTTAATTTAGTTTATAAATTAACTATGGGAGATTACACTCAAGTTAAATAAAATTGAAACCATAATAATTTATGCAGGGAATGTTCTTTTTTTTCCTTACAGGAAGCTAAAAACTTTTTTTCTTTAAGTTATGAAAATTATTAATTTAAAAGCATAACTGACTACCAGGTTTTAAAACACATGCATACTGACTACCAGGTTTTAAAACACATTACACAATTACTTAATTTTTTAAAATCATAACCCAGGAAAGATCTTTCTATAGTTTTTATGGACTTTCCTTTACTTACTGAAATTTGTTAATAGAGCCACTAATTACCTTATTTTGTTGGAAAGAAATCTTCTGGAAGAAAATAAGGCTCACCAGATTGTGGAGAAGAAAATAATTTATTCTTAATCTTGCAAGAAGGGGTGCAGAGCCAGATATGGCTGGTGCCCCGAACAAAGAAAAATGACACAATTTATACCCCTAAGCCTAGCATGCAAGCTCTTCCTCTGTTTTTCCATAGATTGGATACTTTAGAAGTTACAGCTTATTTGAGATTTAACTTTCCCACGCAAAAGTTTGATTTAACTGCTTCCTCTATCACATTCCAACCATTTTAGTTTTTACCTGCTCCCCCCTTTTTCAAATAAGGAATAGAATTTAGTGCTGAAATGGCACCGACTTAGTTAGCTCCTTCTTGGGCATCCTTCCATTGCCCATAGGACTGGCCTAAACTGGTCTCCACTGCTGTCCAACCCGGGAGTGGGAGACTGAGGCAGCAGGCTGCCAGGTTACATTAACATTTTTCTTATGTGAAAATTAATCTAATCTTTGTGTGTGTTTTTTTTTTTTTGCAATTTATGGCTGACAAAGGTTTAAACTGGGAAATTACCAGGCAAACTGATTCTTAATTCCCTAGCCTAGTAGATAAGCTTAATCTGCCACACCTAGTCTTGCCTTAAAAGCTCTTGCAAAGAGGAGGCCCTTTCCCAATTGTTTCCATAATCAGATTTCTATGACTTTTTCATCCTGCTTAGTTCAATTTGGGCTTTAAGAATATTTATAAATATAACTGCATATTTAATTTTTAACAATTTGAATAGACCTCTTTTAAGAATTTTTATTTGTTAATTTGATATTATCCTGATGTATGAAGACATACATTGAGCATTTTTTTTAAAAATGGGCAGACACAAAGAGTTAGACACAAACACAACTTATTGATATTACTTGTAATTTGCATTATTTTATATACTGTTTAGCTTAATTAATTAGGGGTCCAGAAATACATATTACTTATATAACTGCATATTTAACCTCAACAATTTGAGCAAATAGGCAGACATGAATAGTTTGACACAACAACATGATTTTAGTTACTTTAAACTTTTTGAAGACTTTTGAAACTCTTCTTAATTTGCACTATGACCATGCAGTTTACCACAAGAATTTTCTTTCTTACTTAATGGATTGTAATAACCAAAATGTTTTCAATGCCTTAGCACCATTTTGTTTTAGAACTTTATATTTTACCTTGAAATTAGCAGAATTTTGGATAAGCAACAAGATTAATTTTATATATATATACTGAGGCTATTTGAAGCCTCAGGGAGACAGACTGCTTTCTCTCATGAATTGCCACTTTTAGGAACACTGACCGTCAAGGCAGGAAACTTCTCCCCCTCCACCCCCCTTTTGGTTTTGGAGATAATAAAACTCCAGTGGTCATTCAACCTTATTCCATCAGGCAGCAATTTATTTAGTTTACACTTGAATTCATGAGAGAAAGCGTTACTAATACTAGAAGAGGAGACAGTGATGTCCCAGCTCTTCTCAATTATGAAATAACCATAGGCAAAGGCAAAGGGCGAGGTTAGGCCTGAAGCAACCAGAAACAAAGGAAAGGTTAGTGTAGAATTTACACTTAAATAATAGTTTCAGGCTAAATTCACCCAGCTATAATTTCAGTTATTGTCTTTCCACTGTTTTACAATATAAATGAATTTATAAATGATTTTAACTCTTAGTTACAGTTTTTATTAATTTTTTAAAATCTATTAATTTTATAACACTTTTAAATACCTTTCATTCAACTTATAACATATTAAATGAACTTAACCATTACTTTAATTTTTCTTTTAAAGTAAAAGAATAATTCTCTTGCAGTTAGTTTGAAATAAAAGGCTACTCTTCAGGATTTGATTTCTAGAACATAAAATGTTCTTTTAAAAGAGGTAAGACTCTTCTTCAAACATTGAGGATATGATGAGGTTAAAGCACAAGAAGCTATTGATAAAATATTTTCTTTGTATATTGATCTTACTTAATTTAATCATAAAAATTTCCCTTCCACAAACCTTCTACACTTTCAGTATTCATTCAGGTTCTGTCCCACACTCTACTCTTTCCAATAATCAATTATTTTATCTTAGGACAAAATCATTTTTTGTTGCCTTAACAATAAAAACACACTCCATATATCCCACATACTAAGTTACCAGGCAAACTTCTTACAATATATAATTGCCATTAATACTAAACAAGTTGTTAAAATAATGAACTTTTTTTCACTTTAAATACTTAGTAGCATGTAATACCAGAAACAGTTTTTTTGGAAGCAAGTTGGCAGGGGAGATTGGCTGCCAAAAAAGTTTGTTATAAAATTGCCTTTTATTATTATTATTATTATCAATTCAGTTTTGTTAAATAATGACTTTCTGCAATTAGCCACTTAAATACCTTAAACAATGCTTTGTAAAACTTTTATAATTATTTATACCCTTAAGACAGATTTTACCTTCACAGAACACATTCTCTCACTTAAGGTTACTACAATACCTTCTAAGAACCTGAGCAGAATGCAAACGTATTTTGGCTTTGACACCCTAAGGAGGGAAATTTACTGCATTTATTCTGACTCTGCTTTTCACCTCCTTCAATTTCCCCCCCCCCTTTCAGGCAGTCGGGTGCACAACAAACAGGAATGCGGCTTATGAATAGAAGGGTGGACTCACTGGAAAGGGGCAAGCCGCTTCCCGATTTCCAGCTTTCAGCCAAAATGGGCAGACAGAACCTACTCAAATTTGGCAACTCTCCCAGGAACCTAGCCGCCCCGACTGGGACATTCCCAACAAACTTGGGTGCTTGGTGCGGACACAGATGGCCTCCAAGCCCCGGCAAAGGGCCAGACCAGAGACAAGACAGCAGAGCATGCACAAACATCTAGACTCCTCAGCTTTTGCCCCAGAATCATTTCACCCCCTTGCCAATGGCAAGGGAGGGCTCCAGCTCAGCTGTAATTCTACTTTATGTAAGGACACAACTCCAACACTAACATTGAGCTGACACAGACAGAAGCACAAAGGTCACTAATTTGACTTACAAGTTTATATATTTATTTTCACCACGGCTGCCCCCACAGCCATCACAAACCTCAGAACACTTAACATTTGGTATAAAGCGAATTCATTCACAAATTAGCACTATAACAAAAGATTTCAGCTAGACTTTTCCACTGTTTAAACTTTACACCCAGACCAAGCTCCACCAGAAAAGCCGATCCATTTTCCTGTAACCAAGTTTTGTTTTCCTTAATCTAGACCAATTTCCAGGACATTAGGACTCGAACCTATAAATACCCTTCCTATTAAAATCGAGACTCCACTCCTTTAGTGGACATAAGACCAGTACCAGATTCTAACATGCAGTTAGACAAACCCAAAACACCAGGGCTTTTCCCCAGTTTTCCTCCTTTTCCCAAGCCTAGAGAGAACGGCTTCCCCCCAGCCTTCTGGGGCTACTAGGGTTCTCTCAGGAGGTGATCAGCCTCCCCTTCCTAGCAATTAAACTAGGGCCTTCCAGACTGTGCTCACCCGGGGAGTCTTACCTTCTTCCGTGTTCGGAGTTCTTTTTCGTTCCCAGAATCTTTCTCTTCAGACCTTCCATTGCCCTCAATTTTTGTCGGGAAGATTCTGGTGGAGCCCACATCTTTTCTGGATTAAATTTAATCCAGGGGCACCCAGATTTGGGGTTCACCCGAGTCCTCCCGGCTTCCTCAGGGATTTGGAAGGGGCAGCAAAATGCTACCATCTCTGGCCTTCATTTATTGTCCCACCAGAGTTGCCAAAAATGTTGTGGAATTTAAGAGAAGTTCAATTATTTGAGTATAGAGAGGCCAGGACTCAGGAATGATTTTGAGAAGGAAAAATGGTTTATTGATGGCCGGCCGGACTCGGGAGCTTTCAGTTTGAATCCCAAGCCCCGAACAAGATTTTCAAACGTCTTTTATACAGAGAGGAAAGGCCAAATGGTCCCTTTGTTTCAGTTCTCAATAGGCTTCAATTAGCATATATCTTCCACATCTTAGGTAAGCTTTTAGCGTGGACTCCAGACATTCTAGATAAGCCTTTAGCATATTTGGTTTTTGCATTTCCCCTAAATACTTAAAGTTTATAGCCCCCGCATTGTTAAACATTTCCTGGGACTGGAGCCGCTGCTGGTCCCTAAGAGCAGGACTGCAGCCTCTTACCGTTCCACACCCACAAGTCAAACAACTTAGTTATCTCTGAAGAGACAAAGAGCCTTCCACCCATAGCCCACATCAGCAGTGGGGTGAAATAATTAAAATATTGAGAGGAAATAACTGCCAACAAAAATTTTATATCTGGAAAAACATTCTTTTAAAAATGAGGGAAAGATTATGACATTCTAAGATTAACAAAAGTTGAGGAACTTTATCAACACTAGAACTGCTAAACAGTTTGAAAGGAAAGGAAACTAGAGAGCAATTCAAAGTGGCATAAAGCATTAAAGTCATCAGATAAAACAAACCATAAGAATAATTATAAAATAAGAGTATTATTGTATTGTATTTTTAAGTATGTAACTCCTCTTTTCATATACTAAAGGTGTTAAAATGCAAATGCAAAGAAAGTAATGATTTATCTATGGATTTTATTTTAAAAACAATATAAGTTGTAACAAGTACAAAAAAGGTAGGGGAATGGAGGGGTATAGGAACACTCTATCTGTAAGCTATAGACGTCAAATTGGTATCAAATCAAATATGACTGCTACATATTTAGAGTGAATTTTAGCCCTTGGTAACCATAGGAAAACATGAAAAATAAACTGAGAAAGCAATGAGAAGGTACTTAATATGGTATAATACAAAAAATAACCAACCAAATGACTATGAAATTATAATATATATAAGTGGACATTAATGGAAGAAGTTAGGGACAAAATAGGCATAAGACTTACAAAGACTAAATAGCAAAATGGCAGATATAAGTCCTGAATTATCAATAGTTACTTTAAATGTAAATGGATTAAACTCTCTATTCAATAGGTACAGATTGGCAGAATGGATAAAATAGTATGTCCCAATTATATGCTGTTTACCCAATAATTATAATTAAAAGGTGTAAATGGGTTGGAAGTGAAAGGATTGCAAAAACTTACCATACAAGTATAAAACAAAAGAGAGCTGGGGTAGCAATAATAATATGATAAAATAGATTTTAAGTCTAAAACTGTTAGAAGAGACAACTCAGCAGGAATATACATGATAATAAATATATATACACCTAAGAGGAAGGTACCAAAATATATAGAAGAAATACAGATTTGAAGGGTGAAATGGTTCGACACTAAGAGTTGGAGACTTTAACACACCACTTTCAACAATGGATAGAATATTTTTACAAAGATCAATAAAAAAGTAGAAAACTTGAATGATACTCTAAATGAGCTAGATCTACTGGGCATATATAGAACACTTCACCCAACAGAATATACATTATTCTCAAGTGCACATGGATCATTTTCAAGGATAGACCATGTATTAAGCCACAAAAAGTCCCAATGAATCCAAAATACTGAAAGTATAGTATTTACCTTCTCTAATCACAATGAAATGAACTAGAAATCACTGACAGAGATAGAAATGGAAAATTCATATATTTGTGGAAATTAAACAATGTATTATTCAACAGCCAGTGGGTGAAAGAGGAAATCACAAGGGAAATTAAGAAATACCTTCAGGTAAAAGAAAATGAAAATACGTTGTACCAAGACTTAAGGGATTCAGCAAAGATAGTGCTGAGAGAGAAATTTATAGCTCTAAATAGTAACATTAAAAAAGAAAAAAGAGGGATTGTGGCTGAAAGGGGTAGTCTAGGGATGTAAATGTCAACTGAAATAAAGCTAGAGAATAATCTTGGGACAGAATGACATAGTGAACCTGGAGGTGGGCGGGGATTATGGTTAATAATACAAATGTAAGAATGTTCTTCTATGAACTAGAACAAATGTACATCACTATTATAAGGTAGTAAGAATATAGTGTAAGGTAAAAATCCAATTAATATGAATTATGTACTATGGTTAACAGCAATATTGTGATATTCTTGCATCAATGTTAAAGAAAGTGTTATATTAGTGATAAGGGACAATATTGGGGGTATGAGATTTTTTCTTTTAATAAGGAGGAAGTTCAAACATTAACTGGGGTAAACATTACACAACCCTGTGATGAAAGTGAGAACACCTGAGTATAAATTTTGGATGGAATGTACAAGCATGGGACTGTATAATACAGTGAACCATGTGGTGGAAGTTGGATTATGGTTAACAGTACAAATATGAGAATGTTCTTTCATGAACTATAACAAATGTACAATACTAATACATACTGTTAATAACAGTGGATATATGGAAAAATATACCAAAGGTACAATATGTACCATAGTTAGTGGTAATAGTCTAATCATGTCCTGTCAAAATCTGTAACAAATATTCCATAACAGTGTAAGTTGTCAGTGGATGGGTGACGTATGTGAATTTTGCACATTATGCATGATTGTTTTGTAAGCTCACAACTTCTCTAATAAAAATTTTTAAAAAGAAGATGAGAAAAAAGAATGATTTCTGAATAGAGAACTATCCACAAAACTGGAAGAACTGGTAAAAGAAGGGCAAATTAAACCCAAAAGGAGCAAAAGGAAGGAAATAACAAAGCTTGAAATGGAGATGAATTAAATGGAGAATCAAAAAACAATATACATCATGAACCAAAAAATCAATAAATTTGACAAACCTTTAGCTAAACACAAAGAAAAATGAGATAGGCAAAACTAACTAAAATCAGAAATGAAAAGAGGAACATTATTACTGTTCCTTTTTATTACCCCACCAAATAAAAAGGACTTTAAGAGGATAATATAAAAAACTGTACAACAGCAAATTAGATAAGCTAGATGAAATGGAAAAATTCCTAGCAACACACAAACACACAAAGTACCAGATTGACTCAAGAAGATAGAGATGTCAAATAATAACTAGTAAAGACAGTCATCAAAACCTTCCCAACAATGAAACCATATTACTTCATTGGGAATTTTATCAAATATTCCAAGAAATATTAAGACCAATCTTAATTTTTTCCAAAAATTGGAAGAGCAGTCTAATGGTCTGTAGTTGTATGTACCTCAGAAAAGTATGTTCTTCATGTTAATCCATTCCTGTGGATGTGGATCTAGTGTAAGTAGAAACTTGGTGAGAAGAATCTTAAGATGTGACTCACCTCATCCAGGGTGGGTCCTAATCCTCTTACTGGAGTCCTTGAGAATTGAATGAAATTCAGATAGAGAGAAGCAAGAAGCTGGAAACAAGGACACCTGAGAGAGAAGGGAGATATCAGCAGACACATCTTCCTTCAGCCCTTGCCTGGTTGCTGCAGTGTTCTGCTGAACTCTGGAGTTTTGAAATAGTTGATTCAGACAGTTCCTCACTATTTAATAGTTAGTTGTTCTGGTTAAGGGATTGATTCCTGGAGCATTCTACTCCACCATCTTCCCACAATTCTCCTCTGTGCATGTATCATTGTGTACACATGCCCAGATTTCTCTAGGGAAGTTGTTGGCATAATTGTTGGCTATATTGAATGCAGATATTCAATTTTGTTACAAAATGTCAAAATGACTCCTGAACAGTCTATTATGTTGTCCTAATGTCGGTGTATGATAGTATTTGTTGCTTCACATTATTTTTGCACATCATGTTGTCAGCTTTTTAAATTTTGGTAAATCTCACATGTAGGTATGCAATCGTATCACCTTTTGGTTTTAATTTAGATTTCCCTCTGAGCACCTTTCTTTTACTAAATTATTTCTGTTTTGAAGTATTTGTTCAATTATCTTGTCCAATTTTCCTATAGGATTGTATGTTTGTACTGATTTATGAAGGTATTAATATATGCTGGACATAAGTCTTTGTCATTTCTATTTATTGTAAAGTCTTCTCTAACCAGTCAGTGTCTCTTTAACTTTCTTTATATTGTCTTTCATTAACTGGATCTTATTAATTTTTCTGCCATAAACTTCTCAGTCTTATTCATGGTTGTTATTAATTTCTGTGTCTTGTTAAGAATAAACAACATATAATACAAATAATACTTTGTAATATCTTTATGTTCTTTCCTTCAGCTTTTTGCATGTAATTGACCTTGCATTTTATTGTGTAATATTGACACAGGTGTACAATTCAATTTTATATACATACCTAATTATCCCTGGACTAAGTATTTAAAAATTTTTTCCTTCCTCCATTGATCTGCAGTGCCAATCTGGTCATACATAACTCATGGATGGATGTTCCTGTTTCAGGGCTCTTCCTTCTTTCCATTGGCTTATTTTCCTATTTGTGCCCTGATATCACACACATTGAGTTGTAATTATAGGATGTCTCTATATTATTGTACAACTGGTTCCTCCATTTTTTTCTTCTTTTTCTGAAGGGTTTTTACTTTTTCCATCCCATTTCCATTTAAAATTTAGACTTGTTGAGGCCTACTTTTATTTATTTTTGTTATTACCTTGTATCCATAACTCATTTCCAAAAAGAAAATCTTTCTCCTATTCTTTTAATTCTCTTAGGTTAAAAACTTTATATTCCATAATGGTGACATTGGGAGTTGGAGATCATTCCATACACTCAATATGCCTTATTTATCTGCAGTTATAATTTATTTATCCATTTTAGCTATATATATATAATGATAATTAAATATCCATGTCATTACCACCCAACTTAAGACAGAGTATCACCAATAACTTTGAGCCTCCTAAGTGCAAAAAGATCTCTTTCTTTCTTCAGAAATGAAGTATAAATTTTCTGTTAAAATAAGCAAAACCTACAATATTTCCATTTTACTTCAAGTTGATGAGCTTATTGAATAGGATGACGTCAAATAACATTCTAAGACTTTCATACTCTGACTATATACTTGTGACTTTCTGAATACTCACATGCCCTCTTTAAGCTCCAGCCTTGTAAAACTACCTGAAAACATATGTTTTTCCCTTCCTTCCTTGTATTTTTGTCCACTATAATTCTTTTCCATGAAATGTTTCTTTTCTATCTTTCCTCATAGTACTGGCTAATTTTCACTTTTCTCTCAAAACCCTCAAAATATTATTCTCTTCTTCAGAAGATTCTTTTGCTCTTAAATAATGCCTGCTTTTTTTTCTTACATGGTACTTCATTGGCTACAAACCTTTTCTCTCTTTTGCCAGTGTGTGATCTACCTAAAGACAGGTTCACCATCACATCTCCATTTAGTGATCAGAAAAAGATAAGCACTCAAGAAATGACCATGTGGGTCTAAGCCCCCTCTCGATATAGAGGTGAAATAACATTACCATCCCAGGGGCCACAGGATGGAGGAATAAAATATGGATTACAGTGGACAAATGGGTGACTAGTAATAGAAGTCACTAGTCACCATTGTAACTAGTAATAGAAGAAACTGTAGCATTGATTTGGAGAAAGTGGCCACGGTAGTTGCTGAGGGCAGGGAGAGGGAAGAACAGATGTGATGTGGGAGCATTTCTGGGACTTGGAGTTGTCCTAAATAATATTGCAGGGACAGATATTGGACATTATATATCCTGCCATAACCCACTGAATGTACTGGGGGAGTGTTTAAAGTACAGTGTAATCTATAATCCATGCGGTGCAGCAGTGCTCCAAAATGTATTCACCAAATGCTATGAATGTGCCACAATGATGAAAGAGGTTATTGATGTAGGAGGAGTGTGGGGGTGTTGGCTATGTGGGAACCTTTTATATTTTTTAATGTAACATTTTTTGTGATCTATGTATTTTCAAATGAATACGATTTAAAAAAAGAAATGACTGGAATGGCATTTTGCATATAATGGCTAATACATTTTAATCACTCATTATTTGATTTAATTCAGCATGTAATTTTGGTTGTTGAGGCATAAAATGGTTAGGAGACATGACTCAGATTTTATGGGCTCTTATTACAAAGTACCATATTTACACAAATAGTTATGTCATATTATTAGTTTTATATAAGTGCATAATAAAGTGTTTCAAATGTGAAGTAAATGTTGGTTGATTTAATAGCAATATGGATGGAGGGATTCAAATAATTCCTTCAGTTAACAATATTTATTGAGCAACTGTTATGTCAGGCACTCTGCTCAGCACTAGAAATAAGATCATCCAAATATTCTCATTTCCTGCCAGCACAAAATTCAGAGTGGAAGCCAGACTTTAAAAATTGGTATGTAATTTTTTCAACTGTTTTTACATGTTAGTAAGTAAAATAAGTAGCATCAATAAAAATGGATTTGTTTGCTCCTGGCAGTTTGTGCAAGTTCTGAGAAATGAAGTACAGAGACAAGACACACTGTGAGAAGAATATTCCATTGTGAGTAGAGTAGGCTATAGTGTCTCATTATGGAGGAGAAACTGAAATGTGAGGAACATAAATAAAATACTAAGCAAGACTGGAGTAACTACAACCAAAAAAATAGGCAAAGGGAAATTATTACAACTGAGCATTGCAGTCTGTAGGAGGAAATTTTCTAAAAATAACAAGAAACCATTACTGGGACTTAAATGAAGATCGCAAATGGAAAGACATATAGATGGATACATAGATGGATGGATGGTGGATGGATGGATAGGTTGATAGATGAATAAAGGACTGTGCACATGTGTTCAATTAAGTCTTGAGAGCATTTTTGGAATTAATATTGAAATTTCATAGTCTAAAAATGATGTATCAGGTGATGAAATATATGACTTTAGGGATTACAATACATTGGTCTCCTAGGATACTCGTCTTTGGCCATCTTGTATTAAATAAGAATTTCCTAGTGGAGCCTGATATCCCAAGGGAACAACCCATGAGCTGTCAATAGAGAATGCAAGCATCCATGCTTCAGGGAAACTGACAGCTTCATAATAGAACATGTTTATTCTTAGAGATCAGGGGAAGCAGAACATGTTTACCTACTACCAAGTTGCACTTCTCTAAATGTGGCTTGTTAAAAATATAGCATTTTTTATTGCCACCATTTTCTAGAAATTTGGAGTATTCCAAAATCTGGAAGGATAATACATTTCCAAGGAATCTTGTGGTTAAACTAACATATTAGCTTAAGGGAAATTCCAATGATTTTAGAATTGGATATTACGAGAGAGCTCACTTTATGGCTATCTAGTTGTGATCATAATTATGTTACTTTAGAGACATGTTTCTAAGGTGACAATAGTAGCTTTATTTCTGAGCCCTGTTTTTGCTTTATTAATAATGTACTATCTGTTGACTTTAAAAATGATTTTAATTTTTCCATAGAGCATGTCCAGAAAGCATTTTATTTTTAATTTTCATTTTCCAGGGAAGAAAGCATGAGTTCAAGGATCTGCAATGAGCTGGCGGCCAACCATTTTGGATCAGCGTCACCACTGATTACATTTTTGTTCAATTTTCTTCTCTATGCTCTTATTCCACTTTAGGAGAAAGCGAGAACTACTCAACACAAAAAAAGGTACATGATTGCAGAGATCACTTTATATGACTGTTATAGTAATGATGTTGTATTCCCTTACCAGAGCAAAGTTCAGTTATGGATTTCCAGTAGGAAGCTCAGGTAACCAATTACATATAAGTCCTTAGATTTTTATGTATGATTTTATAACTTCCTCTACCAGTTTATCCTATAAGTAGCATTTAAGTACTTCAAAAAATCAATCTATAACCATACACATTGATTGGAGTAGATTTACTTAGATCTATAGATTTTAGGGTTCCTCATGTTGAAGGTTAGAAACAGTTTTGGACTACCATACCCCTCCCCATTGTCCTGTGTAAGCATTTGTGAATCAGAAAATAATACCTGAGATTAAACTTTATATTTTGGCCTCATTCATGCCATGTTTTTCTCAACTGTTTGAGTAAGCTAATGTAAAGTGACCAAGCTTATCATATCCACTTCTTCCACAATTGCATATCTTAACTCCTTGTCCCTTTCCTGATGCCATTGGCTGCCCTTAATATTTACCAGAAGACCACGTCCCACTGGTTCTGTCTACATAATATATTTGTATTCAACATCCCTTCCTCTCTTTATCCAAAATCAGGACATTCATTACACATTTGTGAAATAGGAATTGTTAAAGCACCAAGGTGAACACTGTTTTCTATCTACAATTCTGTAGTGTTAAGGACTCCTAAAGATATTGGAAGATTAAGTGTTTAATGCTAAATATTTAAGTATTCTCCAAGGTATCAGCATAGGTTGGGAAGCCTAAAACTAAAACTCAAAATATAGCAATTTATCATTAAACAGAATTTAGGGAAAAACAGAGAACTTTGGGCTGTGAGCTCCTGTGATTAAATTCTGCCTCTCCCCTAGAGTCCCCTTGGGTGGGTTACTGCACTAAATAGTCCCTTAGAGGTCAAGATCTCAGAACAGAGCTTGGCACCTGGTGAGCCCAATGTCTCTTATTATCATCATGGCCACCAGGAACTCAAAGCCATCTTCTGGACTCACAGTTCATGGGTCCTGTTAAATTATCATATTTTGCAGTAAATGTGTTTCCAACTCCTCATGACAAGATGTTAGATGCACCAAGAAACTGGTATTAACACCCTCACTTGACATATGGAGAAACTCATTTCTGAGGAAAGGAATAATTTTCCAAGGTGAGTGAGTCAGTGATCACACTGAGCACAGTATCCAGATTTATCACCCCACTCTTGAACCTCTATAAGTAGCCGTTATTCCAAACCTGGCAGTCTCTCAGGAAAAATCCAGCCTAAAAAGGCAGGGCACACTTCTCTTTTCCAAAATAGGTCAGAGTAGACAGAAGTTTTCTGAGCCCAACATCCAGACCAGACAGTGAATTCTGTTGTGCAGAGAGAAGCAGCTTGCAAGCTCAACAATGTGATAGGTACTCTTGGATTTATTTCCAGAATGACTGGACCAGAATTGAACATTTTAAAAAATATATATTTTTTAGAGAAGTTGTGAGTTTACAAAAATTCATGCATCATGTGCAGAATTCCCATACATTTCCCATCTACCAGCACCTGGCATTGTTTTGGAATATTTGTTACAGATTATTTTAAAAATCATCAAAATATGACTAGTAATATGGTCTGTTGCTTACATTTGGTATAGCTTCCCATTGATCTGGGGATTCTTTCAGAGGATTATGTTGGTGGACAGTCCCCTGCAGATACAGAGTAGGGTTTCACTCTACCACCAAGTGACTCAGTGCTTAGTGGCTGCTTTTCCAAGCATATTCAATGATGCCCAGTTTAAAGGACTCCCACTGGCTGCCTGCAAGAAGAAAAATGCACCAGCCCCCTTGAGATACAGTGCAATGAAACATTGGTTACCCAGCTATTGTAACTGGCAACCTCAACATTATTCATATCCATTCTTAAATGACCTGATGGGCTTTATGAAAGTTTTCTCTGAAATTAAGGAGTTATGCTCATTTTCAAACCCATGTTAATTAATCTTTATTTATTTATTTATTTTTTAAAGATTTATTTATTTATTTAATTCCCCCCCCTCCCCTGGTTGTCTGTTCTTGGTGTCTATTTGCTGCGTCTTGTTTCTTTGTCCGCTTCTGTTGTCGTCAGTGGTATGGGAAGTGTGGGTGGCGCCATTCCTGGGCAGGCTGCTCCTTCTTTTCACGCTGGGCGGCTCTCCTCATGGGCGCACTCCTTGCACGTGGGGCTCCCCCACGCAGGGGACACCCATGCGTGGCACGGCACTCCTTGCGCGCATCAGCACTGCACATGGCCAGCTCCACATGGGTCAAGGAGGCCCGGGGTTTGAACCGCGGACCTCCCATATGGTAGACGGACGCCCTAACCACTGGGCCAAAGTCCGTTTCCCAATTAATCTTTAAATCTCTGCTAAATGCATCATGACTCTCTTACCCAAAACTGCTCTCTAATGATCCTGATTAAATGCTTGTTACATTTCTATTGCTTGCCTTACCTTTATTGGTTTTTCTTCACTTTATTCCCTTTTCTTCACATGTCTAGGTACTTATCTGCACATGGTTACTATGAAGAGAGGATTCACAGAGATGGCCTGAAACCATTTCACATCCATCAACCTGCAGTGCCATAATTAGGCATGGATGGGAGAACATATGGCTAACCCTTAAACAACTTCTACTTTTTTGGGGGCTTGCTTGTTTCTTCCTAGTAGCCAACAAAGTTCTTGATTGCAATGTATTTTTAATTTTATATTCCTGATATGTAGTATAGGACCTCAAACACAATATTCATTAAATAAATAAGGATGGATACATGAACTGATTTCATGTCCAAAGACAAATAATTAATATTATTTCTCTAAGAGGTATAATGTGCTCTTAAAAAGTTGTTTATAAATGAATGGAGCCGAATGTGAAAATTAAGTAGAGTATAAAATATAATCTCAAAAATTAATAAGCTCTTCATGTATTCATTCATATATAAAAATATATCCATTTAAAAAATTTATTGAAGGATACCCACTCATATATAAACATACATATATAAACAATAAGAGTATAGTAGTAATTGTGAACTTACAAAACAAACATGTACAACATTATACAGGGCTCTCATACTTCATACTACCCTAAATACCTCACATTGTGTGAAATATTTTTAACTAATGATTAAAGCACATCCTCAAAATATTACTACTAGCCAAAGTATTTTACATTTGGTGTATCTTTCCTCCAACACACCCCATTACTATTACACGTGACCATACATAAACAATTAACATATAGTAAAGGTTTGAACTTACAAAGCAAACATACATAACATCATACAGGGGTCCCATCTACCAACTGACCACCACCACCTTGCTTTGTTGTGAGACATTTGTTACAAATTATTATTATTTTTTTAAAGATTTATTTATTTACTTATTTATGCCCCCCCCGGTTGTCTGTTCTCTGTGTCTATTTGCTGCGTCGTCTTTGTCCGCTTCTGTTATTGTCAGTGGCACAGGAATCTGTGTTTCTTTTTGTTGCATCATCTTGTGTCAGCTCTCCATGTGTGTGGTGCCATTCCTGGGCAGGCTGCACTTTCTTTCACACTGGGCGGCTCTCCTTATGGGGTGCACTCCTTGCGCATGGGGCTCCCCTATGGGGGGGACACTCCTCCGTGGCACAGCACTCCTCATGCGCATCAGCACTGTGCATGGGCCAGCTCCACACAGGTCAAGGAGGCCCGGGGTTTGAACCGCGGACCTTCCATGTGGTAGACGGACGCCCTAACTACTGGGCCAAGTCCGCCGCCCTGTTACAAATTATTAAAGAATATTGTCAAAATCTTATTACTAATTATATTCCTTATCTTACATTTGGTATATTTTGCCCTAACCCATCCTATTAATTTTTTTAAATACATTTTTTATGACAGAAGTAAATTTACAAAACAATCATGCACATGTGTAGTATTCCCATTTACAACACCCCTCTAGCAACACACCACACTGTGGTGGAACATTTTTTACGGATGAGATAATATCATCAGATTATTACCAGGACCATAGTGTACATTTGGCACACTTTTTCCATACTCCCCCATTATCAACACAGTACATCTTTGGCATAGATGTATGAATATTACATTATTACTGTTAAGCACATTACATAGGTCACTCCATTTGTATTTTTCCCATGTTTCTCCACATTTCCACCCCCACAAATAGTGATGTACATCTCTTTAGCTCACAAAGAACAGTCTTGAATCTGTCCCATCAACTACAATTCTCACCCACCTCTGGGTTTACTGTATTATTCAGTCCCTAAATTATTCTCTAGCTTTCTTTAGTTGGCATTTACATTCCTAGATTACCCTTTTCAGCCACATTCCTATTTATAAACCAGCTGTTATTCACGAAAATGTGTTACCATCAACTTTATACATGTTCACACTTTTACACTAGTTAATTAAAACCTCCACATACATTAAATATCAGTAGTCCATCTCAGTCCTCCTCTTATTTCCTTTAAGAATCCACCACCTACCACCAGGTCTTAAAGATATTTTCCCATATTTTCTTCTAGAAGCTTTATTGTTCTTGTTTTTATATTTAGGTTTAATCCATTTTGAGCTAATGTTTATATAAGATGTGCAATAGGGGTTCTCTTTCCTTCTTTTGGTTATGGATATCCCGTTCTCCCAGCACTATTTGTTGACTGGACTGTTCTGCTCAAGTTGGGTGGGTTTGATAGGCTAGTTAAAAATCATTTGACCCTAGATGTGAACGTCTCTTTCTGAATCATCAATTCTCTTCCTTTGGTCTATGTGTCTGTCTTTATGCCAGTACCATCTGTTTTTACCACTGTAGCTAGGTAATGTGATTTAAAGCCCAGAAGTGAGAGTCCCCCAACTTTGTTTTTCCTTTTTAAGATGTCTCTGGCTATTCAGGACCCCTTAACCTTGCAAATAAATTTGATAATTATGTTTTCCATTTATTTAAAAAGTACTGGTGGAATTTTTGTCAGGATTCCATTGAATCTGTATATCAATTTAAGTGGAACTCCTTTTTAAAATTTTTACTTTTATTTAAGAATTGACATCTTAATGATATTAAGTCTTCCAATTTCTGACATTGGAATGTTCTTCTAATTAATTTGTTTTTTTTTAACCAATGAATTGCTTTACATCATTGGTTAAGTTTATTCCTAAATATTTGGGTTTTATTTGTCATATATTATTTTCATCACTCTCTTGACACTTTTAATTACATATACTGATATAATCTTCATGTCTAGACTCTCTTCCAAGTCTCCCTCTCCTACTTTTCTTTTCAGGCTATAGCACACCCTCTAGTATTTCCTGCAAATCTGGTCTTTGTTTACAAACTCAGTTTCTGTTTATTTGTGAATATTCTAAACTAGTCCTCATTTTTGAAAAACAATAATGCTGGATATTAGATTCTTGGCTGGAAGTTTTTCTCTGCTGTATCTTAAATATATCAGACCAGTGTCTTCTTACCTCCATGGTTTCTGTTGAGAAATCAGCATTTAAACTTATTGAGTGTCCCTTATGTTATGCATTACTTTTCTCTTGCTGCTCTCAGAATTCCCTCTTTGTCTCTGGTATTTCAAATTCTGATTAGCATGTGTCTCAGAGTTGGTCTATTCAAATTTATTCAGAAAGGAGTACATTGTGCTTCTTGGACATGGCTACCTATGTCCTTCAATAGGGTTGGGTAATTTTTTACCATATTTCTTCAAATATCCTTCTGTCCCTTTTCCCTTCTTTTCTCCTTCTGGGACACCCATGACATGTATGTTTTCATGTCTCTTAATGTTGTTCGGTTTCCTGAGAATTTGCTCTATTTTTTCCTTTCTTTTCTTCAGCCGTTCTTTTGTATGTTCACTTTCAGAGGCCATTTCTTTAAGCTCAACAATCCTTTATTCTGCCTCATCAAATCTGCTATTATATGATTCCAATGTATTTTTAATTTCATTTACTACCCCTTTCATTCCCAAAAGATCTGCTATTTTTCTATGTAAGCTTTCAAATTCTTCTTTGTGCTCATTCAATATCTTCTTAATATCCTTAATCTCTCTAGCCATCCCATTGAATTTATTAAGGAGATTTGTTTGAACATCTATGATTAGTTGTCTGAACTACTTTATGTCATCTGGAAGCTTATCTTGATCCTTTAACTGAGCCATATTTTCCTGTTTTTTGGTGTGGATTGTAATTTTTTGTTGGTGTCTTGGCATGTGGCTTAATAGATGCATTTATTCTGGGTGCAGTTTCTCTCTTTAGTTTAGGGCTTCTTGTCCTTTCTCCCTTGCTGGTTGTGTAGTAGGTGCCAAGAATATAGTTGATGCTGTTAAGCTGTAGAAGCTCATGCTTCTCTCATTGCCCCAGGGACCAATGAAGCTTCTCCCAACTTTCTCCTTTGCCAGGGGTAGTGACAGAGCCACAGCCAAGTGTAGTAATCCAAGTCATGCAGGCCTAGACTATAGTTGCCTGAGAGACTGATGAAGCTTCATGTCCCTTTCTCCCATGCCTGAGATGTGGATAGGGCTACAGGTGTGGGCAGAAATCTATGCTGTGTGGGTCTAAACTGACCACATTTGCCCAGGTAGACTTCCAACTCTGTCCAGCCAAATATACCTGCAGTTAACAGGAGAGGCTGGCACAGGTCCCCCCTGCTTCCTCCCTGCTGGAGGTGGGGCTGGGGCTTAGGCTAGAGCTGCAATCTGATCTGGATGGAAAGAAGGCTTTCCTTGCCAGCACTAAGATTTTCAGTGCACCCTGCTTCCCCTCATGGCAGGGGCAGAGTCTGTCCTCTTTCTGACTTGGACATGTTCAAATTTTACCTGTTCTTAGGGTTATAATTTAGCCTGCCAAATTTACTAATCAGTAGCTGAAGTTGGTGCCCAACTATCTCTTCCTCCCCTGTTTTTTGGGAAGTGGAGCCTCCAATTCTAGCCACAGATTAGCTCCTAAGGTGGCTTGAAATGCCAGTGGAGGATTGTCACTGGCCTCCAGGACATGGAGTACTTTACTCATGAATCTTCTCTGCAGGTGGGTAGTCTCCTCCTTCCATTCTTTCAAGGATACAGGAGGATGTTCTTCTGGTCTCCTGGAGCTCCCAAACAGGAGCTTCAGATAGCTCTGGGTGATTACTAACTGCCCTGTTGCATGAGCTGACTCTAGGCTCCTTACTCTCCTGTCATCTTGCTGGTTGTCTATCCATTTATTTTTTTAACATCATTTCTGGATTAAAGTGGTTTCTGTTTTAAATTTTACTACATTGTTTAGACACACATCTTTAAAAAGAAAATTCAAACAAAACCACTTCCCTCTTATGAAGACTTTCCTTTTACTTGATAAATAATATACAAATAAGGTTTACTGACCTTTAAGGTCTTTGAAAAATTGACTCAAACTTACCTTTAATTACCATATCCTGCTATTTGATTTAGTCAATATATACAGCAATGTCCCCACAAATTTATTTATTTTTAAGATCTTGTTTATTAGAGAATTTGTGAGTTTACAGAACAACCATGCAAAAAATACAGGGTTCCTATACACCACTCTGCCACCAATGCCTTGCATTGGTGTGGAATGTTTTTTACAAGTGATAACATGATATTTTTACAATTTTACCATTAACTAGAGTCCATTGTTTAACATAGCAGTCACTGTGTAGTATAGTTCCATGGACTTTTTAAAAAATTTTCTGTTACCAGCTATACAATCTAGCATTTCCCCTTTTAATCACATTCAGAAATGTATTTCAGTGGTGTTAATTGCATTCACAATGTTGTGCTACCATCAACACCATTCATTACCAAAACCTTTCCATCATTCCAAATAGGAACCCTTAAATTTTGTATATTCTAGCTTTATAATCACAATGACCTTTTGTTTTGTCTCAAGGTAGTTGGAAAACCTATAGCCAGTAGACTGTGTTCACACACACTAATATTTTCTAGTGTGGCCTTTTTCTTCATCTATTTCCAAGCCTTGATTTCCCAGCACAAAATCTTTTTTTTTTTTACCTATTAAGTTACTTCATTCATTGCAAAGAGGGTAGATCTACATTTCCTTTTTTAACTTTATTCCATTAAACATGGATTTAGAACTTTCAGCATCTTAAAGGTTTAATAAATATAATATTAATTTATTTAATTGATATTCCATAAATGTAGGGAGATTACATTTAAGCTAAATAAAATTGAAACCATTATATTTTATTCCAGAAATGTTCTTTTTGCTTCTTTTATAGGAGGTTTAATGGATTTTTCTTGAATAAAATTCTAAACCTGTGAATAATCATAAAAGCATACTGAATGCTAGGTTTTGTAATATATTACAATTGTTCAATTTTTTAAAATTACAATTTAGGAAAGATCATTCCGTACATTTCAAGGAATTTTCCTTTACTTATTGATATTTGATAATAGGGATATAACCACTCATATTTTAGGCAGCACTGAATCTTTTTCCTTTTTTGCTTGGGCCCTTTTTATTTTATTTTTTTAATGTTATGTTAAAAAAATATGAGGTTCTCATATACCCCCAACCCCATCACCCAACTCCTCCCCCAATAACAAAAACCTCCTCCAACATCATGAGACTGCACTTCGTGGATACATCTCTGAGTACCGCTGCACCTCATGGTCAATGGTCCACACCATAGCACACACTCTCCCACAGTCCACTCTTTGGGCCATGGGAGGACATACAATGTCTGGTAAATGTCCCCACAGTATCACTCAGGACAACTCCAAGTCCCAAAAACGTCCCCACATCACATCTCTTCTTCACACTCCCTACCACCAGCAGCCACCGTAGCCACTTTCTCCACACCAATGCCACATTTTTTTGATTACTAACCACAATAGTTCATGAATAGATTATCAGTAAGTCCACTCTAATACATACTCTAATCCTCCATCCTGTGGACCTGGAATAGTTGTGTCCACTCCCTATCTATATCAAGAGAGGGCTTAGATTCCACATGGATGCTGCTTGCAATTCTCCTGCTTTCAGTTGAAGGCACTCTTGGCTCCATGGTGTGGTGGTTGACCTTCTTTACCTCCATATTAGCTGATGGGGGGATAAGTCCAATAAATCAGAGTGTAGGAGTTGCAAGTCTATTGAGGCTCAGGACCTGGCTATCACATGGTCAGTCCAGAGATTCAAGTCCCCTGGGTATACATTAAACCCCAGCACCAACTACAGATCCAGTAAAAGTAACAGGAGAGGTTTGTGAACAAAGATCATATCTGAATCCAGCTCCATCATACAGAAACACAAACTGCAAAGTAGGGCCAACTGACATGGGACTGAACTCCATCTGCCATGACCATAGAAACTGTGGGTCTCTGGCCCTCAGAAGAACCAATATCTGAGGTTGTATCTACTTTATCTGTCTTTAGGACAGATGTGAGTCTTTAGGACTGAGGTGTGCATAAGGGTGACCCCTCTGATAACCTCCTGGCTCTTTTTGGAGACTCATAGCCATATAAACTCATTTGTCCTTTCCATTTCCCCCTTTGATTCAGGTCAAAAAGCATTTTTAACTCCAGGTATTATATGTAGACTGAGATGTCCTGCTGGTCTGAGTTGACCCTTTTATTCAAGGTCATTTTCTAGTTACATCATCAGCTGGTACTTGGTAGTAATCCCTCAGCACCAGAGAGGCTCATCCCCAGGAGTCAGTCATGCTGGGGGGAAGGCAATGCATTTACATTCTGAGTTTGGCTTTGAGACTGGCCACATTTGAGCAACACGGAGGCTCTCAGGAGGTAACTCTTAGGCACCCTGCAGCTCTAGGCCTTGTTCTTATTTCAGGTGCACAGGTTCACAAGCATAGTCATTAGTATCAAGGTCTCATTGTTGGATCTTCCTTTTTTGGTCTTTGCCATTGCATTTGGGGGGTTGTTGCTGTTCCTTTAGGGAATGTGATAGAGCTCCCCTGGCTAGGAACTCAGCACCCCCTCAGTTGTTTTTAATTGTAACCACTATGAAAATATCCATTTTTATGTACCCTGGATATATACCTGGAGAACTCCCTGCCAACCATGTGTGCCCTGTTAATAACACCCCACACCAGTATTCCTCCCCTGCCATTGTTGAACCTCTCTGTGCTCCAAAACTTCTTCAAAAATTAAGCCTAATATATTGCCAGGTTCCATTAATAGTAAAATGGAATATAGTGATGAGTTTAAAGGCTAGATATAGAATACATATTAATTTTTAGAAAAATTAAGGTAAAAAAATGGGTATCAAAAAATTAAAAGATGTAAAAGCTTTGTTTTTAATATTTTGCCTTCCATCACTGCAATAAATGTGCAAATTGGCAAGGCAACTTCTTCCATCTTTTCCTCAGTGTCTATGTCCTTTGACCTTTTTTCCCTAATTATTAAGCTTGTCTTCACAAAAGTTTTAGATCACAGTAATTCATTGAGGTCATTTAGTATTTCTCCTTCAATGCCTGGGTTGCTTTGCTCAAAATAAGATTCTCAAGATTCAACCATGTTATCCCATGTGTTTTAGTGTATTTGTTCTTAAAGCCAAGTAGTATTCCATTGTATGTATATACCACATTTTATTTATCCATTCATCTGTTGATGGACATTTGGGTGATTCCAACTTTTGGCAATAGTGAATAATGCTGCTATGAACATTGGTGTGCATATATCAGTTTGTGTTCTTGTTTTCTGTTCGACTGGGTATTTACCCAGCAGTGGAATTGCTGGGTCATGTGGCAGATCTATAGCTCGTTTTTGGAGAAACTGCCAAACTGTCCTCCAGAAGGGCTGGATTCTTCTGCATTCCCACCAGCAGTGGATGAGTGTTCCCATTCCTCCACATCCTCTCCAGCATTTGTAGTCTTCTGTTTTTTTCATAGCTGCCAATCTTATGGGAGTAAGATGGTATCTCATTGTAGTTTTGATTTGCATTTCCCTAATAGCTGGAGATCTGGAGCATTTTTTCGTGCTTTTTGGTCATTTGTATTTCTTCCTTGGAGAAGTGTCTGTTTAAATCTTTTCCCCATTTTTAAAATGGGTTGTTTGTCTTTTTGTTTTTGAGATATAGGAGTTCTTTATATATGCAGGTTATAAGTCTCGTATCAGATATATGGTTATGAAATATTTTCTCCCATTGTGTTGGCTCTCTTTTCACTTTCTTGACAAATTCCTTTGAGGTACAGAAGGCTTTAATTTTGAGGAAGTCCCTTTTATCTATTTGTTCTTTTGCTGCTCGTGCTTTTGGTGTGAAGTTCATGAAGTGATTTCCTATTACAAGGTCCTGTGGATGCATCCCTACACTGCTTTACAAAGTCTTTATGGTCTTGGCTCTTATATTTAGGTCTTTGATCCATCTTGAGTTGATTTTTTTATAAGGTGTGAGTTGGTAATCCTCTTAAATTCTTTTACATATGGATATCCAGTTCTCCAGGCACCAATTGTTGAATAGGTCATTCTCTCCCAGTTGAGAGGATTTGGTGGCTTTATCAAATATTATATGACTATATATATGCGAATCTCTATCAGAACTCTTAATTTGGTTCCATTGGTCTTTGTGTCTCTCCTTGTGCCAATACCATGCTGTTTTCACTATTGTAACTTTGTAGTATGTTTTGAAGTCAGGTACTGTGATTCCTATTTCATTTTTCTTTTTCAATATGTCTTTGGCTATTCAGGGCCTCTTTCCTTTCCAAATAAATTTCATAGTTAGTCTCTCTAGTTCCTTAAAGAATGATGTGTTGATTTTTATTGGGTTGCATTGAATTTGTACATCAGTTTTGTTAAGATAGACATCTAATATTTAGTCTTCCTATCCATGAACAGGGAATATTCTTCCATTTCTTTAGGTCTTCTTTGATTTCCTTGAATAGTGTTGTGTAGTTCTCTGTGTATAAGTCTTTTACCTCTTTAGTTAAATTTATTCCTGGGTATTTAATTTATTTATTTACTATTGTGAATAGTATTTGGTTCTTGATTTCATCAAAAGATTGTTCATTATTGGTGTACAGAAATGCTACTGATTTTTGCACATTTATCTTGTAACCTGCGACTTTACTGAACTTATTTATGAGTTAGAAGCTTTCTTGTAGACTTCTCAGGGTTTTCTATGTATAGGATCATGTCAACTGCAAATAATGAAATTTTGACTTCTTACTTCCCAATTTGAATGCCTTTTATGTCTGGTTCTTGCCTCAGTGCTCGAGCAAGTACTTCTAAGACAATGTTAAATAAAAGAGGTGACAGTGGGCATCCTTGTCTTGTTCCTGATCTTACAGGGAAAGATTTTAGGACTTCACCATTGTAAACGATGTTGGCTGTGGGTTTTTCATATATACCCTTTATCATGTTCAGAAAATTTCCTTGTATTCCAAACATTTGCAGTGTTTTTATCAAGAAGTTTGCTGTATTTTGTCAAATCCTTTTTCTGCATGAGTAGATATAATCATTGACTTTTTCCTCCAATCTGTTTATATGGTGTATTACATTGATTGATTTTCTTATGTTGAACCATCCTTGCATAACCAGAATGAATCCCATTGGTCATGGTGTATAATTCATTTAATGTGTTGTTGGATATGGTTAGCAACTATTCTGTTGAGCATTTTGGTGTCATTAGAGAAATTGGTCTGTAATTTTCTTTCTTGTGATGCCTTTGTTTGACTTGTAACCAGGGTAATGTTGGCATCATAGAATGAGTTAGGCAATATTTCTTCTCTTTCAATTTTTTGGAAGAGTTTCAGCAAGAGTGGCATTAGTTCTTTCCATAATGTTTTGTAGAATTCACCAGTGAAGCCGTCTGGCTCAGGGCTCTTCTTAGTTGGGAGGTTTTTAATGACTGATTCTATCTCTTTCTTTGTGATTGGTTCGTTGAGATCATCAATTTCTTCTTTCATCAATACAGGCTGCTTATGTGTTTCTAGGAATTTGTCCATTTCCTCTGAATTGTCATTTTTGTTGGAATATAGTTTTTCAAAGTATCCTCTCATGATCGTCTTTATTTCTGTGGGATCAGTGGTGATATCTCCTTTCTCCTTTCTTATTTTGTGTATTTTCATCTTCTCTCTTTTTCTGTTAGTCTAGCTAAGGTTTTGTCAATTTTATTGATCTTCTCAAAGAACCAGCTCTTGGTTTTGTTTATCTTTTCAAGTGCTTCCTTATTTTCTATTTCATTTAGTTCTGCTCTTATCTTTGTTCATTCTTTCTTTCTTCTTCCTGTGGGGTTGCTTTTTATTTCCTTTTTTACTAATTTCTCCAAAAGTGCAGTTAGTTCTTCAATTTTTGCTCTTTCTTCTTTTTTGATATATGAATTTGTTGCTATAAATTTCCCTCTCAGTACTGCTTTTGCTGCATCTCATTAGCTTTGGTAGGTTGTGTTATCATTTTCATTAGTTTCAAGGTAGTTATTAATTTCTTTTGAAATTTCCTCTTTCACCAACTGTTTTTCTAAGAGTGTGCTGTTTAATGTCCATATCTTGGTGTAAAATCTGGGTCTGGTCCTCGTAGATTTCTAGCTTCACTCCACTGTGATCAGGGAAATTTTTTATGATTTTGATCTTTCTGAATTCATTGAGACTTTCTTTGTGGCATAGCATCTGGTCTATCTTGGACAATAATCCATGTGCACTTGAGAAAAATGTATACCCTGCTGTATTCAGGTGTAATGATCTGTATATGTCTATTAAGTCCTGCTCCTCTAATATGCTGTTCAGAGTTTTTGTTTATTGATTCTCTTTTGAGATGTTCTGTCCAAAGTTGATAGTGGTGTATTAAAGTCCCCTAGTATAATTATAGAGGCATCTATTATTTCACTTAGCTTTTCCAATGTTTGCCTCATGTATTTGGAGGCTCCCTTGTTAGGAGCATAAATATTTGTGATTGTTCATCCTTCTTGAAAGATTATCCCTTTCACTAATATGTAGTATCCATCTTTGTCTCTCACAATTGTTTTGCATTTAAAGTCTATTTTGTCTGATATTAATATAGCTACTCCTGACTTTTTTTGGTTATTGTTTGCTTTTAAGATTGTTTTCCAGCCACTCACTTTCAACCTACTTGAATCCTGGGGTTTAAGATGTGTTTCTTGTAGACAGCATATAGATGGGTCATATTTCCTTACCCAATCTTCCAGTCTGAATCTTTTTACAGGTGAATTTAATCCATTGACATTCAGTGTTATTACTTTCAAAGAATTGTTTATGTTAGCCATATTTTCTTTGGACTTGTGTTTGTCTAAAATTTTTTTCTTCTCTTTTTGTCTTTTTTCTTTCTTGTACACTCTCCTCCAACTCTGCCTCTCCTGTTTTTTTTCTTTCTTCCTGCAGAACTCTCTTTAGTATTTCTTGAAGGGCAGGGTTCTTGTTGGCATACTCTTTTAATTTCTGTTTATCTGTGAATATTTTGAACTCTCCATCATTTTTGAATGCTAGTTTAGCTGGGTAGAGTATTTTTGGTTTGAAATTTTTTTGTTTTATTATCTTGACTATATCATACCACTGCCTTCTTGCCTCCATGGTTTCAGATCAGAAATCAGCACTTAATCTTATGGAGCCTCCCTTGTATGTGATGGTTTTCTTTTCTCTTGCTGCTTTTAGAATTTTCTCTGTCTTGAGCATTGGAAAATTTGACAAGTATATGTCTTGGGGTGGGCCTGCTGGGATTTATGGTGTTTGGGGTGCATTGTGCTTCCTGGACGTGTACATCCATCTCCCTCAGTAGATTTGGGAAGTTTTCAGTCATTATTTCCTCCAACACCCCTTCTGTCCTCTTTCCCTTCTCTTCTCCTTCTGGGATGTCTATAATACATATGTTTGTGCATTTTGCATTGTCATTCAGGTCCCTAAGTCCCAGCTGGGTTTTTTTCTACCTTTTTATTGATCAGTTCTACTCTCTGATTTCAGATGTACTGTCTTCCACATCATTAATTCTGTCCTCTGCCTCTTCTAAATCTGGTGCTCTTTGCTGAGAGGGTATTTTTGATTTCTTGAACTGTGGTGTTCATCACCATCATATCTGTTATCTTTTTGTGTGACTGCAATTTCTTCTGTATTCTCTCCAAGTGTTTCTTCATATTAATCTCTTCCTTTACTTCATTAAGTTTGTCTCCAATATATATGTTTTGAGCTCCTCTTCATGGTTTTTAGTTTGTTCATTGGATTCAGCCACATTTTCCTCATTATTGGTTTGGTTGTAGTTTTTTGTTGCTGTCTGGTTATCACTTTATCTTAACAGGTTTAATCAGTTCCTTAGCTTCTTTGTCTAGTCTTGGGGATTAATTAGTTGTTGTTCATGTGTAAGTGTCTTCTCTTCATCACTTTGTTCTTCTTACTCTATTTTCTTGTTGCTGGCTAAGTTCACTTTGAAGGAAAATTTAGGGCCAGGGGAAGCAAAAAGAGTAAGAAAAGAAAATGTATAAAGTAGTATTGGTAATAAATGTTAACAGAGAAACAATGTGAGATCTAGGAGAATGAATATTAGACTCATGTAAGTTGTGTAGAGTTATAGCAGTAAGTAGAGTACCTATAATGAGACAGTCAACTGAATATGGGGAGGAATATAGTATGAATTAAAAGGCCAGTATTTTAATGAGAGAGGGAAAGAGAAAAGAAAGACAATAATATCAAGAGTGGATAAAAGAAAACAGAACAAAGGTATGAGAAATAAAAAATCAGACAATTTGGGGACCAAAGAAAGGGAGGTGGAATGTAAGAGAAACAGTAGATGATAGAGGATAGAAAGATGTAGAGGAAAGGGAGAGTGTAGGTGGCCAAAATCAATACACACAGAAAAGAGGAAATGGAGGATGAGGAAACACAGCAAATGTGAAGTGCTCCCTGCAGCACCTATTAAATAAAGAAAATAAAATTTAAAAAGAAGAAAATGAGAGAAAAAAAGAGAAAAAAGGGGGGAACATAAAAGGGGATGAAACAAGCAAGATGAACAGAAAAAAACTAAATAAATGAAAAAGGACCTTGTGGAATAAAATAGGAGATAAGACCAGGAGACAATGCAACAGTAGCAACCATGATTAAAAAAAAAAAAAGAATCAAAGTTTCAAGCTAGGAATCCTCTTTGCAGTTAAATAAAATGCTTAGGGATCTGACATTCCCTCTTTCTCCCATCCTCACTTCTGTCTCTCCCAGGTCAGCTGGAAAGGTGCCTGAGAGGTCCGGTAGGAGATTCCAGTGGGTTCTTGTTGAACCAACTCAACACAGAAGACAGTGACTCTTTATTTCCAGCATGAGAGCACTTATACCTCACCAGCAACCCCAAATATGCTATTGGAAGCTTGGATAGGATGTCCTACAGTCTCTTCCCCTTAGGTGTGCTAGGGGAGGTCTAATTGATTTTCTGATCCACCTCCTCCCAGACCAAGTTTCCTATCCTAGGACATTTAGGTAAATTGGGCTTTCTCAGCAGATTCACCTCTGCTTTCTTCTCAGACTCTCCCCAAGTCAGCTGGTACACTCCTCAAAGCTCAAAGAAAAAAAAAAACAAAAAACGTGGAGCACTAGGGTAATCAAGGACCTCAGATGGACCTCAGGGTGCTGGATATGGGGATGGGAAGTCCGGGATATTGCAGACTCAAGGTATGTGAGTCTGTGGAGTGTGGGCTACCAGGGTTTAGGGTATACAGACCTGGGAACCATGCATCCAGTAAACATGGGGTTTGGGAATGCTGTAGCACAACAAAGATTTCAGGGATCCCTGTGGCTGGGCTGCCAGCCCTAGGGGGAGGGGTCCCACCCACAACTTCTGAGCTTTGTGTCAGAAACCCAAAATTCCACCTCTCACAAGAATCTCTTCTGTCACTGTCTCACCAAATTGACATCCAGTCACCTCCTGCCCTGCAAGCCCCTGAAACAGCCTGCTCAGGGTCTGGGAACACCTTAGCACAACAAAGTTTTCAGGGATTGCCACATCTGGGCTGCCAGCCCTAGGGGGAAGAGTCCCACCCACAACTTCTGACCTCCATGTCAGAGACCCAAAATTCTAACTCTTGCAAGAATCTCTTCTGTCACTGTCTCACCAAATCAATGTCCAGACACCTCCTGCCCTGCAAGCCCCCAAAACAGCCTGGTCCAGCAGAACTCTGATTGTACTCACCTGCTTCTTTGCAAGAGAGATTAAGAGGTGCACTCACTCAGACACCATCTTGCCCCTAGCACTAAATCTTTATTGTCATTGATTTGTCATAAAATCCCTGAGGTTAATACATGATATGATTTCATCTTTCAGAAGTGAAAGGTCAAAGTAAGAGTAATTCAGGGGACCAATGAGAGTGCCTCCTCTGGATTTATTCTGATAGGTTTTTCAGACAAGTCTCAGTTAGAGCTGGTTCTCTTTGGAATAATCTTGTTCCTTTACCTCATGACCTTTCTAGGCAACACTGCTATCATCTTGGTGTCCGTCTTGGACTCTAAACTCCACACTATGTATTTTTTCCTCTCCCATTTCTCCTTCCTGGACCTCTGCTTCCTCAGCAGTATCATTCCCCAGCTTCTAGTCAACCTCAAGTGTTCAGATAAGTCCATCACATATGTAGACTGCATGATTCAACTCTATGTCTCCCTTGTAATGGGCTACACTGAGTGTATCCACCTGGCTGTGATGACCTATGATCACTATGTTGCTATTTGCCATCCTTTACATTATATTTTTTCATGCATCTTTGGCTCTGCCATGTCTTGGCCTCTATGGAATGGCTCAGTGGGGTGGCCACTACATTGATTCAGTCCACACTCTCCCTTCAGCTGCCCTTCTGTGGTCACTGCCAGGTGGATCACTTCTTCTGTGAGGTCCCTGTACTCATCAGGTTGGCATGTGTGGACACCACCTTCAACCAGGCTGAGCTCTTTGTGGCTAGTGTATTATTCCTGGTGGTGCCTTTGTCACTCATCCTAATCTCCTATGGGTACATTGCTCAAGCAATTTTGAAGATCAAGTCAGCCATTGGAAGACATAAAGCATTTGGGACCTGCTCTTCCCACCTGATGGTAGTCATCTTCTATGGAACCATCATTTTTATGTATTTGCAGTCAGCCAAAAGTAGATCCAAGGGCCAAGGAAAGTTTGCTTCCCTCTTCTACATCGTGGTGATCCCCATGCTTAACTCACTCATCTATACCCTGAGGAACAAGAAGTAAAGGCAGCACTGAAAAAAAATTTTTGGAAACTCTATGACTGAGTGGGACATGATTATCAAGAAACATTTAGGAGAGCCTTACTAAGTTGAATCACTTAACGAAGGGTGACTAAATAACTAATTTTGTTATGTTCATGACCTGTCAATGGGATTCAGTAGAAAAGAATAAATTAGAGCTTGAATTTCAGAATCTGAACAATCTGAGCTTGAGTGCCCATTTCACCACAGAAGAGCTGTGGGACTTGGCCAATTTGCACAACTACCATTACATTATTTCTAAACTGGGCTGTATACTAGGACCTGAAATGCAATAGACCCAATTAAAACAGATCACTGTTCTAAGGATTTTATTGTTTTTAAAGTTAGTTTTTATAAAATTTATTCTCTTTAATAACCACAGCCATATTTTTAGATGGCTATAAATTACTGAATTATTATAAAGGTTTTACAATTTTTCTTTCACAAAAATTAAAATACTTTGACCAGTTGCTCAGAACAGAAAGAGAAAACACAAACTTCAGTGATATTCTTTTTATCAACTCTAAGTATGGGTTCCTACGCCCCTTAAGTCCCATTTGTAGGCTCTCTGAATTCACCTCTGCGGTCACCCCTCGGGCTGAAGCGTGGTTTGCTGGCCTGGTGGGGGAGTGGCCGCGGTAGGCCAAGCCGCTGCCCCCATAATAGGGTGGCTGGTCGAACTCACCGCCACCCCTGAAGGAAGCTCGGCATGGGCGCAGAGTGCCCTCGGGTCTCCCCTTCTCGGCAGCCATGCTTCCACGGCCGCCCCTCCTCCCAGATGGCGCCACCTGATGCCTTGTGGGGCGGCACCCTTCTTCTTCCTTCTCCCTGCGCAGGCGCAGGGCAGAAAATTCCAGTCTGCCCTTTTCCCCTCCCCCGACAGCAGCAACAGCCAGGCGTGGGCGGAGAAATCCAGTCTGCCCTTTCCCCTCCCCCAACAGCAGCAACAGCCAGGCGTGGGCGGAAAAATCCAGCCCGCCCTTTTCCCTTCCCCCGACAGCAGCAACAGCCAGGCGTGGGCGGGAAACTCAAGTCTGCCCTCCACCCCAGCAACAGCAGCCACCAATCCCTAAACCCTGCCCCTTCCCCCAGCAACAGCGACAGCCAATCCCTAACCACCACCCCTCCCCCATCCAGTATCGCCCACTGACCTTTCTCTGGCAACCAATCAGAACAGGGCGTGGCTTCGACCAATCAGCCTTCCCCAGCCCCTATAAAACTGTTGCCTCTCCCTCAGTAAAGTGGACTTGCGTGTTTACCTTGTCTCCACGGTAGTTCTTCTGCCGTGCGCCCTCCAGTCCTGAGAGCCCCCGACAAGGGCCTGGCCTCCCTTGTCCCCAGTTCGTCGCCTGCTTCTCCGGGCGACCCCTTCGTCGCCTGCTTCTCCGGGCGACCCCTTCGTCGCCGGCTTCGCCGGGCGACCCCGTCAGCCGAACCGCGCAACCCCTTGTGAGACCGATCCCTCGTCTGCTGCCGGACCGACCCCTCGTCCCAAGTGGGACCGACCCCTCGTCCCAGGCAGGACCGACCCCTCGTCCAGAGCTGGACCGACCCCTCGTCCGCAGCCAGACCCCACCTCTACCGACCGAGCAAGCCACCGCACACCTCTAGTGCTGCACCCCACATCCAGTCCTGTATTATAAGTTTATGATTTTTTGTATTTCTTCCCTTACTAGGTTTTTTTTAAATCCCCCCTTGTGGCTTTTTGCTTGCTGTCTGCTCTCTGTGTCTATTCTCTGAGCATTCTTTTGTGTCTGTATTTTTTAACTTTTTATTTATCTCCCTGCCCTTGTGGCTTGCTTGCTGTCTGCTCTCTGTGTCCATTTGCTGCATGCTCTTCTGCCGTTTTCTTTTTTTGCTTGTCTCCCTTTTTTTGTTGTTGTTGCATCACCTTGCTGAGGTGATTGTCCATGGTGCTTGTGGGCCGGAGGTTCTCCGCAGCATGTGGGTGAGCCTGTCTTCACAATGAGGCTCTGGGATGTGAACCCAGGGCCTCCCATATTGTAGATGGGAGTCCAACTGATTAAGTCTTAGCCACTTCCCCCCTCACTAGATTTTTGAGAATAGCAAGTACATTATGATTTAATCACAATTTAAAATAAAACCTTTGCATATGACTTTACAATGCCTCCCAGCTTTCTCTTTAAGCTCAAATGTCTAATCTTCAAAACCTCATGTTAAATTATGTATTTCTCTCTAACAGGCTGTTTTATTCCATTAAAAATTTATTGAAGTATGTTATACTTACATGAACAATTAGAAACAGTAAGTATATAGTAAAAGTTGTGAACTTAGAAAACAAACATGCATAACATCATACAGTTCCCATACATCACCCACAACCAATACCTTGCATTTTTGTGAAACACTTGTAACAAATTATGTAAGAGCATCATAGTATATTACTATTAATATATTACTACTAATTATACCATATATCTTACATTTGGTGTATTTTTCCCCAAACTCACCATATTATTATACTAAAGTTTACAATCAATGACATTTGATATAATCACAGAGTTGTGCATTTATCATTTTAATCAATATTAGAGGATTTTCTTTTTCAAGACTTGAAAAAAGAAAAAAATTAACAAAAAACAAACCACTATAATGCTCATATGTTAGTGCTATAAATTATAAATCCTAAAATGTTCTTTGACATTTTTCATTCATTTCTAAACATTTAAAAACACATTTTTACCAATTCTGCAAAGATTAAATTTCAGCTTTTCATTCTGTAACTAGGTTCTATTTTCTGGTGACATATTCTTGCTATTATTAACTCCATGATTTTTCTCATTTTATTTATTAGTAGTTCATAATAGTGAAATCATGCAATATTTGTCCTTTTGTGCCTGGCTTGCTTCATTCAACATAAAGTTCTATAGGCTCATCCATGTTGTCATATGCTCCACGACTTCATTATTTCTTACTGCTGAATAATATTCCATGTGATGGAATCCTGGGTTGATTCCATCTTTTGACAGTTGTGAATAATGTCACTATGAACATAGGTGTGTGGATGTCTGTCCATATCACTGCTCTAAGTTCTTCTGGGTTATATACCTAGTAGTGGTCTTGCAGGTTCACATGGTAGATCTATATCTAACTTTGTTAGGAACCACTAAACAGACTCACAGTGGGGATTCTACATTCCCACCAACAGTGAATAAGCATTCCTGCCCCTCCACATCCTCTCCAACACCTTCAGTTTTCTGTTTTGTTAATAATGGCCATTCTAGTAGGTGTGAAATTAAATCTCACTGTAGCTTTGATTTGCATTTCCCTAATAGCCAGTGATGTTGAACATTTTTTTTCATGTGTTTCTTCACCACTTGTAATTCTTTTTTAAGAAAAATACCTATTCAAGTTTTTTGGCCAATTTTTAATCAGGTCATTTGAATTTTTATTGTTGAGTTGCAGGATCTCTTTATATATAATGAATATTAGACCCTTGTCAGATGTATGATTACCAAATATTTTCTTCCATTGTGTAGGCTGCCTTTTTACCATCTTCACACAGTCCTTTTTGCTGGAGAAGTGTTTAATTTTTAGGAGGTTCCATTTATCTATGTTCTCCTTAGTTGCTTAAGCTTTGGGTATAAGGCTTTGGAGACTGCCACCTACTGCAAGGGCTTGTAAATATTTCTCTACATTATCTTCTAGGAGTTTTATAGTCTTGGCTTTTATATTTAGGTCTTTGATCAATTTCGAGTTGATTCTTGTATAGGGGGTGATATAGGGCTCATGTTTCATTCTTTTTGTATGGATATCGAGTTGTCCCGGCACCATTTGTTGAAGAGACTGTTCTGGCCCAGAAAAGTAGATTTGGTAGGCTTATCAAAAACCATTTGACCTTAAAGGTGAGGGTCTATTTCTGAACTCTCATTTTCATTATATTGATCAATGTATCTATCTTTATGCCAATACTCTGCTGTTTTTTTTTAAAGATTTATTTTATTTATTTCTCTCCCCTTCCTCCCCTCCCCCAGTTGTCTGTTCTCTGTGTCCATTTGCTGCATGTTCTTATTTGTCTGCTTCTGTGTTGTCAGCAGCACAGGAATCTGTGTTTCTTTTTGTTGTGTCATCTTGCTGAGTCAGCCCTCTGTGTGTGCGGTGCCATTCCTGGGCAGGCTGCACTTTCTTTTGCACTGGGTGGCTCTCCTTACGGGGTACACTCCTTGCACATGGGGCTCCCCTACACAGGGTTCACCCCTGTGTGGCAGGGCACTCTTTGCGTGCATCAGCACCGCACATGGGCCAGCTCCACACCAGTCAAGGAGGCCCGGGATTTGAACCTCAGACCTCCCATGTGGTAGATGGATGTCCTAACCACTGGGCCAAGTCAGCTTCCTTTACCCTGCTGTTTTGACCACTGTAGCTATATACTACTCTTCAGTATCGGGAGGCATGCATCTTCTGATTTTGTTTTTCTTTTTTAGGATGTTTTTTATTATTAAGGAACACTTTCCCTTACAAATAAACTTGGTAATCGACTTTTTTAATATCTGTTAATTAGGCTGTTAGAATTTTGATTGGTATAGTGTTGAATATATAAATGGGTTTGAGTAGAATTGACATCTTCATGATGTTTGGTCTTCCAATGCATGAACACGAAATGTCGTTCCATTTGTTTAGGTCTTCTTTGATTATTTTTAGCAGTGTTTTGTAGTTTTTGGAATAAAGGTCCTTTACATTCTTGATTAAATTAATTTCTACATATTTGAATTTTTTGTTGCTATTATAAATAGAATTTTTTCTTTATTTCCTCCTCGATTTGCTCATTACTAGTACTTAGAAACACCACCTTTTTTTGGTATAGTGATTTAGTTTCCTGCCACTTTGCTGAACTCATTTATTAGCTTAAAAGCTTTGTTGTAGATATGTCAGAATTTTCTAAATATAAGATCATGTCATCTGTAATAGAGTTTTTTAAGTATTTTTTTATTTTTTAAAAGATACTTAGATTACACAAAACGTTACACACAAAAATATAAGGGACTCCCAAAATTTCCCCATCCCCACAATATCCACTCTTCCCCACATTAACAATTTCTTTCTTTGGAGTGGAACATTCATTGCAATTGATGAGCACATCTGAAGAACTGATAAAAGCATGGATTATACCTAACACTGTACTTTATACTCTTTCCCACTCAACTCTGTAGGTTATGACAGGATATATAATGGCCTGTATCTTTCATTGCAATGTCACTCAGGACAATTCTAAGTGACACTCAGGACAATTCTAATGCACCTCTTTTTCCCTCTCCCAACCTTCAGCACCTCCAGTCTCCACATCAATGAAATAATTTCTTCCATTACTAGAATCACAATAAGCCTATAGTAAAATACCAGCAAGTCCACTCTAGTCCATTCTTTATTCACCAATCCTGAGGATTCTGGGATGGTGATGCAACTCCACATCTAATTGAGAAGGGAACTTGATCCCATATGGCTGATGGATGGGACCCTTGCTTGCAGTTGAAGACACTCTCAGTTACTTGCTATGGTGGCTGTCCATCCTCACCTCTTTGTCAGTTGTCCAGGGTGAGTTCAATGAACTAGAGAGTAGGTATTGCATCTCCACTGAGGCTCAGGGCCCAGCTGGCACATGGAAAGCCCAGAGATTCAAATCTCTTGGATGTACACCTACCAATGTCAGCACCAACTATAGGTACAAATAGAAGGGACAGAGAAGGCATGTGTAGAGAAGTCACATCTAAGTCCAACTCTGTCACACTAGGGTGCACAAACTCCAAAGTAGGGCCCATTGGAGAGACACCAAACTCTGAAATCTACCTGCCTCTAGGACCTGGGTGTCTCCAGAGCCCTCAGAAGCCCCACTATTTGGGGTAGAATATACTTTGGTAGTCTATGAGATCCAGCTGAGGCATGCATGAGCATTACCTCTGGGATGACCTCCCAACTAATTTTGAAAACTCTTAGCCATATAAACTCATTTGTCTTTACATTTCCCCCCTTTTTTTCAAGTTGCATCACCAGCCAGTGCTTGGTAATAAACTCTGAGTGGCAGAGAGGCTTATCCCTGGGAGTCACATCCCACACTGGGGTATGGTAATATATTTATATGCTGAGTTTGGCTTACAGAGAGGCCACATCTGAGTGACATGGAGGATCTCAGGGGGTAACTCTTAGGCACCCTACAACACTAGGCTAAGTTTCAATTTCAAGAGCAAAGGCTTAAAGCAGTCATCAATATCAGGGGTCCATCAGTGGACTATCCTTCTTCTCTAGTCATTGCCTCCGTACTTGGGGAATGTTGATATTCCATTAGAGAATGTGGCAGAGCTTCCCAGGATGGGAATTCAATATTCTTTCAATTATTGCATGAATCTCCACTCACTGTGACAATGCCCCATGAACATTCCAGCACATGTATATACCTCACATGTATGTCCAGGTGAACTTCCTTCCATGTATCCCACATCACTGACACCCCACACCAATGATGCTCCTCCACCACAGTTGTAACCCTTCTGTGATACAAAACTTCTTCAAAATGAAGCCAATAATATCACCAAATGTAATTAATAGGAAAATGAAATAATAATAATGGGTTTAAACACAAGAAATAAAATATATAAACGAAAAAACAAAAACTAAAATAAAGTTTAAAAATTGGGGTATTCAAATAAAAAATATTTTTTAAAAATGAATACTTTTTTTTTGACATTTTGCCTTTCATCACTGCAATATCTGTTGTCCTGTATGTACAGTGGAATTTTCTTTCATTTCTTCCTCAGTGTCTTACTTTTTTCATTTTCTCTTCAAATAAGTTTTAGGTCACAGTAAACTCACAAACAGAATATAGAGGATTCCCATATACCCCAAATCCTCCCCCTTTCCCCCCTTCCCTATTAATAAACTTTTTACATGTGGATGGTACATTTGTTACAACTGATGTAGAAATATTGAAACATAGCTACTAACCATGGTCAATGGTTTACATTATGGTTTACACTTTAGACCATACATTTTTATAAATTTTTGATGAAATTTAACATGGCTATATCCATCATTGCAAGATCATGCAGAACACTTCCATTGTCCCCTAAATATCCCCCTTCCATATATTCTATTCTTCCCTCCCCCTCCCCATGGGGTCCACTGCAACCACCAGACTTCACTCCTTGAAGGACAAGATTCATAGATACTTGCAACAATGCTGAGGGCTTGACACACTAGTCTGTCTTTCCCTATAAGAAACTGTGTGTGCTCTCAAGAGGCACCCTCTCCTTATTTTGAGAACTTATTGGGCCTCCCCAGGATGGGAGTCTATATCCCACTCATTATGTGGTTCTTCCCCCAATGATACAACACACTATGATGAAATGATCATTTGCCCTTTCTCTAGAAGACTGTCCCAGGTGCACCCTGTCCCAAATGACCCCCATTCAACACCCTAAACTAGTAACCCTTTTCATATTGCCAAAAGAGCTTTCTCAACATTGTAATTTCAGCCACATACCTACCAATCCTCAGTGTTTACCTCCTCCCTCCCTCAACAATCCCCCCAGTTCAATGGAGCATCCAACACATCCTCCCCACCCTTTCAAGCTTGCACTGCCCAACCCAATAGTAGTAACCCTGTACCCCTGCCATATTCCTTCACTGCACAACTACTCATTTCCACCTTTTCATAGATTTCACATATATGGGCATTAGCTAACAAACTTCTCCCTATTTCATGTAACCTTATTTTTCAGACCCTTGCTCTCTGTCATCTTGATTTGCTAAATTCATATCAGAGAGGTCATGTAATATTTGTCCTTCAAGACTTGACTTGCTTCATGCAATGTAATGTCCTCAAGATTCATCAGTTTTCCCATGCGTTAGTACTGTATTCTTTCTTATGGCTGAGTAATATCCCATTGTATGTATATACCACATTTTATTTATCCATTCATCTCTTGATGGGCATTTGAGCTGATTCCAACTTTTGGTAACAGTGAATAATGCTGCTGTGAACATTGGTGTGCATATAACTCTTTCTGTCCTTGCTATCAATTCTTTTGGTTATATACCCAGCAGTGGAGTTGCTAGGTCATATAGAAAATCTATAGTTTCTTTGAGGAATTGCCAAAATATCCTTCACAATTGCTGGGCCATTCTACATTCCCACCAGCAATTGATGAAGTTTCCCATTCCTCCACATTCTCTATATCATTTGTAGTCCTCTGGTTTCTAATGGCCACCAGTTAAAATTATGTAAGATGGTATCTCATTGTAGTTTTGATTTGCATTCCCTAATAGCTAGTGATGTTGAGTATCTTTTCATGTGCTTTTTAGCCATTTGTATTTCTTCTTTTGAGAAGGGTCTGTTCAAATCACTTGCCTATTTTTAAAATGAGTTATATCTTTATTTTTGAGATACAGGATTTCTTTATATGTGCTCCATATTTGGCCCCTATATGGTTACCAAATACTTTTTCCCTTCGTGTGGGCTGTCTTTTCACTTTCTTGGCATACCCCTTTGTGATGCAAAAGGTTTTAATTTTGAGGAGATCCCATTTATCTATTTTTTCTTTTACTGCTCATGCTTTGGGTATAAAGTTTATGAAGCCATTTCCTATTACAAAATCCTGTAGATGCTTCCTAATATTATCTTCCAAGGTCTTTATGGTCTTGGCTCTTGTATTTAGATCTTTATTCCATCTTGCATTGATTTTGTATAAGGTTTGACATGGTGGTCCTCTGTCATTCTTTGGTTATGGATATTGAGTTCCCTGCCTTCAGTTTTATTGAGTATATACCAAAAAGTGGGATTGCTGGTTTTATGGTAATTCTATTTTTAACTTTCTGTGGCATTTCCAAGCTGGTTTCCAAGGAGTCTGTGCCATTTTACAATGCTGCTAGCAATATATTAGGATTTGTATTTCTTTGTATCTTCACCAACATTTACTATTTTTTGTTTTGTTAGTGATAGCCATCTAGTGGATGTTAATTGGTATCTCACTGTGGTTCGGATCTGCATTTCTCTGATAACCAATGATTTTGAGCATCTTTTCAGGCTTTTTGTATATCTCCTTTGGAGAAATTCTACTTAAATCACTAGTGAAGACTTATTGTCCTTGACTTCACTGCATTGGGAGTTTTTTTTTTCCTTAAGCAATTTTATTAAGATATGTTCACATATTATATAATCCAACTAAAGTATGCATTAAATGGCTTTTGTAAAAATGAATGCATTGTGCATTCATCTCTGCACTCAATTTTAGGGCATTTTCATTACTCCAAAAAGAAAAGTCTCTTACCCATTAGCAGTCAGCAATCCCTCTGTCCTTCCCCTGCCATTCATAACCACTAATCTCATTCCATCTCTATAAATTTATTTTTATTTACATTTCATATAAATGAAGCCTAACAATATGTAGTACTTTGTGTTTGGTTTATTTCAGTCAATTTTTTTTACCATTGATAGAAAAATATTAATATTTTACTATTCTCTACAGTCCATTGATTGCTTTAGGTGTATTTTCACCCAAATACCACCCTATTTTTTAATATCATGTGATATTAACATACATTTGTTCTGATTCAGGGAAGAATATGCTTAAATTTGTACTATTTTTTTAATATACTTTAAAAAATTTTTTTAAAGAAATGTAGATTACATAAATGTTACATAAAAAATTTAGGGGACTCCCATATGTCCCAATCCCTAGCCCTCATTTCCCACATCAACAATATCCTTAATTAATGTGGTACAATTGCCACAATTGATGAACACATCTTGGAACATGCCACTAAGTGTTGATTATAGTTTACATTATAGTTTACACTCCCACATTTTTGTAAGTTATTACAAGATATATGATGGCCTATACCTGTCACTGCAATGTCATTCATGACAATTCCCACGTTCCAAAAATATCCCTAAATTATACCTATTTTTCCTTCTCCTTCCCCTCAGAACCTCCAGTGGCCACTGCCTCCACTTCAATGATAAGAGTTCTTCCATTGCTAGGATCACAATAAGTCTATAATAGAATAACAGTAAGCCTCCTCTTGTCCATTGTTCATTTCCCAATTCTGAGGATTCTGGGATGGTGAGGACCACTCTGTCTCTAGTTGAAAAGAGGCTTAGATCCCATGGGGTCAATGGATGGGACTATCTTGGGTGCAGTTGCAGACTCTCTGTTCCTTGAGATGGTTGTTGTCAATTATCATCTGGTTAGTTATCCTGGGTGAGTCAATGACCTGGAGAGTAACTTTTGCAAATCTGTTGAGATTCAGGGCCCACCTGGTACATGGACAACCCAGAGATTTGAGTCTTTAGCACTAACTACAGGTTCGAATGGAAGAGGCAAAAGAGCCATGTTAGGAAAACCACCACTGAGCCCAACTCTGTCATATAGAGCATAAATTCGAAGTAGGGCCTGCTGGTAGGGTGCCAAAATCCTGAGCTGTCTGCCCTGCCTATAGTGTCCATTTCTCAAGGAAGAGAAAAGGCAACCTACTCAATGAGAGAAAATATTTGATAACCATATATCTGATAGGGGCCTAATATCTAGAATTTTAAAAGAAACCCTACATCTCAAAAATAAAAGAAACATACAACCCATTTTTTAAATACGGGCAAGAGAATTGAATAGACACTTCTCTAAAGAAGAAATACAAATGTCTGAAAAGTGCATGAAAACATACTGAATATCACTAGCTATTAGAGAAATACAAATCAAAACTGCAAGAGGTATCATCTTACACACATTAGACTGGCAACTATTTAAAAAACAGGACTACAAGATTTGGAGAGGATGTGGAGGAATAGAAACCCTTATCCACTGCTGGTGGAAATATAGAATTGTGCAGCCATTGTGCACAGTTTGATGGTTCCTGTGCTATAGAAGCTAACTATAGAGCTGCCATATGATCCAGTAATCCTTCTGCTGGGAATATACATAGAAGAATAGGAAGCAGGTCCACAAGCAGATATATGCACATCAATTTTCATATCGGCATTATTCGCTATTGCCAAAAGTTGGAAACAAACCAAATGTCCATCAAGAGATGAATGGGGGGGGGGGCAAGATTGCATCTGAGTGATAATCTCTCCTGCAAAGAAGAGGCTGAGTAGGGTTGGAGTCCTGCTGGACTAGGCTATCTCAGGTGCTTGCAGGGCAGGAGGTGTCTGGACATCAATTTAGTGGGATGGTGACAGAGGAGATTCTTGCAAGAGGTAGAATTTTGGGTCTCTTTCATGGAGGTTGGGGTTGTGGGTGGGACCCTTCCCCCTGGGTCTGGTGGCCTGGCACTGGGGATTCCTGAAGGCTTTGCTATGCTGGGGGAGTTTCCAAGCCCTGAGTGGGCTGTTTCAGGGGCTTGCAGTGTGGGAGGGGTCTGGAAGTTGATTTGGTGAGACAGTGATGGAGGAGATTCTTGTGAGAGGTGGAATTTTGCGTTTCTGACATGGAGGTCAGAGGTTCTGGGTGGAGCCCCTCCCCCTAGGGCTGGTGGCCAGGCCTTGGTGATCCCTGGAATCTTTGTCATGTGGGGTGTTCCCAAACCCTGAGTGGGCTGTTTCAGGGGCTTGCAGGGCAGGAAGTGTCAGGATGTTGATCTGGTGAGACAGTGACAGAGGAGATTCTTGTGAGAGGTGGAATTTTGAGTTTCTGACATGGAGGTCAGAGGTTGTGGGAGGGACCCCTCCCCCTAGGGCTGGCACCCAGCTGTGGGGATCTCTGAAGGCTGTGTTATGCTGTGGTGCTCCCAGGCACGCTGTTAACTGGATACAGGGTTCCCAGGCCTGTGTCCCCTAAACCCTGGTGGACCACACTTCAGAGACTCACACACCTTGAGTCTGCAATATCACAGACTTCCCATTCCTGAATATACCAATCCCTGAGGTCTATCTGAGGTCCTTGATTAACCTAGCCCTTGGAGTTTGTGTGTGTTTTTTTTCTCTCTCTCTCCCTGAACTTGGAGGAGTATACCAGCTGTCTTGGGGAGAGTCTAGGAAGAAAGGAGAGGTGAATCTGCTGAGAAAGCCCAATTTACCTAAACATCCAGGGATAGGAAACTTGGTCTGGGAGAAAGTGGAGGCAGAAAATCAATTAGACCTCTCCTAGCACATCTAATGATGAGGAACTGTAGGAGATGCTATCGAAGCTTCCTGTAGCATATTTGGGATTTCTGGTAAGGTGTAGGTGATCTCACATTGGAAATAAAGAACTATAGTCTTCTGTGTTGAGTTGGTTCAAAAAGAACTTACTTGAATCTCCTACTGGACCTCCCAGGCAGCTTTCCTGCTGCCCTGGAAGAGAGAAGTGAGGAAAGGAGAAAGGGGGAAGGTCAGATCCCTAAGTGTATTATTTAACTGAAAAGAGATTCCTAGCTTAAAACGTTGGTTCTTTTTTTTTTTTTGTCTTGGTTGCTAATATTGCAACCTGGTCTTTTCTCCCATTTTCTCCCCCAAGGTCCTTTTTCATTTATTTAGTTTTTTTTCTCTTTTTCTTTTTCTTGCTTGTTTCCCTCCCTTTTCTTTGCCCACACCCTTTCTCTCTTTTTTCCTTCTTATTTTATTTTATTTATATAATAGGTGCTGCAGGGAACACTTAACATTTGGCTGTGTTTCCTCATCCTCCATTTTCACTTTTCTGTATGTATTGATTTTGGCCACCTACACTATCCCCTCTCCCCCACATCTTTCTATCCTCCATCATCTACTGTTTCTCTTACATTCCACCTCCCTTTCTTTGGCCCCCAAATTGTCTGACATTTAATGTCTAATAGCTTTGTTCTGTTTTCTGTCTTTTATCCGCTCTTAATATTATTGTCTTTCTTTTCTCTTTCCCTCTCTCATTAAAACACTGGCTTTTTATTTCATACTATATTCCTCCCCATATTCAGTTGACTGTCTCATTATAGGTACTTTACTTACTGCTATAACTCTACACAACTTACATGGATCTAATATCCATTCTCCCAGATCTCACATTGTTGCTCTGATAACATTTATTACCTATACTACTTTATACATTTTCTTTTCTTACTCATTTTTGTTCCCTGGCCCTAATATTTTCGTTCAAAGTGAACTTAGCAAGCAACAAAAAAACAGAGTAAGAAGAACAAAGTGACAAAAAGAATACATAACACTTATGCATGAACAACAACTAATTGATCCGCAAGACTAGACAAAGAAGCTAAGGAACTGATTAATCCCGTCAAGATAACATAATGACCAGACAGTAACAAAAAACTACAAACCAAACCAATAATCAGGAAAACATGGCTGAATCCAATGAACAAACTAAAAACCAGGAAGGGGAGCAGAACATCGGACAAGTAAAGATCTCAAAACATATATTAGAGACCAACTCAATGAAGCAAAAGAAGAGATTAACAAGATGAAGAAAACACTGGGAGAGGAAATTGCAAACATATGCAAAAAGATAACATATGATGGTGATGAACACCACAGTTCAAGAAATCAAAAATACACTCTCAGCAAATAGCAGCAGATTAGAAGAGGCAGAGCAGAGAATTAGTGACATGGAAGACAGCACATCTGAAATCAAACAGAGAGTAGAAGTGATCGATAAAAAGATAGAATAAATCCAGTTAGGACTTAGGGATGTGAATGACAATGCAAAATGCCGAAACATATGTATTATATGCATCCCAGAAGAAGAAGAGAAGGAAAAGGGGAAAGAAAGGGTGTTGGAGGAAATAATGGCTGAAAACTTCCCAAATCTACCGAGAGAGATGGATGTACACGTCCAGGAAGCACAATGCACCCCAAATACCATAAATCCCAGCAGGCCCACCCCAAGACATATACTTGTCAAATTATCCAATGCTCAAGACAAAGAGAAAATTCTAAAAGCAGCAAGAGAAAAGAGAACCATCACATACAAGGGAGGCTGCATAAGGTTAAGTGCTGCTTTCTCATCTGAAACCATGGAGGCAAGAAGGCAGTGGTATGATATAGTCAAGATAATAAAACAAAAACAAATTTCCAACCAAGAATACTCCACCCAGCTAAGCTAGCATTAAAAAATGATGGAGAGTTAAAAATATTCACAGATAAACCGACATTAAAAGTGTATGCCAACAAGAACCCTGCCCTTCAAGAAATACTAAAGGGAGTTCTGCAGAAACAAAGAAAAAAACAGGAGAGGCAGAGTTGGAGGAGAGTGTACAAGCAACAAAAAAGACAAAAAGAGAAGGAAAAAAACAAACAAACTATGACAAACACAAGTCCAAACAAAATATGGCTAACATTAATAATTCCTTGAAGGTAATAACACTGAATGTCAATGGATTAGACTCACCTGTCAAAGGATTCAGACTGGGAGACTGGATAAGGAAATATGACCCATCTATATGCTGTCTACAAGAAACACATCTTAGACCCAGGGATTCATGGAGGTTGAAAGTGAATGGCTGGAAAACAATCTTACAAGCAAACAATAACCAAAAAAGGCAGGTGTAGCTATATTAATATCAGACAAAATAGACTTTGAATGCGAAACAATTGTGAGAGACAAAGAAGGACACTATATATTAGTGAAAGGGATAATCTTTCAAGAAGGAAGAACAATCATAAATATTTATGCTCCTAACAAGGGCACCTCCAAATACATGAGGCAAACACTAGAAAAACTAAGTGAAAGAATAGATGCCTCTACAGTTATATTCGGGGACTTTAATACAGCACTATCAGCTTTGGACAGAACATCTCAAAAGAGAATCAATAAACAAAAACTCTGAACAGCATATTAGAGGAGCTGAACTTAATAGACTTATACAGATCATTATACCTGAATACAGCAGGATATATATTTTTCTCAAGTGCACATGGATCATTCTCCAAGATAGATCACATGCGAGGCCACAAAGAAAGTCTCAATGAATTCAGAAAGATCAAAATCATACAGAACAATATCTGTGACAACAGTGGAGTGAAGCTGGAAATCTGCAAAGGCCAGTGGCCCAGATTTCACCCCAAGATATGGAAATTAAACCCCACACTCTTAGAAAAACAGTGGGTCAAAGAGGAAATCTCAAAAGAAATTAATAACTACCTTGAAACTAATGAAAATAACACAACCTACCAAAACTAATGAGATGCAGCAAAAGCAGTACTGCGAGGGAAATTTATAGCCATAAATTCATACATTAAAAAAGAAGAGCAAAAATGGAAGAACTAAATGCACATTTGGAGAAATTAGTAAAAAAACAACAACAAAGTAATCCCACAGGAAGAAGAAAGAAAGGAACAAAGACAAAAGGAGAACTAAATGAAATAGAAAATAAGAAAGCACTTGAAAATATAAACAAAATGAAGAGCTGGTTCTTTGAGAAGATCAATAAAATTGACAAAACCTTAGCTAGACTAACAAAGAAAAAAAGAGAGAAGATGCAAATACACAAAATAAGAAAGGAGAAAGGAGGTATCACCACTGATCCCACAGAAATAAAGACTATCATGAGAGGATACTTTGAAAAACTATATTCCAACAAAAATGACAATTCAGAGGAAATGGACAATTCCTAGAAACACATAAGCAGCCTATATTGATAGGAGAAGAAATTGATGATCTCAACAAACCAATCACAAGTAAAGAGATAGAATCAGTCATTAAAAACCTCCCAACTAAGAAGAGCCCTGGGCCAGACAGCATCACTGGTGAATTCTACAAAACATTCTGGAAAGAACTAATACCAATCCTGCTGAAACTCTTCCAAAAAATCAAACCAGAAGGAACATTACCTAACTCATTCTATGATGCCAACATTACCCTAGTACCAAACTCAAACAAAGACATCACAAGAAAGGAAAATTACAGATCAATTTCCCTAATGAACCTAGAAGCAAAAATCCTCAAGAAAATACATGCCAACTGTATTCAACAACACATTAAATGAATTATACAGCATGACCAAGTGGGATTCATTCCAGGTATGTAAGGATGGTTCAACATAAGAAAATCAATCAATGTAAAACACCACATAAACAGATTGAAGGAAAAAAAAATCACATGATTATATCTATAGATGCAAAAAAAGCATTTGACAAAATACAGCACACTTTCTTGATGAAAACATTGCAAAAGATGGGAATACAAGAAAATTTTCTGAACATGATAAAGAGTATATATGAAAAACCCACAGCCAACATCATTTACAATGGTGAAATCCTAAAATCCTTCCCTCTCAGATCAGGAACAAGACAAGGATACCCACTATCACCTCTTCTATTTAACATTGTCTAAGAAGTACTTGCTTGAGCACTGAGGCAAGAACCAGATATAAAAGGCATTCAAATTGGAAAGGAAGAAGTGAAAATATCATTATTTGCAGGTGACATGATCCTATACATTGAAAACCCTGAGAGGTCTACAACAAAGTTTCTAGAACTCATAAATGAGTTCAGCAAAGTCACAGGTTATAAGATCAATGTGCAAAAATCAGTAGCATTTCTGTACACCAATAATGAGCAAGCTCAGGAGGATATCAAGAAATAAATACCATTTACAATAATAAATAAAAAAACAAATACCTAGGAATAAATTTAAAGATGTAAAAAACTTATACACAGAGAACTACACAAGACTATACAAGGAAATCAAAGAAAACTAAATAAATGGAAGAACATTCCCTGTTAATGGATAGGAACACTAAATATTATCAATATGTCTATCCTACCAAAACTGATCTACACATTCAATGCAATCCCAATAAAAATCAACACAGCCTTCCTTAAGGAACTAGAAAAACTAACTATGAAATTTATTTGGAAAGGAAAGAGGCCCCGAATAGCCAAAGACATATTGAAAAAGAAAAATGAAATTGGAGAAATCACACTACCTGACTTCAAAACATACTACAAAGCTACAGTAGTGAAAACAGCATGATATCGGCACAAGGACAGACACACAGACCAATGGAACCGAATTGAGATTCTGATAGAAATCCTCAAATATATAGTCATATAATATTCAATAAAACCACCAAACCCTCTCAAATGGGAAAGAATGGCCTATTCAACAAATGGTGCCTGGAGAACTGGATATCCATATGTAAAGAATGAAAGAGGATTACCATCTCACACCTTATACAAAAATCAACTCAAGATGGATCAAAGACCTAAATATAAGAGCCAAGACAATAAAGACTTTGGAAAGCAGTGTAGGGAAGCATATACAAGACCCTGTAATAGGAAGTGGCTTCATGAACTTTACACCAAAAGCACGAGCAGCAAAAGAACAAATCGATAAATGTGACTTCCTCAAATTAAAGCCTTCTGCACCTCAAAGGATTTTGTCAAGAAAGTGAAAAGAGAGCCTACACAATGGGAGAAAATATTTCATAACCATATATCTGATAGGAGACTTACATAACCTGCATATATAAAGAACTCCTATATCTTGAAAAGAAAAAGACAATGAACCCATTTTAAAATTGGGGAAAAGACTTAAACAGATACTTCTCCAAAGAAGAAATACAAATGGCTAAAAAGCACATGAAAAAATGCTCCAAATCTCTAGCTATCAGGGAAATGCAAATCAAAACTACAATGAGATACCATCTTACTCCCATAAGATTGGCAGCTATGAAAAAAACAGAAGACTACAAATGCTGGAGAGGATGTGGAGGAATGGGAACACTCATCCACTGCTGGTGGGAATGTCAAAGAATCCAGCCATTGTGGAGGACATTTTGGCGGTTTCTCTAAAAACTAGCCATAGATTTTCCATATGACCCAGCAAGTCCACTGCTGGGTATATACCCAGTAGAACCAAAAACAAGGAAACAAACTGATATATGCACATCAAAGTTCATAGCAGCATTGTTCACTATTGCCAAAAGTTGGAATCAACCCAAATGCCCATCAACAGATGAATGAATAAAATGTGGTATACACATACAATTGAGTACTAGTCAGCTATAAGAATGAGTACACTACAAACACACGTGATAACATGGATGAATCTTGAGAATCTCATGTTGAGTGAAGCAACCCAGGCATTGAAGGACAAATACTACATGACCTCAATGATATGAAATAAGTAAACCAAGCTGCCTCAGAGAGCTAGAGACTGGATGATAGACTTAAAAGAAATTGGGGGGTAGAGGAAGGATGTAACAAGACACCTACATGGGTGAAATCTATGATAAGCAGGAGGTAAGTATTTGTACAAGGAAGGGATAAAATTGGGGCATAGGTTTACCTTTGTGTGGGGCTTTGCAGGCTTGAGGGGGGCTAGGGATGGCAAGATGGGTAATATTACCCAAGAAATTGGGGAGAGGGTAGGGCAACATACAAACATAGGAGATTGTTAGGTATTTGGTTGAGAGTATAATGCTGAGAAAACTTTTTAAAAAATATAATAAGGATCATTACCTGTTTAAGATGCTTAAAGGAGGTAATCAGATGCAGGACAGGCTCCTAGGGAATATGTGAATGCTCATTTTGCCATAGTGGGTTATATCATTGGATAGAGACCCATATAATGAGAGTGAAAGTATACCCACATACTGGGGAGGACTGATGCCCTTAAATAGAGGGAATTGTATCTCTCAAGAGAAATGGTGGCTCCCAGTGCATTAGGGAAGTTGATCATATCAAGCCCTCAACACTGTTGCAAGTATCTCTGAACATGACCCTTCAAGCAATGAAGATTGACTGTCACTGTGGGCCCTAAGGGGAGGGGGAAAGAGGTATTGAATAGATGGAACCAATGTAACTGTGTGGGCAATAGAAATGTTCCACAAGAGTACACAAGGATGGATATAAGACATAAAATTACACCAAAAATATATAGGGGCTGATAGGCTAAAATGTAAATCATAATGTAAAACATAAGATAACTAAAAATTTAGAAAATTGTATCATCTAAAATATAAACCACAAGGAAAACACAAATGTTACCTTGTTTGAAAGCTATTGTCTTAATATCTGTACATCAGTTTCAATAAATATAGTATGAATATGTAAAAAGATTATTGCTGTGGAAGGGAAAAGGTTTTATGTTGGATATGTGGGAGTACTGTATATTGTATATATCAATTACTGTGATCTAAAACTTTTGTGAAGATAAGGTTAATTATAAAAAAAGAAAAGAAAAAGATAGGACATAGACAGTGAGGAAAAGACAGAAGTATTTGCCTTGCCAATTTGCATACAGGGTCACACTTATTGCAGTGATGGAAGGCAAAACATCAAAAACAAAGCTTTTGCATTTTTACATTTTTTGATACCCCAATTTATTTTTACCTTAATTTTTCTAAAAATCAATATGTATTCTATATCTAACCTTTAAACTCATCACTATATTCCATTTTACTATTAATGGAACCTGGCAATATATTGGGCTTCACTTTCCAAGAAGTTTTGGATCACAGAGAGGTTCAACAATGGCAGGAGAGGAATACTGGTGTGGGATGTTATTGACAGGGAACACATGGTTGGCAGGGATTTCTACAGGGCATATACCCAGGGTGCATAAAAATGTTTGGATATTTTCATAGTGGATATAAATTAAAAACAATTGAGGGAGTGCTGAGTTCCTAGCCAGGAGCTCTATCACAGTCCCTAAAGAAACAGCAACAATCCCCCAAGTGCAACGGCAAAGACCAAAAGAGAATGAAGGTCCAACAAGGAGACCTTGATACTAATGACTATGCTTGTGAGCCTGTGCACCTGAAATAAGAACAAAGCCTAGAGCTGCAGGGTGCCTAAGAGTTACCTCCTGAGATCCTCCATATTGCTCAAATGTGGCCAGTCTCAAAGACAAACTCAGCATATAAATGTGTTGCCTTCCTCCCAGCATGGGACATGACTTCCAGGGATGAGCCTCCCTGGCACCAAGGGATTACTACCAAGTACCAGCTGATGATGTAACTAGAAAATGACCTTGAATAAAAGGGTCAACTCAGACCAGCAGACTATCTCAGTCTACATATAATACCAGGAGTTAAAAATACATTTTGACCTGAATCAAGGGGGAAATGGAAAGGACAAATGAGTTTATAGGGCTATGAGTCTTCAAAAAGAGCCAGGAGGTTATCAGAGGGGTTGCCCTTATGCACACCTGAGCAGAGTCCCAGAGACAGATAAAGTAGATACAACCCTGGGTATTGGTTCTTCTGATGGCTACAGAGACCCACAGATTCTATGGTCATGGCAGATGGAGTTTAGTGCCATGTCAGTTGGCCCTGCTTTGGAGTTTGTGTTTCTGTGTGATGGAGCTGGACTCAGATGTGATCTTTGTCCAAAGCCTCTCCTGTTACTTTTACCAGAACTGTAATTGGTGCTGGGGTTTAATGTATACCCATGGGACCTGAATCTCTGGACTGACTATGTGATAGCCAGGCCCTAAGCCTTAACAGACTTGCAGCTCCTACACTCTGGTGTATTGGACTTAACTCTCTCAGCTAACATGGAGTTGAAGAAGGTCAACCACCACACCAGGGAGCCAAGAGTGCCTACAACTGAAAGCAGAAAGATTGCAGCCTGCATCCATGTGGAATCTAAGCCCCCACTTAATATAGATGTGGAGTGGACACAACATTCCAAGGTCCACAGGATGGAGGAATAGAGTATGGATTAGAGTGGACTTACTGATATTCTATTCATGAACTATTGTGATTAGTAATAAAAGAAAATGTGGCATTGGTGTGGAGAAAATGGCCATGATGGCTGCTAGGGATAGGGAATGGGAGGAAGAGATGTGATGTGGGGGCATTTTCAGGGGTTGGCGTTGTCCTGGTGGTGCTGAGGGGACAGTTATCAGACATTGTATGTCTTCCCATGGCCCACTGGGTGGAATGTGGGAGAGTGTGGGCTATGATGTGGACCACTGACCATGAGGTGCAGCGGTGCTCAGAGATGTATTCACCAAATGCAATGAATGTCTCATGATGATGGAGGAGATTGTTGTTATGAGGGGAGAAGTGTGGTGCGGGGCTGGGAGATATATGGGGACCTCATATTTTTTTAATGTAATATTAAAAAAATAAATTGAAAAAAAAAATTATAATAACCATGTAAAAAATTATAAAATTTCTCATTAAAAAAAAAAAGAGATGAATGGATAAGTTGTGGTATAGACATACAATGGAATATTACTCAGCTAATAATCATTTTTTCTCAATTATACAGAGATTTAATTCATATAGATACGAGCCAGACCATTCACCTGTTCACACCAATACACTTTGATAAAGGCCTATCCCAATGAAACCAACAAACCAACCAAAGAATTTTTCCTTCATGCCCCTTTACAGTCAATACCTGCCCACCCCCAGTATTTCTCACACCTTCTGGGAAGAGACCAAACTTGGTCCTCTTCTTTTACAGGACATCATTTTTTCAGTTATAATTAGCTTTGTAACTTCAATCCATTGTGCCTACTGATAAAGTTTTCTGCTTCCATTGCAAACTCCTCCTTCTTGTATCTATTTCATTTAATAACATGTAATTTAAAAATGATCAAAATATGTTTTCAGCAGTACAGTAGATGCATTATCATGGTACATTGAGAAAACTGGGACTGAGAGGTTAACTGAACCAAAGATGTTCACACGAAAAGGGTACTGGGGATTGAAATCAGGAGCTGACCAATTTCAAATTTCATGTTTGCTACTTATTTTTTTCTCTAATACTCATTTTCCTCACCTTTGAATGGCAATAATTACATGTGTTTATGAGGACATACCTATGAATTTTCTAATGGGTCCAGGCAATCAGTGAGTTGCTTTTATTATCTTAATAGGAGTCAGAGAAAATTGAGAATGTTTATTGTCACATACACATACATTCTGCCCCTCTCTCTTTCTCCCTCTCTCTCTGTCTCATACCCACCCACAGATACACATGTGCACAAGCACAGAAACACCCACAGCTGCTTTCTGAAAGGTCATGGCAAGTAATGCAACTCCTGCTTTTCCTGTTTGGGCCATTGGAATGTGTCCTGGTGCTTAGAAAGACCAGGAGCAAAGAGGAATCCCACAGAAACAGAGCCATGGCCTTGTTGAGGGGTGGCTACAAGAGTCTGCTGGGGATCATGTGACCTCTGTGGGGACCAAGTGACCCTTGCATTCAAGTCCGTGTCTTCTTATCTTCAGCAGCATCTCCATGAGCAAGTCCTAAACATGACTCAGTGTTCCAGTGACCTTCAGGTCTCTGGGCAAAGGGCCAAATGATCCCCCTCAGATGTCATCTTCCAGAGAATGGTAGTTCACAGAAGCATATATTTTCTAAAAAACAATTCATTTATTGTAGACTTGCAAATGGAATGAAATGTTTGTAGTGTCCTTCCTACTCTGTTGCCTATCCCAAAACCATAACCAAATCTCCTAGAAGGCTGCAAGTGGTTTTTGTCTGAATTACAGTTTTTCTAAAGAGAGACCTAACAGGAATTAGGCATATAAGCTCCTATAGGATGTGTAGATGGAAGGCAATCATCAAGTAATCTTGGAAATTTCCATCTGTGACTGCAGTCACCCCTCGAGCTGAAGTGTGGTCTGCTAGCCTGGCGAGGGGCGGCGGCCGCGGTAGGCCTATTCCAAACCGCTGCCCCCATAATAGGGTGGCTGGTCAGACTCACCGCCACCCCTGAAGGGAGCTCGGCATGGGCACAGAGAGCCCTCGGGTCTCCCCTTCTCGGCAGCCATGCTTCCGCGGCCGCCCCTCCTTCCAGATGGCGCCACACGATGCCTGTGGGGCGGCACCCTTCTTCTTCTTTCTCCCTGCACAGGTGCAGGGCGGAAAATTCCAGTCTGCCCTTTTCCCCTCCCCTGACAGCAGCAACAGCCAGGTGTGGGCGGGAAACTCAAGTCTGCCCTCCACCCCAGCAACAGCAGCCACCAATCCCTAAATCCTGCCCCTTCCCCCAGCAACAGCGACAGCCAATCCCTAACCACCACCCCTCCCCCATCCAGTACTGCCCACTGACCTTTCTCCAGCAACCAATCAGAACAGGGCATGGCTTCGACCAATCAGCCTTCCCCAGGCCCTATAAAACTGTTGCCTCTCCCTCAATAAAGTGGACTTGCCTGTTTACCTTGTCTCCACGGTAGTTCTTCTGCCGTGCGCCCTCCAGTCCTGAGAGCCCCCAACAAGGGCCTGGCCTCCCTTGTCCCCAGTTCGTCGCCTGCTTCTCCAGGCGACGCCTTCGTCGCCGGCTTTGCCGGGTGACCCCGTCAGCCGAACCACGCAACCCCTGTGAGACCGACCCCTCATCTGCTGCCGGACTGACCCCTCGTCCCAAGCGGGACCGATCCCTCGTCCCAAGTGGGACCGACCCCCCATCCAAAGCTGAACCGACCCCTTGTCCGCAGCCAGACCCCACCTCTACCGACCGAGCAAACCGTCGCATGTGCCCTGGATATAGACAACCCCATGCAGGTGAGGAATGAAGCTCAGTAGGCATTGTAGGGTCAGGAGAAGGGTCAGCCTCACAGAATTAAGGAACGCACCAGAATGTGGAAATGAAAATTAAGACGTGCCTGAGACCTAGAGGAAACCATGCAGGCTGTGAAGGATCACTCCTATAATGGATCTACTGCTACTTGATTCCTTAAGTGAGACTGATAGCTATATTATATTTTATATTTTATGAATATACACTTCATAAAAATTTCTTCACTTAAGCAGCTCTGGGTCTTCCCAGACATAACCGAACTAGTTTTCAATTAGTCTAATTTTAGAAGCTTACATTTTGCATCTTGTTCCCTGAAGAATATTAACCAACCCTTCTCAGTTTTGCTTACTGGAATAAAAATCTCAAAGCACAACCAAACAGAATGGTGTCAGGAGTATCTTGTGACCCAGGAAATCTGTAACTTACATCAGAGGATAAAAACCTTGATATCCTTGAGTGCTCACTGAGAAAGGAGTCATGGAGACTGGCATGTAGGCACCTGCACAACACTTTCTAAACTCTGACTTATTTGGTGCTAAAACCAAGGACAAGGTGAATGTGCTTGAGAGAACACAGGCCTGAGAAATTGCATGTATCCTCCTCACAAGGCCCCTGGAATATCTAGTCCTCACTATGTTTGTTTTTTTACTTGTTTTACTTCTCCCCTAGCCCTCGCCTTTGCCTATAAAAACCCTGGCTCCCATTCTCACTTTGAACAGGTTTTGGGAAGATCCCCCAGTTCTTGCTTGTGCACTCACATAAATCACCTCCTCACAGAGACCTGTATCTCCTAGCGGCACAGGACTGGGGGGGGAGGGGCCTTCTGTTGGAAATGCCCCTGCACAGGGTAACAAGATCCCCAAAAGATTCTGTTTGGTGGTGCTAAATTCACAGCGGTTTTCTTTCTGTTGCTCACAGCTGCAAGTCTCCTGACCACAGTTCTCAGCCCACTTTCATGTCATGATTTTTCACTTAGCTGTGTTCCTGGTGGTGTCCCAACTTGGGTTACCATGTTTGAGCATGAAAGTTGATGTTTTATGAAATATAAAAATAAATTACCTTGGCAACAGGCTTCTTGGTATTTCTCAGGTACTTGTGCTAAAATCATCAGATCATGACTCAGAAAGGAAATTGGGAAGGGGAAGGTTAGAATAACAAGCTAGGAGAGGCAGGGCAAGATGGTGTTTGAGTGAGTGCCCCTTACATTCTCTCCTGCAAAGAGGTGGCCAAGTGGGGATGGAGTCTTGCCAGAGTGGGCTGTCTTGGGGGCTTGCAGGGTGGAGGGTGTGTGGATGTTGTTTTGGAGAGACAGTGACAGAGGTGGCATTTGCTAAAGGTAGAATTGCGGGTTACAAGTACATAGGTTGGAAGCTGTGGGATGGTGGGACCCTTCCCTCTGGGGCTGGCAGCTGCGGTATGCCCTGAGAACTGTCAGTTGTGCAGCAGTATTCCTGGGCCCCATGGTCCCTGGATGCATGGTCCCCAGGTCAGTGTCCCCTGAGGTCCCATAGCCCATGTTCCACGGACCTACATACCCTGGGTTTGCAGTATCCCAGATTTTCCTTTCCCTAGTCCAGCACTCCTGGAGGTCCGGGATTGCCCTAGCCCTCCAGGTTTGGACTGATTCTGTGGGTGGGAGGGATTTGATGGGGGGTGCAGCAGGGGTCCTGGCTAATATGGGTTCAATATTCTGGTGATTCCCCCCACTTCTGTTCTTTTTATTTTTCCACTTGGAGGAGCATACCGGCTAGCTTGGGGAGAGCCTGGGAAGAAAGGAGTGGCAAATCTGCTGAGAAAGCCTATTCACCTAAATACCCTGGGATAGGAAACTTGGTCTGGGAGAAGGTGGACTCAGAAAATCAACTAGCCCTCTTGTAGCACACCTTAAGGAGAGGGACTGAAGGAGGTGCTTTCCAAGTTTCCAATAGCATACTTGGGGTTCCTGGTGAGGTGTGGGTGCTCTCTCTCTGGAAATTAAGTCATTGTTTTCTGTGTGGAGCTGGTTCAACAAGAACCCTCTCGAATCTCCTACCAGACCTCGCAGGTAGCTTTCCTGCTGCCCTGGAAGAGAGAGAAGTGAGAAGGGAGAAAGGCCAAATGTCAGATCCCTAAGCATTTTATTTAACTGAAAAGAGGATTCCTTTGCTCGAAGCTTTGTCTGATATTTTCATGGTTTCTGTTCTTTTCCCTTCCTCTTTATCCCCCGAAGGCCCTTTTTTATGTTTTTCTTTTTCTCTCTTTTTCTTCTTGTTGCTTGCTTCCCCCTCCCTTTTGTCCCTTTTTTCCTTTTCTTTCTTTCTTTCTCTTCTTTTTTATTCTTTTTATATTAGGTGCTGCAGGGAGCACTTCACATTTGCTGTATTTCTTCATCCTCAACTTTCTCTTTTCTGTGTGTATTGATTTTGGCCACCTACACTATCCCCTTTCCTCTACATCTTTCTATCCTCCATCATTTATTGTTTCCCTTACATTACACCTCTCTTTGTTTGCCCCCCTATTTTTCTGACTTTTTATTTCTAATACTTTTGTTCTGTTTTCTGTCTTATATTCACTCTTTATATTATTGTCCTTTCTTTTCTCTTTCTGTCTCTCCTGAACACAGTGGCCTTTTAATTCACAATATATTCCTCCCCATATTCAGTTTCTGTCTCATTATACATTCTCTGCTTTACTTACTGTTATAACTCTACAGAGCTTACATGAATCTACTATCCATTCTCCTAGCTCTCACATGTTTCTTCTGTTAATATTTACTATATTAGTATATCAATACTATATACAATAGTAGTATACAATACTACTATTATTCATTTTCTTTTCTTACTCCTTTTGCTTTCTCTGGCCCTAATATTTTCCTTCAAGTGAATTTAGAGGACAACAAGGAAATAGAATAAGAAGAACAAAGTGACAAAGAGAAGACATAACACACACAAAAACAACTAATTAAACCCCCACAAAGAAGTTAAGCAACTGACTAAACCTGTCAAGATAAAATGATGACCAGACAACAACAAAAAACTACAAACCAAACCAATAATCAGGAAAACATGCACCAATCCAATGAACACAGTAAAAAGCAGGAAGAGGAGCAGAACACAGAACAAGTAATTAAAGCTCTCAAAACATATATTAGGGACCAATTCAATGAAGGGAAGGAAGAGATTAGGAATATGAAAAAAACACTTGGAGAGAATACAGAAGAAATTGATATACACAAAAAGATAATGGATATGATGGTGATGAACAGCACAATTCAAGAAATCAAAAATACACTCTCAGCAAATAACAGAAGACTCAAAGAGGCAGAGGAGAGAATTAGTGATATGGAAGACAGTACATCTGAAATCAAATAGATAGTAGAATTGATGGATAAAAAGAGAAAAAATCCAGCAGGGACTGAGGAAATTGAATGATGATGCAAAACACACAAACATACACGTTATAGGTATCCTAGAAGGAGGAGAAGGGAAAGGGGACAGAAGGGGTGATGGAGGAAATAAAGGCTGAAAACTTCCCAAACCTATTGAGGGAAATGGATGTACATTATTCAGGAAGCACAACACACCCAAAACAGCATACATCTCAACAGGCTTACCCCAAGACATACACTTGTCAAATTATCCAATAATCAAGACAAAGTGAAAACACTAAAAGTAGCAAGAGAAAAGAGAGCCATCACATACAAAGGAGGCTCCATAACATTAAGCACTGATTTCTCATCTGAAACCATGGAGGCAAGAAGACAGTGGTATGACATAGTCAAGGTCCTAAAAGAAAAAAATTTCCAACCAAGAATACTCTACCCAACAAAGTTAGCATTCAAAAATGATGGCGAGGGAAAAGGACTTTGGCCCAGTGGTTAGGGCATCCGTCTGCCATACGGGAGGTCCGCAGTTCAAACCCCAGGCCTCCTTGACCCGTGTGGAGCTGGCCATGCACAGTGCTGATGTGCGCAAGGAGTGCCTTGCCATGCAAGGGTGTCCCCCGCGTGGGGGAGCCCCACGTGCAAGGAGTGCACCCATGAGGAAAGCCACCCAGCATGAAAAGAGAGTGCAGCCTGCCCAGGAATGGCACCGCCCACACTTCCCGTGCCACTGACGACAACAGAAGCGGACAAAGAAACAAGACGCAGCAAATAGACACCAAAAACAGACAACCAGGGGAGGGGGGGAAATTAAATAAATAAATAAATCTTAAAAAAAAAAAGATGGTGAGTTCAAAATATTTACAGATAAACAGAAACTAAGAGAGTATGCCAACAAGAATCTTGCCCTTCAAGAAATACTAAAGGGAGTTCTGCAGGAAGAAAGAAAAAACCAAGAAAGACAGAGTTGGAGCAGAGTGTAAAAGCAACAAAAAAGACAAACACAGATAAAATCAAACAAAATATGACAAACACAAATCCAAAGAAAATATGTCTAACATAAGAAATTCCTTGAAAATATTAACACTGAATGTCAATCAATTAAACTCACCTGTCAAGAGACTCAGACTGGAAGATTGGATAAGGAACTATGAACCATCTATATGCTTTCTACAAGAAGCGCATCTCAGACCAAGGGATTCAAGGAGGTTTAAAGTGAATGGTTGAAAAACAATCTTACAAACAAACAATGGCCAAAAAAGGGCAGGAGTAGCTATATTAATATCAGACAAAATCGACTTTAAATGCAAAACAATAGTGAGAGACAAAGATGGACACAACATATTAGTGAAAGGGATAATCTTTCAAGAAGAAAGAACAATCATAAACATTTATGCTCCTAACAAGGGAGACTTGAAATATGTGAGGAAACACTGGACAAACTAAGTGAAGGAATAGATGCTTCTACAATTATAGTGGGGGACTTTAATACACCACTATGAACTTTGGACAGAACATCTCAAAAGAGAATCAATAAAGAAGCAAAGACTTTTGAACAATATATTAGAGGAGCTGGACCTAACAGACATATATGGAACATTATACTCAAATATAGTAGGATATACATTCTGCTCAAGTGCACATGGATCATTCTCCAAGATAGACCACATGCTAGGCCACAGAAAAAGTCTCAATGAATTCAGAAAGATTGACATCATACAAAATAATTTCTCTGACCACAGTGGAATGAAACTGGAAATCTGCTAGGGCCAGGGACCTAGATTTGGCACCAAGAATGGAACTTAAACAACACACCCTTATAAAAACAGTGGGTCAAGGAGGAAATCCCAAAAGAAATTAATAACTACCTTGAAACTATTGAAAATGATAACACAACATACCCGAGCTTATGGGATGCAACAAAAGCAGTACTGAGAGGGAAATTTATGGCCATAAATTCATACATCAAAAAAGAAGAGCTAAAATTGAAGAACTAACTGCACACTTGGAGGAATTAGTTTAAAAAAACCAACAAACTAATTCCAAAGGAAGAAGAAAGAAAGACATAACAAAGATAAGAGCAGAACTAAATGAAATAGAAAATAAGAAAGCACTTGAAAAAATAAAACCAAGAGCTGGTTCTTTGAGAAGATCAATAAAATTGACAAACCCTTAGCTAGACTAACAAAGAAAAAAGGAGAGAAGATGCAATACACAAAATAAGAAAGGAGAAAGGAGATATCACCACTGGCCCCACAGAAATAAAGACTATCATGAGAGGATACTTTGAAAACTATATTCCAACAAGAAGGACAATTTAGAGGAAATGGACAAATTCCTAGAAACAATAAGCAGTCTACATTGACAAAAGAGGAAATTGATGATCTCACCAAACCAAACACAAGAAAAGAGATAGAATCAGTCATTAAAACCTCCCAACTAAGAAGAGCCCTGGGCCAGACAGCTTCACAGGTGATTCCACCAAACATTTCACAAAGAACTAACACCAATCTTTCTTAAATCTTCCAAAAAATTGAAATAGAAGGAACATTGCCTAATTCATTCTATTATGCCAAGATTACTCTGGTACCAAAGCCAAACAAAGACACCACAATAAAGGAAAATTACACACCAATCTCTGTAATGAACATAGACGTGAAAATCCTCAACAAAATACTTGCTAATCGTATTCAACAACACATGACCAAGTGGGATTCATTCCTGGTATGCAGGATGGTTCAACATAAGAAACTCAATTAATGTAATATATCATATAAAAGATTGAAGGGGGGTGGCAGACTTGACCCAGTGTTTAGGGCATCCATCTACCACATGGGAGGTCCGTGGTTCAAACCCTGGGTCTCCTTGATTTGTGTGGAGCTGGACCATGTGCAGTGTTGATGCACACAAGGAGTGCCATGTCATGCAGGGATGTCCCCCACGTAGGGGAGCCCCATGCACAAGGAGTGTACCCCAAGGAGAGCCACCCAGCATGAAAGAAAGCGCAGGCTGCCCAGGAATGGTGCCGCACACATGAAGAACTGACACAACAAGATGGCGCAACAAAAAGAAACACAGATTCCCATGTTGCTGACAACAACAGAAGTGGACAAAGAAGATGCAGCAAATAGACACAGAGAACAGACAACCAGTGTGGTGGGGGGAGGGGAGAGAAATAAATAAATAAATCTTTAAAAAAAAAAACCACAGCTAACATCATTTACAATGGTGAAATCCTAAAATCTTTCCCTCTAAGATCAGGAACAAGACAAGGATGCCCATTATCACCCATTCTATGTAACATAGTCTTAGAAGTACTTGTTCAAGCACTGAGGCAATCACCAGACATAAAACGCATCCAAATTGGAAAGAAAGAAGTCAAAATTTCACTATTTGCAGATAATGTGATCCTATACATAGAAAACCCCGAGAAGTCTACAAGAAAGCTTCTAGAACTTATGAGTTCAGTAAAGCCACAGGTTACAAGATCAATGCGCAAAAAATCAGTAGCATTTCTATACACCAATAATGATCAATCTGAGGAGGAAATCAGGAATCAAATACCATTTCCAATAGTAAATAAAATCAAATACCTAGGAATAAATTTAACTAGAGATGTAAAAGAAATCTATGATAAGCTGGAGGTAAGTATTTATACAGGGAAGGGATAAAATGGGGGCTTAGGATGGGACTTTGTGGGCTTGAGGGGGGCTAGGGATGGGAGGATGGGGCAGATGGCCCAAGAAATTGGGGGGAACATTTGAACATAGGAGATTGTCAGGTATATGTTAAAATTATAATGCAGAAAAACTCTTTAGAAAATATAATATGGAAGGTTACCTGTTTAAGATGCTTAAGGGGGGGGCATCTGACACAGGGCAGGCTTCTAGGGAGTGTGTGAGTGTTCATTTTGTCATAGTGCATTATATCATTGGGTGGAGACCCATACAATGAGAGTGAAGGTATACACACATCCTGAGCAGGACTGATGTTCTGAAACAAAGGGAATTGTATCTTTCAAGAGAATTGGTGGCTCCCAATGGGTTCGGGTAGTCAAGTATGTCAAGTCCTCAACATTGTTGCAAGTATCTCTGAATATGGTCTTCAAGTAATGAAGATTGATTGTTGTGGTGGGCCCTGATGGGAGGGGAAAGAGGGGTTGAATAGATGGAATCAGTGTAACTGTGCGGCAATAAAAGTGTTCCACAAGACATTCAATTATGGATATAGAACATGTTAAATTACACAAAAAATGTATAAATGTCTATAGGCTAAAAATGCAAACCATAATGTAAAACATAAAATAACTAAAAATTTAGAAAATTGTATAGTCAAAAATACAAAGCATAATGTAAACTCAAATGGAACCATGTTTGAAAGCTATTGTTTCAATATTTGTACATCAGCTGCAGCAAATATAATATGAACACATAAAAGGATCATTGCTGGGGAAGGCACAAAATGATGTTGGATATGTGGGAGTACATGTGAATTACTGTGATCTAAAACTTATGTGAAGACAAACTTAATAATTAGGGAAAAAAAAGAAAGGATATAGACACTGAGGAAGAAATGGAAGAAATTGCCTTGCCACTGTACATACAGGACAATACCTATAGCAGTGATGAAAGGCAAAATGTCAAAAACCAAACTTTTTCATTTTTTCATTTTTTGATACCCCAATTTTTCTTTTTTTATTTTTTAATGTTACATAAAAAAATATGAGGTCCCCATATACCCTCCACCCCCCCACCCCACTCCTCCCACATCAGCAACTTCTTTCATCATTGTGGCACATTCACTGCATTTGGTGAATACATTTTGGAGCACTGCTGCACCACAGGGATAGTGGTTACATTGTAGTTTACACTCTCACCCAGTCCACCCAGTGGGCCATGGGAGGACATATGATGTCCAGGAACTGTCCCTGGACATCCTGAAAATGCCCCCACATCATATCTCTTCTTCCCTCTCCCTACCCTCAGCAGCTACCATGGCCACTTTTCCACATTAATGCTACCTTTTCTTCCATTACTAATCACAATAGTTCCAGAATAGAATATCAGTAAGTCCACTCTAATCCATCTCTATTCCTCCATCCTGTGGACCCTGGGATGGTTATGTCCACTCCACCTCTATATTGAGATGGGGCTTAGATTCCACATGGATGATGGATGCAATTCTCCTGCATGCAGTTGTAGGCACTCTTGGCTCCCTGGTGTGGTGGTTGAGCATCTTTTCACATGCATTTTGGCCATTAGTATTACCTCTTTGGAAAATTTTCCAGTCTTTTGGCTTTTTAAAAATTGGGTTGCTTGCCATTTTGTCAAGTTGTGTGATCTCTTTATATAATGTGGAAATAAACCCTTGTCAAATATGTGGATTCTGAAGATATTTTCTCATTGAGTTGGCTACCTTTTCACCGTCTTAGTAAAATTTTTTAAGCACAAAAGTGTTCAATTTTGAGAAAGTCCTATTTACCTATTTTTTCTTTATTGCCTGTGCTTTGGGTGTAATCTCCATGGAACCACCATGTACCACAAGGTACTAAAGATGCTGACCTAATTTTTTTGTTCTAGGAGTTTTATTGTCCTTGCGTTTATATTTAGTTGTTTGATCCATTTTGAGTTCATTTTTTAATAAGGTGTGGGATAGGGGGCACTTTCTTTAGGCTAAGAATATCCAGTTTTCCCAGTACCATTTGTTGAAGAGGCTGTACTGACCTGGCCGAGTAGCTTTGACAGCTCTGTGAAAAATCACTTAACCACAGATTTGAAGGTCTTGTTTTGAGCACTTGGTTTGATTCCATTTGGCAATCTGTCTGTCTTTATTCAAGTACCAAGCTGTTATTACCTCTGTACCAAGATAGTATCTTTTAAAGCCTGGAAGTGAGAATCTTCCATCTTTATTCTTTTTAAAGATATTTTTGGCTATTTTGGCCCTTATCCTTTCAGACATTTTTAAAAATTGGCTTTTCCAATTCCCCAAAATGACTGTTGGAATTCTGATTGGGATTGTGTTAAAACTGTAGTTCAGTTTGCATAGAATTGACATCTTAATGATATTTAGTCTTCCCAGTTATGCATCCAGAATATTCCTCCATTTATTTATATCATCATTCTTTCTTTTAGCTATGTTTTATACTTTCCTGAATATATGTAATTTATGGTCTTGTTTTAATTTATTCCTAAGTATTTGATATTTTAGAAACTATGGTAAATGAAATTTTTTCTGACTTCCCCCTCAGATTTATCATTAATAATGTATATAAACACTATTGATTTTTGTAAATTAGCCTTGTATCAAGCCACTTTGGTGAAATTGTCTATTAGTTCTAGGAGTGTAGTTGTAGATTTTTTGGAATGTACTAGTTATAGGATTATATCATCAGTGAATAGTGGTTTTACATCTTCCTTTCCTATTTGGGTACCTTTGTTTTCCCTTGCCTAATGGCTCTTCCAGAACTTGTAGCACAATATTGAATAACAGTGGACAGAGTGGACACCCTTCTTTTATTCCTCATCTTAGCGGAAAAGCTTTCAATTTTTTATATATGTATTTTATTGTATTAAGAATGTTTCCTGCTATTCCTATGTTTTGGAAGGATTTTATCAGGAAATGATGTTGTATTTTGTCAAATGCCCTCTTTTGCACGTATTGAGATGATCATGTGTGGCCCCAAGGCAAATATTTTCTCCATTTTGTTCTCCCAGGACAATGTGTAAATACGTGATACAACAAGGTACTGTTTTTACTTAACTTTGTGTGTTCTGTTTATATTATAGATAATCCTATTGATAACTGAGACTGTGGCTTGGTTTTGAATATGAAATACAATAAAAATCCAGCAAAAAGTAGATAGGAAACAATTTCAATTTAATTTAATAATACAAAGTCAATCTGGGTTCTTTCATTTTTCACCATTCTTGTCTGTTTTATTATTATTATTATTATGAAAAAAATTAAAATACTTTAATAATGATTGAAGTGATGGAGACTGCCCATCTGCAGAGAAGATTCATAAGTAAAGCACCCTATGCCCTAGAGGCCAGTGCCCATCCTCCACTGGAGGAAAAAACCACTTCGGAATTATTCTGCAGTTGGAAACGGAAGCTCCACTTCCCAAAAATGGGCAGGAAGATACAACTGGGCACCAGCTTCAGCTACTGATTAGTAAATTTGGCAGGCTAAAGTATAGTCCTTAGAATGGCTAAAATTTAAACATATCCAAGTCAGAAGAGACTGGTATCCACCATTTTAACTCCACCCCATGCACGAGGGAGGCAAATGGACTAAAAAGCCCAGTGCTGGTAGGGACCAGCTCCTTTCCATCCAGATTGGATTGCAGCTCTAGCCCAAGACCCAGTCCCACTTCCAGAGAAAGTTGGGGGGACCTTTGCCAGACTCTCTGGAAAAATACAGGCCACACCATGGATGCCAGTAATCATACTATACTGGTGGTGCAAGCCATCTCAGGAGCTCCTCTGTGACTGGAACTGGAAGCTCTATTTCCCAAAAACAGGGAAGGAAGAGATGGTTGGCCACTGATTTCAGCTACTAATTAGTAAATTTGGCCACCTAAAGTACAATCCTAAGAACAGCTAAAGTTTTAACCTATCCAAGTCAGAAAAAGGCCAGTAGGCCATTTTGACTTTGCCCCCAGCAAAGATGAAGCTGGGCTGACTGAAAATCACCCTGCTGGTAAGGACCAACTTCTTTCACTCAGATCAGCCTGCAGGCCAAGCCAAGGCTTCAGCCCCACCTCTAGCAGGAAAGAAGCAGGTGGGTCCTCACCACCGTCTCCAGGTAACTGCAGGTACATTCAGTGGGGAAACTGAATAGTGGGAACTCTACTGGGGCAAATACAATCATTTTGGACATGCATGGCATAGATTATTGCCCATACCTGTAGCTCCACTCCTCCATAGGCAGGGGAGAAAAGGACTTGAGACATCATCAGTCTCTCTGGGTGACTACAATTAAGGCCTGCAAAACTTGGATTATCACACACAGCTGTGGCTCTGTCCATACACCTGGCAAAGGAGAAAGTTGGGACATGCTTCATTAGTCCCTGGGGAAATGAGGGCAACTTGAGCCTCACAGCTTAAAGCACCAACTACATCTTTGGTTCCTACTACACAACAAGCAAGGGAGTAAGGACAAGAAGCACTAAACTAAAAAGAAAACTGCACCCAGAATAAATACTTTTAGTAAGCCAGATGCCAAGACACCAACAAAAAACTGCAATCCATGCCAAGAAACAGGAAGCTATGGCCCACTTGAAGGAACAAGATAAGCCTCCAGATGATATAAAGGACAACGTTGAGACAACTAATCAGAGATGTTCCAACAAATCTCCTTAACTAATTCAATGAGATGCCTAAAGAGACTAAGGATATTAAGAAGACACTGCATGAGCACAAAGAAGAATTTGAAAGCATACATAGAAAACTAGCAGATCTTATGGGAATGAAAGGCACAATAAATGAAATTAAAAATACACATGAACCATAAAATAACAGATGAGGAGGCATAAAGATTGGTGAGCTTGAAGAAATGGCCTTTGAAAGCAAACATACAAAAGAACAGATTAAAAAAATGGGAAAAATTGAACAAGGTCTCAGAGAAATAAATGATAGCAAGAGACATGCAAACATATGTGTCATGGGTAGACCAGAAAGAGAAGAGTAAAAGGGCAGAAGGGATATTTGAAGAAATACTGGTAGAAAATTAATCAACCCTATTGAAGGACATGGATATGCACATCTAAGAAGCATAACACACTCCCATCTGGATAAATCTGAATAGCAACTGAGACACATACTAATCAGAATGTCAAATGTCAAAGACAAAGAAAGAATTCTGAGAGCAGCAAAAGAAAAGCAATGCATAACACATAAGTGATACCCAATAAGATTAAATGCCAATTTCTCATCAGAAACCATGGAGGCAAGAAGACAGAGTTATTATATATTTAAGATATTGCAAGAAAAAAGTGCCAGAAAAGATCCTTATATCCAGCAAGATTGTCTTTAAAAATTGAGGCTGAGTTTAGAATATTCACAGATTAAAAGAAATGGAGAGAGTTTATAACCAAAAGACTAGCTTTGCAGGAAATATTGAAGGGTGTGTTACAGCCTGAAAAGAAAAAACAGGAAAGAAAGGTTTGGAAGAGAGTCTAAAAATGAAGATTATATTAGTAAAAGTAGCTGAAGTAAAAAGAGTGGTGAAAGTAAAATATGACAGATAAAAGCTCAATATTTATGAATATACTTAACCCATGTTGTAAAGCACTTGTATTCAGAAAACCACAACTCATTGTTAAAAGAAATAAATAAGACCAAAATCTTTGGAAGAACATTCCATGCTCAGATTGGAAGACTAAATGTTACTAAGATGCCAATTCTACTCAAAATGATATACAGATTGAATGCATTCCTTATAAAAATTCCACACCAGCATTTTAAAAATGAATGGAAATTTATTTGGAAGGGTAAGGAAGGGGTCCTGAATAGCCAGAAACATCTTAAAAAAGAAAAGCAAAGTCAGAGGACTCTCACTTCTGGACTTTAAACCATATTACCTAGCTACAGTGGTTAAAAACAGCAATGGTACTGGCATAAAAACAGACACATAGACCAACGGAACTGAATTGATTGTGGTAAGATGAGGTATGAGACCCCTGTATGATGTTATGTATGTTTGCTTTGTAAGTTCACAAAAATTACAATAAACTTATTGCCTATATATTTTATGTATGAGTGATATACTTCAATAAATGAAGAAAAATGGGGGAAAAAAATCCACAACCACTCCCAAGCAGCATATCTGCAGGCTTGGTTTCCTGCCATCTTCCAACCTTGGGGTCACCCTGATGAATACAACATCCCTCCCCCCTACTGCTCTGTGGGCCTCCAGCTGGCTCCAGTGCCACCTTCTTCCCATCTGACCAGGCCCTTCAGACACCCCAAGTGGCAGCACTGCCTCAGCCAGAAACCCCCAGCCTGCCCACACTTGGGTTCTGGAACCCCACCCCAAAGTGTAAAGACCCCTTTAACCCTAGAGTCACCCCCCCAGTCCCTATTTGGAGTCCCTGGTGGGCAGCCTCATGGAGCCATCATCTCTGACCATTCTTTCCAGTCTGCAAATCTGGCAGCTCCCACCTCAACCTCTCCTCAAGGCCAGCCATCCCTGGGCAGCACCAGTTAGCTTTGGGGGGTTGATACCCACAAGTTCCACCTTGGGCACCCAAGCCAGGCTCCAGCTGGCCTATGGGTCCACCCCTACTGAATTCTCCTCTGGCACAGCCAATGCATCTGATTTTGCATACATCACCAACGTGCCCTGTGCTGTGACCAATTTCAAGGCCAACGTGAGGCAGTGAATCTCAACATTTGGCAGCACCACTCCAGTCGGGGTTTAAGCAGCACATAGGAGCTTTGGGAACCAAGTGGAGGTCACAGATCTGTGCTCCAACATTCAAGCACTCAGTATAAAAGCAGAATGGAGGGGGGTCCCACACTACAAATTGCTATGGAATAAGCTTAAGCCTGAAGCCCTAGGGCCCTGGAGCCAGAGCACCCCTACTGCCATCGTGGGAACCAGCACCCCTAAGAGGAACCTTGTGTTTTGAGGCACTAATGCCCCTCTAAGCTACCCAACACCCAGGGACCTGCCATGGCAGAGCCCCATCCCGTGGAGGGCCCAGCACCTCTCAAACCCATATTGGATTTACATGCACATTCATCCCTTTATTCCCACCAACCCACCAGGAACAGCCTTGCTTTCAGGGTTCAGTCATCACAAGGCAGGGCTTTGCATGAGACAGAACTGTGGGCCCTCAGCTCATTCAATTCTCTCCAGGTGGGGCTCCACCATCTCAGGGTCTAAGAGGCAAAAGCTGGCCTGAGGGAGTGGAACCTCAAGAAGCAGCCTTGGGAAGTGGACATGGCTCAAGCAATTGGGCTCCCATCCACCATATAGGAGGTCCAGGGTTTGGTGCCCAGGGTCCACTGGTGAAAGCAAGCTGGCACATGTGGAGAGCTGGTGCAGCAAGATGACACAGCAAAAAGACACAGAGGAGAGACAATAAGAGACACTGCAGATCAGGGAGCTGAGGTGGCACAAGAGAATAGTCACCTGTCTCACACTCTGGGAGGTCCCAGAATTGGTTTCTGGAGCTGCCTAATGAGAATACAAGCAGACACAGAACACACAGCGAATGGACACAGAAAGCAGACATCGAGGTGGGGGGAGAAAGAAATAAAATAAATTAATAAAAAAAAAAGGAGTCTTGTTCACTTTCCTTCAGGCTGAATCTGCGATTGACCAATTTAAATGTGTTATACAAACCAACCCCTGTTCTCTTCACTCCTAGAGCCAGTTGGAGTCCCAAAGATAAAAGTTTCCATTTCCTTTGCATTCCCTGCAGTTTTGTTCCTGAAGTTGGGGGTTTGGGCTATCATCTGGTAGGGTCGCAGTAGCCAGATTAATTGGGCAGGACAGGAGGTGATGACCTGACCCCTCCAGACGTGGAGCCGGCTGAGCCCACAGCTGCCCATAGGTGCCTCCTGCCCTTCCCATTTTCCTTGTCAGTCTTAGAGATGTCTTATAAATAAAACCTGTTTTTTTTTTTTTTACATAATATATCTCTGCTCTGTAAATCAAGTATAGAGAAGCCACTGACTTGTACAATTGGAGACAGATGAAGCCAGGTTTAACTCTTTAAAGTTTCTGATGTCCCAGCTAATGGGGTAGGGAAAGCAGCAAAATAAATGAAACCTGAGTATGAAGCCTGACACATAAATATTAAAAATGTGATCTGAGGTGGGGGGAGGAAAAACAAATAAATAAATAAAACCTTTTTTAAAAAATGTGATTTGACTTTAAGGTCTGGGAGTCCAGATATAGTGGATCCAGGGAAAGGATAGATGGGGTGCCCAGGGTAAAAGTGGCCTGGGGAAGGGATTGGTAGACAGGGAGCCTGGGGAGAAGAGGCCCTGGGGAGGGAGGGAGACAGGTGGAGGCCCAAGACAGTGGGTCCAGGGAAGGGGACTCTGACTGTGGAACAGGCTATATCATCACTAGTACACCCAATAAAACACATGTGATACATTTAGTGTTTTGAAGCTGATTTTTTTTTTTTTGCTTCTAATTAAGGTTTAGACAAATCATAGCTTCATCTAAAGAGTGTGGGACTGGCATCAAGGCCCTAGGACCAGAGTGAACAAGGGAAGAAAACTCACCTCTGCTCTGTAAGCGGTGAAATGCATATGTCTAAGATATGAAATATTCCTGGTCAATTTGTCTTAAAAAAAGCATAGGACTGGATATCCAGCAAGATGGCAGTAGAGTAAGAAGCTCCTAGAGTCAGCTTCTGCTATAGGGCAGTTAGTAAACATGCAGAGCTCTCTGGAGCTAGCTGAAGCACCTGTTTGGGGGCTCCAGGAGGCCAGAAGAGCATCCTGCAACATCCCTGAAAGAATAGGAGGAGGAGACTGCCCATCTACAGAGAAGGCTTGTAAGTAGAGCAAGTCGCACCATGGAGGCCAGTGCCCATCCTCCATTGGAGGCACAAGCTGTTCCACAACTGGAATTGAAAGGTCCACTTCCCAAAAATGGGGAGGAAGAGATGGTTGGGCACCAACTTCAGCTACTGATGAGTAAATTTGGTGGGCTAAAGTATAATCCTAAGAACAGCTAAAGTTTGATACTGTCGTCAGAAAAAGGCTTAACTCTGCACCTGGCATGAAGGGAAGTGGGGCAGACTGAAAATCCCAGTGCTGATAGGGACAGGCATCTTTCCATCCAGATCAGATTGCAGCTGTAGCCCAGGCCTCAGCCACACCTCCAGCAGAGAGGAAGCTGGGGGACCTGTGTTAGGCTTTCCAGGAAATTACCAGCCAAGCTACAGAGGCCAGTGAATATCTTACTATGGCAGCACAAGTCACCCCAAGAGCTATTCTGTGGCTGGAATTGGAAGTTCCATTTTCTCAAAAACAGGGAAGGAAGAGATTGTTAGCCACTGATTTCAACTACTGATTAGTAAATTCAGCTTGTTAAAGTCTAACCCTAAGAACAGCTAAAGTATGAACCTGTCCAAGTCAGAAAGAGGCTGGTAGCCACCATTTTGACTATGTCCCCAGCATGAGGGGAAGCCAGCCTGACTGAAAATCACTGTGACCATAAGGACCAGTTTCTTTCATCCAGATCAGCCTTATCATAGGCTTCAACCCCACCTCCAGCAGGGAGGACACTGGAAGGCCCTGTACCAGCCTATCCAGGTAATTGCAGGTACCTTTGGCTGACACAGACTGAATAATTAGAAGTCTACTAGGGCAACTGCAGTCATCTTGGACCCACACTCCATAGTCTGCTGTCCACACCTACAGCTCCATCCCTGCCCCAGGCAGGGGAGAAAGGGCTGTGAAGCTTCATCAGTCTCTCTGGGTAACTACAGTCTAGGCCTGCATGACTTGAATTATTCCACACAGCTCTGATTCTGTCCCTACCACTGGCAATGGAGAAAGTTGGGAGAAACCTCATCCGTCCCTTGGTAAGGAGGGCAGCTTAAGCCTTCACAGCTTATTGTACCAACTATATGCTTGGCTCCTACTGCACAAACAGAAAGGGAGAAAGAGCAGGAAGCCCTAAACTTAAGAGAAAAACTGCACCCAGAATAAATACCCTAGTAAGCCAGATGCCAAGACAACAACAAAAAATTATAATCCACACCAAGAAACAGGAAGATATGGCCCAATTAAAGGAACAAGATAAGCCTCCAAGAGTTGAGACAACTAGTCATAGAAGTTCAAACCTCCTTAATAAAGTCAATGAGATGGTTAAAGAGATTAAGGATACTGAGAAAACATTGCATGAGCCCAAAGAAGAATTTGAAAGAATACATGGAAAAATTGCAGGTTTTATGGGAATGAAAATCAATAAATGAAATTTTAAAAACATTGGAATCATATAATAGCATACTTGAGGAGGCAGAAGAAAGGACTGGTCTCTGAAAGTGAACATACAAAAGAACAGATGAAGAATGGAAAAAAATTGAACAATGAATCAAGGAACTAAATGTAGCAAAAGACATGCAAATATACATATCATGGATGTCCAAGAGGAGAAGAGAAGGGAAAAGGGGCAGAAGGAATATTTGAAGAAAAAATGTTAAAAAATTTCCCAACCCTATGAAGGACATAGATATCCATGTCCAAGAAGCACAATCAACTCCCATCAAAAAAAATCTTAATAAACCAACTCTGAGACACATTCTAATCAGAATGTCAGATGCCAAAGACAAAGACAAAAGCAATGCATAACATAAGGGATACCCAATATGATTACATGCTGATTTCTCACCATAAGTCATGGAAGTAATAATACAGTGGTCTGATATATTTAAGATATTATAAGAGAAAAACTTTCAGCCAAGAATCTTATATTCAGCAAGACTGTCTTTCAAAAATGAGGGTGAAGGAAGTAGGCTTGGCTCAGTGGATAGGGCATCCGTCTACCACATGGGAGGTCCGTGGTTCAAACCCTGGGCCTCCTTGACCCAAGTGGAGCTGGCCCATGTGCAATGCTGATGTGTGCAAGGAGTGTCATGCCATGCAGGGGTGTTCCCTGTGTAGGGGAGCCCCATGTGCAAGGAGTGCACCCCATAAGGAGAGCCACCCAGTGTGAAAGAAAGTTCAGCCTGCCCAGTAATGGCACTGCCCACACAGAGAGTTGATGCAGCAAGATGATGCAACAAAAAGAAACACAGATTCCCATGCCATTGACAACAGAAGCTGACAAAGAAGAACATGCAGCAAATAGACAGAGAACAGACAACTAGGGTGGGAGGGAAGGGGAGAGAAATAAAATAAATAAATAAATATTTTAAAAATATTAGGGTAAGAGTAGAATATTCACAGATAAACAGAAACTGAGAGAATTTCTAAGCAAGAGACAAGAGTTTCAGGAATATTAAAGGGTGTGCCAGAGCCTGAAAAGACAAGACAGAAGAGAGAGGCCTGGAAGAGAGTCTAGAAATGAATATATCAATAAAAGTAACTAAAGTATCAAAGGAATGGTGAAAATAAAATATGACAGATAGGCGTCTTCGGGACGTGGAGCTGCCCTGGATGGTGCTTCAGGGGTAATCACCGGACGTTGTGGATCCTCACAGGGCCTACTTGATGGAATAGAGGGGAGCGTGGGCCATGATGTGAACCAGTGTATATGGGGTGCAGAGGTGCCCAGGGATGTGCTTGCCAGGTCCAGTGGATGTGTCATGATGATGGGAACGAGTGTTGTTGGGGGGGGGGGGAGAGGGGGGGTGGGGGGGTGGGGTTGAATGGGACCTCACATATATATTTTTAATGTAATATTATTACAAAGTCAATAAAAAATAAAAAAATTAAAAAAAAAAATATGACAGATAAAACTCAAATAGTCAAGAATAAATTTAACCAAAGATGTAAAGCACTTGTATTCAGAAAACTGCAACTCAATATTTTAAAAACATAAAAAAAGGCCTAAATAACTCAAAGAACATTCCATGCCCACACATTGGAAGACTAAATATCATTAAGATGTCAATTCTACTCAAATTGATATACAGAGTCAATGCAATCCTGATAAAAATTCCACCAGCATTTTTTAAATTGAAATCATGAATATTAAACTTATTTGCCAGGTTAAGGGGTCTTGAATAGCCAGAAACATCTTAAAAAGGAAAAGAAAATTCTCATCTCCAGACTTTAAATCATATTTCCTAGCTATAGAAGTTAAAAAAAAAAAAAAAGCATGGTACTGGCATAAAGAAAGACACATAGACAAATGGAATCAATCTGATGGTTCAGAAACACACCCTCACATGTATGGTCAAATGATTTTTGACTAGCCTGTCAAACCCACACAGGTCAGGCAGAATAATCCATTCAACAAATGGTGCTGAAAAAACTGGATATCCATAGCCAAAAGAAGGAAAGGAGACCACTATTTCACACCTTATCCAAAAATTATCTCAAAATGGATCAAAAATCTAAAAATAAAAGAACCATAAAGCTTCTAGAAGAAATTGTGGGAAAGTATTTTCAAGACTTGGTGGTAGGTGGTGGATTCTTAAAAGACATAAGAGGAGGAATGAGATGTGGACTACTGATGGTTAGTATATGTAGAAGTTTTAATTAGCTTTGCTATAAAAGTGTGGAAAAGTATAGAGTAGATGGTAATACTCTAGTTTATAAAAGCTAGTTTATAAATGGGGATGTGGTTGAAAATGTTAGTCTAGGTATGAAATGCCAATTGACAAAATGCTAGAGAATAATCTAGGAACTAAATAGCACAGTAAACCAAGAGGTGGATGAGAATTGTGTTTGATGGTACAGATGCAAGAGTGTCCTTTGTTAGCTAATGCAAATGTACATCACTACTGCAAGGTGGTGGGAACGTGGAGAAGCATGGGAAAAATACAACTAGAGGGACCTTTGGACTGTGGTTAGCAGCAATAATATAATATTCTTGCATCTATGCCAAAGATGTACTGTGTTGATAATGGGGCAGTGTGGAGTATGTGTGCCAAATGTACACTATGGACATGGTAACAATCAGATGATATTCTTGTCTGTAACAAATGTTCAGATAGAGGGGTGTAGTTTGGGAATTCTGCACATGTGGATGATTATAAGTTTACAACTTCTTCCATAAAAATATACTTTAAAAAGTAATGAGGGTGGGTTGGGGGAAAAATACACCAAATGTAAGATAAGGACTTTAAGATTTTGACAATAATTTTTCATAATTTGTAACAAACGTCTCATGAAAATTCAAGGTGTTGATGGAGGGTTGATGTGTGTGACCCCTGTATGATGTTATACATTTGCTTTGTAAGCCCACAATTTTTACCATACTTATTGTTTATGTATGATCATATATAAATGATATAAAGATAATAATAGGGTGGGTTGGGGGAAAATGCTTTGGTTAGTTGTAATAGTTTGACAATGTCCTTTAATCATTAGTTAAAAATGTTTAAAAACATTTCAAGATATTGGTGGTAGGATGAGGTATGAGAGTTCTGTGCGATGCTATATGTTTGTTTTTTAAACTCCCAACTATTATTATATACTTATTGTTTATGTATGCTTATGTATGAGATATACTTCAATAAATTTTTAAAAAAGATTTATTTATTTATTTCTCCCCTCCCCCCGTTGTCTTTTCTCTGTGTCTATTTGCTGCGTGTTCTTTGCCTGCTTCTGTTGTTGTCAGTGGCATGGGAATCTGTGTTTCTTTTTGTTGCATCATCTTGTTGTGTCAGCTCTCCATATATGCGGCACCATTCCTGGGCAGGCTTCACTTTCTTTCGTGCTGGGCGGCTCTCCTTATGGGGTGCACACCTTGTGCATGGGGCTCCCCTATGCAGGGACACCCTGCGTGGCATGGCACTCCTTGCATGCATCAGCAGTGCACATGGGCCAGCTCCACACGGGTCAAGGAGGTCCAGGGTTTGAATCGCAGACCTCCCATGTGGTACATGGATGCACTAACCACTGGGCCAAGTGTGCTTCCTTTTTTTTTTTTTTAATTTTAAAAAGCATGGGACCCACTGAATTGTTCAGTCTCCTTTCTGCAGAATAGGGAAGGAAGGAGGCTATTTGGGGAGTCAGGCAAGCTAAAATTAGATTTATAAAATAAAGTCTAAAAATTAGGTATGGCTTTTTTTTATCACCATTTTACAGATGAGGGATAGGTACAAAGATCTCAAAGTACTTTCCCTGAAGTGAATCACCAAGTACATGCCAGGATCTAAGTACAGGGAAATCTGACTTTAGGCTAACCCACTGTGGATATGACTCCACAAGAGTCACAATTCCACCCAAGTTGGGCTGCCCTCAAAGCCCATGGTGAGCCTCAACTACATTCAAGGGCTGCAAATATGATGGTCTGAAACCACCTCCCCAGCCAGGAGACTCATCGTAGAGACAGTGGAAAGAGCCACCATCTCCACTCTTTATACTCTATTAAACAGTGAGTGATGACTGTGTATGTAACCCTGTACTAGGCACAGGGCAGGGAGAGATGGATGTAAGCCTTATGGGAGTGATTTACAATCCAGTGAGGAAGAAATAAAGAATTAGCAAATACAACTTGAGGGGGTCAGTGTTAGGATAACAGAGCAGGTATGAAAGATGCTGGGAGTGGATGAGGTTCAAGCAGTTGAGCATCTGCTTCCCACACAGGATGCCCCAGGTTTGGTTCCTGGTGCCTTCTAAAAACAAGCAAACAAATGAATAAACCAACTCAAGGGAGCCTATGTGGCTCAGTGGTTCAGTGCCAGCTTCCCACATATGAGGTCCCAGGTTCAATGCCCAGTCCTGGTACCTAAAAAAAAAAAGTTGCCTAAGTCAGAGAACACAAGACTAGAGCTGGGAATCAAGGAGGAGGAGGAAGCAGCCAACTGATGAGGGGCTATTTCCACATCAAGGACATAGCCAGTGAAAAGTGGAGAAGGAAGACAGAGCTTGAGTCACTGGGTAACCTCCAAGGGAGGAGGGCATGGCAAAGAAACTCATTTAAAATGGGCAAAGTATTTAAATAGACATTTCTACAAAGAACATATACAAATGGCAAATAAGCATATGAAAAGCTGCTCAAGTCTATTAGCCATTAGGGAAAGGCACATCAAAAGCATGATGAGTTATTACTTCACACCCATACAAAAGGCTATTATTTTTAAAATTGGAAAATAGCAAGTGCTGGTGAGGATGCACATAATTAGGAAAACTTGTACACTGTTAGTAGGAATATAAAATAATGCATTGGCTCTGGAAAACAGCTTGGCAGTAACTCAAAAAGTTAAACTTAGAATTACCATATGACCTGGCAATCCCACTTCTGGATATGTATCCAAAAGAACTGAAAGCAGAGATTTAGACAGGTATTTGCATGCCAATGTTCAGAGCACAATAGAGAAAAAATAGAAGCCAAATAACTATCAACAGAAGAATGGATAAGCAAAATGTGGTAAATATATATGATGGAATATTATTCGGCTCTAAGAAAGAAGTTCTGATGCATGAGACAACATGGATGAACCATGAGGACATTACATTCAGTAAAATAAACCTGGCACAAAAGGACAAATATTGTATGATCTCACTGATATGAAAGAATTATAATAAGCAAAATCATAGAGTTAGAATCTAGATTATAAGTTACCAAGAGATAGAATGGGGTAGAGAATGGAGAGCTGATGCTTAAATTGTGTAGAATTTCTATTTAGGTTGATTATAAGTGTTTGGGAATGGATAGTGGTGATGGCAGGACCTTACTGTGAATTATGTTTGTAAATGTGGTTGAGAGAAGTTTAAGGTCATATACGTTACTAGAAGGAAAATTAGAAGCCAAAACATGGGATTGTTTAATTAAGTGAATACTGTTGTGGATGATGGACTGAGGTTAATAGTACATATATAAAATTGTTCTTTCATGAATTATATCAAATGTCTGACACTATTATATGTTGTTAATAATAGGAAGGTAGATAAAAAACACCTACCTAATGTAAACTATGGATTATAGTTATCACTAATATCTTATATTCCTTCATCAATCCTCACAAAGGTAATACACTAATGCAGAGTCAACAATAGAGGGAAACATAAGAACACTGTATTTTTTACATGAATTTTCTGTAAACATACAACTTCCCTAATTTTAAAAAATTGCAATAATTTAAGAAAGCATTATGCTAAGTGAAAGAAACTACACACAAAGTACTACATAGTCTATGATTTCATTAACATAAAATGTAAAGATAAATAAATGTATAAAGATGGAATGAGATTAGTGGTTATGTAGGACTGGGGATTGATAGAGGTATTGAGAGGTGATTTCTAAGGGACATAGGGCTTTTCTTCTAGGAGTGATGAAAATGTTCTAAACTTGATTGTGGTGATGAATGCACAACTCTGTGATTATACTAAAGTACACTATGGATAGATTATATGGTATGTGACTGTATCTCAAAACAGCTTTTAAAACTTGGGGCACACATTGTGGAGGTTCTTGTAGTCCAGTGTAATACCATTGCATTTTACTGTAAGCTGGGAATGCATGGGGGTTTCAGTAAAGAGAAACAAGAGATAAGACCTGCCTTAGATTTCAACAGGATCATTCTGGCTGCTAGGTAAGAATGGACCACAGTGGCAAGCAAGTCAAAGGCAGACCAGTTAGGGAGCTACCACAGTAGTCCAGGCAAGTGATATGGTAGATGAGACAGAGCAGTAGCAGTTAGGGAAATGGGTGGTCAGGTTTTGCACATATTTGAAGTAGTTGGTGCTGGAATGATGTGGGGTAAGAAAGTGACACAACTTCAACTCCAAAAGAGAGAGGAATGAACAAACAGGAGGAACACAACTATGGATTAAAGGAGACTACTATTATTCTAATAATGTAAGAACTTGTAACACTGATATAAAGACAGTGGACACAAGAGGTTCTGAGGGGAGGGAAAGGGAAGAATAGGTATAACATGCAGTATTTTTGAAACACTGGAATAATTTTGCATGATACTACAATAACAGATACAAGTCACTATACATTTTCTCAAAACTTTTAAAAATGTGCTGTGCAAATTGTGAAACATAATGTAAACTATAGACCATGCTTAGCAGCAATGCTTCAATGTTTTTGTCATGTGAAACAAATGGACCACATTAATGAATGATGATGTTCTTGGGGAAAAGTGTTAGGGGGAGGGAGTAGGGTATATGGGTATCCCTGATATTTTTTTATGGAACATCTATGTCATTTAAAGCTCCTTTAAAAATAAGGGAAACAAAATTTTTAAAAATTGTGACACTGAAGCAGAAGAACCAATGAAGTTGTCATGCTAGGCAAGAGAAAGACTGGAGTATCATCAAAACTATTTGATATTTGAAAACATGGAAAGAGATTCCAAAGGAAGAGTGCTTTGAATGAGATCTATAAAAAATAAAAATGATACATTGGTCTTCACCAAATTTTAAAACTGCAGATCTGAAAAAAAAAAACTATAAAGGTAAACTACAGATGGGGAATAATATTTGCAAACTTAACTATGACAAAGAAAGAACAGATACCTAGAATATCTGGAGCTGAATCTGGAACAGGTATCTAGAATATTAGCAGTGGATGTGGTTCAAGGAGTTGAGTGCCTGCTTCCCACATGGGAAGTTCTGGGTTCAGTTGCAGGTACTTGCTAAAATAAACAAAAAGAAAAAACAAGCAAAGAAATGAAAAAAAAATTCAGGGGAGCCAATGTGACTTAGTGGTAGAGCACTGGCTTCCTGCTTACAAGGTCCTGGGTTCAACCCCTGGCCCTGACACCAAAAACAAACAAACAAAAACAAAAAAAAACAGATATATAGAATAAATTAAAAGAATTTCCAATATTGTCAAAATTCAACCATGAAAAAACAATTCTATTAGAAAATGGGCAATATATATGAGCAAACATTTCACCATAGTAGATAAATAGATTGGAAATAACTTCAGGAAGAGATGCTGTATATAATTAGCCATTAGGGAAATGCAAACTACACCATTATGATATATAACTACACATGATTAAAACAACTAAAATGCTGTTGGTGACAACATCAAATGCTGGTGAGGATGCAGAGAAATTGAATCTCTCATACATTGCATAAGGGAATGTAAAATGATATAGTCACTCTGAAAACTAGTTAGCAGTTTCTTATAAAACTAAATATATACTTATCATACAGCCCAGCAAGTGTACTCCTGTACATTGACCACATAGAAATGAAAATGTATTCCCAAACTAAAGCATTAGTTTGTTGTTTGAAAAGATTTAATCAAACTGATAAGCCTCTAGCTAGGCTAACCAAACATAAAATAGAGAAGATAAAAATTACTAATACCAGGAATAGAAGAGGGGTCATCACTACTGGTTCCACAGACATTAAATGGATAATCAGATAAGACTATGAACATCCCTAGGTCCAATAATTTGATAACTTAGATGTAATCACTCAAAAGTTCTTGAGAGGTGCAAGCTATCAAAACTCACACAAAAACAAATATATAATCAGAATAGCCCTATAGCCATTAAAAATTTGAATCAATAATAACATTCCAAAATGAAAGGACCTGGTTCAGATAGTTCACTGGCAAATTCTACCAAACATTTAAGGAAAAATAAAACCAATTCTCCACAGCCTCTTTCAGAAAACAAAGCAGAGGGAACATTTCCTAACACTCTCAAGGAGGCCAACATTATCCTAATGGCAAAACAAGGAAAAGATATTACTAATAAAAATCAAATGTTGAGGGAAGCGGACTTGGCCCAGGGGGTAGGACATCTGCCTACCACATGAGAGGTCCGGGGTCCAAACTCCGGGCCTCCTGACCCGTGTGGAGCTGGCCCACATGCAGTGCTGATGTGCACAAGGAGTGCCCTGCCATGCAGGGGTGTCCCCTGCATAGGAGAGCCCCACGCACAAGGAGTGTGCCCCGTAATGAGAGTCACCCAGCATGAAAGAAAGGGCCACCTGCCCAGGAATGGCAACACATACATGGAGAGCTGACACACCAAGATGATGCAACAAAAAGAAACACAGATTCCTGTGCCACTGACAAAGACAGAAGCAGACAAATAAAAGAACACACAGCAAATGGACACAATGAACAGACAACTGGGGTGGGGGAGAAAGGGGAGAGAAATAAATAAAAAAAATCTTTAAAAAAAATCAAATGTTGAAAAAGCTACATAATGAAAGGTAAGCCTCCCTCTCATCCAGCCCCTGTTCCTTTAGTTCTTCCCCTGCCCAGACACCCACTTACCAATGTCACACATCTCCTTGCTGGATAGGCTGTCCAGGCAGAAGTATATATGCCTGTATCTGATTGTACAGCCTATTTTTTGCATTTTTTTTACTTAAATTAAGTTATTCAGTCATTAAGCCAATGTTTCTTAAAGAAATGTCCAAAATAGACCTACCAGCATGACCATGTAACAAAGTCACATTAGGAAACTCTTAGTGAGAGGGAGTGACATGAAAAGGCAAAACAGACATAAACCAGGACTGCCCTAGACAAGTGGGAGCACACAGTCATCTTGGAGCTCATCCATCTGTTTAACAGCTCTATGGTAATCCAGTTCATGGACTTACTTTAGTTGACATATCAGTGATCTGGAGTCCACCAGGTCCACGAAGACAAATGTACCACCTCCAACTCCAGCAGCAGGAGGTCCAGTATTAAAAGATAAGAAACTCAGGACAGGGTCTGAACCCTCCCTAGTGCACAGGACTAACACCTCCCACAAACACTCCAGGGTGCAGAGCTCCAGGCAGCCTAGCACCTGAGGAGCCACAGACATCACCAAAGGCCTGGAGGAAGGAGCCTGGAGCTGAGCAACATGGGAGAGAGGGGCAGGACAGCTTCTAGCACTGCCCACATGCAGGCCCCACCCAGACCTCAGTACCCAGCCAGGCCTCAGACTGGGATGGTCCTGGCGACTTCTTGGTTCAGGTACCCAGGGCTTAGCTATTGGATCATCCGAACCAATCCTCAACTTCTGAGATTTTTTCCAAATCTTTAACATTCTCCATTTAATTTTTAGGCCCATTCAACTTTTCACCTTTGCTTTCTACTTAAGCATTATCTTGTCAACCTATTTTTTAGAGATTCCATTTCAAGTTTGAATTATGTTCCCGTTTTTCTTATTTTTTAATTTCTTCTCATTCATTTTTTGTTTTTTTAAAATTTATCATGTCTTATTTCGTTTTCTTTTTTTGTCTCTATTTTTTTAATGTTACATTTTAAAAATATGAGGTCCCCATATACCCCTACTCCTTTACCCCACTCCTCCCACCATAACAACAACCTCCTCCATCATCATGAGACATTCATTGCATTTGGTGAATACATCTCTGAGCACCATTGCAATCATGGTCAATGGTCCACATTATAATCCACACTCTTCCAGTCCACCCAGTGGGCCATGGGAGGACATACAATGTCCAGTAACTGTCCCTGCAGCACCACCCAGGACAACTCCAAGTCCCGAAAATGCCCCCACATCACAACTCTTCCTCCCACTCCCAACCCCCAGCAGCCAACATGGCCACTTTCTCCATACCAATGCCACATTTTCTTCAATTACTAATCACAATAGTTCATGCATAGAATATCAGTAAGTCCACTCTAATCTATACTCTATTTGTCCATCCTGTGGACCTTCTAAAATGGTTGTGTCCACTCCACATCTATATCAAGAGGGGGCTTAGATTCCACATGGATGCTGGATGCAATCCTCCTGCTTCCAGCTGTAGGCACTCTTGGCTCCCTGGTGTGGTGGTTGACCTTCTTGAACTCCATGTTAGTTGAGTGGGGTAAGTCCAATAAACCAGAATGTAGGAGCTGCAAGTCTGTTGAGGCTCAGGGCCTGGCTATCACATGGGCAGTCCAGAGATTCAGGTCCCCTGGGTATACATTAAACCCCAGCAACAACTACAGTTCTGGTAAAATTAACAGGAGAGACTTGTGGACCAAGATCACATCTGAGTCCAGCTCCATCACACAGAAACACAAACTCCAAAGTAGGGGCAACTGGCATGGCACTGAACTCCATCTGCCATGACCATAGAACCTGTGGGTCTCTGTAGCCCTCAGAAGAACCAATACCTGAGGTTGTATCTACTTTATCTGTCTTTGGGACTCTGCTGAGGCATGCATAAGGGTGACCCCTCTGATAACCTCCCACCTCTTTTTGGAGACTCATAGCCATATAAACTCATTTGTCCTTTCCATTTCCCCCTTTTCTTCAGGTCAAAATGTATTTTTAACTCCTGGTATTAATTATATGTAGATTGAGATATTCTGCTGGTCTGAGTTGACCCTTTTATTCAAGGTCATTTTCTAGTTACATCATCAGCTGGTACTTGGTAGTAATCCTTCGGCACCAGGGAGATTCATTCCCAGGCATCATGTCCCATGCTGGGGGGAAGGCAACACATTTACGTGCTGAGTTTGGCTTTGAGACTGGCCACATTTGAGCAACAAGGAGGCTCTCAGGAGGTAACTCTTATGCACTCTGCAGCTCTAGGCCTTGTCCTTATTTCAGGTGCACAGGCTCACAAGCATAGTCATAGTCTTTTTTTGGTCTTTGCCATTGCACTTGGGGGATTGTTGCTATTCCTTTAGGGACTGTGATAGAGCTCCCCTGGCCATTTTCTTAATGCCTTATATATTCTTTTCAGAAACTATATGTCAGTATATGACGTAGGTCATGATGAAGAACTTTCATCCATTTGTTGTGGGTTACTCCACACTTGCTCCTTTTCTCCCTATATTACTTTGGTACTTGAAAGTAACATGAAATTTTTCTGTTGGTATGCATACAATTTTAAAACATTATAGACAAAACTGAGATTCAAAATAGCTTCAGCAAAGCAGAGATCTGTTTCTTTTCCTAGACTTTTAATGAAATTTTTTAAATTATGCAACTTTCTTTCTGATATTTCTGGATTCTCTACTTCTGCCACTCTTAAAAATGGGTCCTCACTCTCATTATCTCTATTGCACCTTCTGTTGTTCATTTTCTTTCTCTATCTGACTACCAAATATTCCTTTTACATATACTCTGTTGAGAAGAAACATTATTACATTGGCAAAATCTTGTCATTCTCTATGAATGTGTATATATTTTCAAAATCAATTACCTACAGGTTATTTCAATAAGTTACATTGGATTTCATTTCTGAATTATCTTATTGCATATTTATATGTATTGTATTTCTACAATCACTAGATTTTAGTTTTTTATATATATTTTATAATGAAATTTCTTTGTTTTTATACTGAGTCATTTGACTACAGTTTTTAATTTTATATCAATCTATTTTCATACATATTTGGTATTACCAATGGCAGTCTATATTCAACAAATTTTTAAAAATATCTATTGCTTCAGATTCACAATCACATAGGTTCAGTGTCATTTCTATCTGGACTACAATATTACCACTATATGGCTTTATATCTATCATCAGGCACATACACTGACATCCCCCAAAGTAATCTTTATATTTCCCATGGTCCTCAAGGATTCTCGTTAATACTTGCTCTTGCGATGGTTAAAAAAAAAACAAAAACAATATTTTATAAATAACCTCTAGAAAGAAAAATTCATTTAATTGGGTTTACTGAATTTTTAAAATTTAAGAACACAAACATTTATGTATATTCTGTCATGATCTTATTATTAAAACTTGAACACAAGTACATTAGTAAGAAACATGTAATTCAAAACCATACAAATATAGGTCTACAATTAGCTCACATTCCAGGATTTCAGAAATGCACTCCCAAGCATCCTATATCCTGGGGGTTTTCTGCTTCTCTCTGAGTGGATGGTCATTTGTGGAACTCATTCCACTCTGTTCTGAGCTGCATCTAAATAACCCACTGCTAAAATAAGCAATAATAAAATACTGAATGTCTTTCCCATGAGGTCAAGAACAAGATACATTAGTTCATTTTCATCACTGCCATTGAACACTGTACTGGAAATTCTAGCCAGGGCATTAGGCAACATAAAGAAATAAAGTCATCAAAATTGGAATGGAAGAAGTAAACTATCTTTACACACAGATGAAAGAATGCTTTCAACAGACAGTCCCAAGGAATCCACAATACAACTGGAAGAAATGGAGATTAAGCAAACTTGCATTCTACAAGACATGCACTCAAAAGTCCGTTTTGTTTATATAGCAGAAAATAATATGAAATGGATTTTTTAAAGAAAATCCATTCATTTAGCCTCTAACAAATAAAATAACTAAGAATGAATTTAATGAAAGGGTGAAGACTTGAATAACTGACATACATACATGGAAGAATTTAAGAAGACATATACATATGGCAAGACAACCATTGTTAATGGTTGATGGGACTCATTATTGCTCTAATATCAATACTACACACAGGGAACTACAGATTCAATATAATAGTTATAAAAATCCTGGCAGCCTTATTTTTTTCTTACAGAAATGGAAAAACCAATTCTCAAATTTACATGACATCAGTAAGGGGCTTGACTGGTAAAACAATCACCTATTTCTCTTGTGAGATTGGGTAGATTAATTTATGTAACATGAAGACATTTGGCTGACTTAGATATGTAGGATTTGTGGGATCCTATAAGGGATACTGGGGTCACAGAAAAGAGGGATTAATTCTTCCCCTTAATGGAGAGACATCATTTTCCTGTAAGTCTTGAGGGGACTCAGAGGAAAGGATGTGGAATATCTCTGAGAACAGAGCTGTGCCTCTCCTTTGGGGGATTTTTGTTCAGGCTGGGTAAAGCTTTTGGATCTCAGAAGGAAGTGGAGGTCTCTAAAAGAACTAATAATTCACCATGTCCCTTCATCTGTATACCATAAATCATAGGACCTGCAGTGAGTTAAGCATGAGCAAAGGTATAAACATTCATTCACCATCACTACTGACCAGTAAAATTCATGTGAAAACTACAAGGTCTCACTGCTACATCTTTTGGGAAGGGCATGATCTGGGAGAGGAAGGACTGAAATAGGAAAGGTGCACACACCAAGCCGCTCAGAGTTATTCATGTCTTTCAACAGGGAGCCAAGTGTTGTTGACCACCTCCAGATAAATTCTCATATCACTGATTGGACTTTTCAAATGCAAAGTTTTTATTTCTGTTGATTTACTATTTTCTATCTCTTTGTTAATATTCTCTATTTGGTGAGACATAATTCTCATATTTTCCTTTTACTCATAGAGAATATTAAAAACTCATATATATATTTTTAATGTAATATTATTAGAAAGTCAATTAAAAAAAACTAGTAATTTATAATCTTTATTTATCAAGTTCAAAATCTGGGCTCCAGAATGAGGAGGATGGCGGTGGAGTAAGGAGCTCCCAGAGTCAGCTCCTGCTACAGGGCAGTTAGTAAACACCCGGAGCTATCTGGAGCTAGGTGAAGCATCCATCTCGGGGCTCAAGGAGGCCAGAAGAGCATCCTGCCACATCGCTGAAGGAATGGAAGGAGGAGACTGCCCATCTGCAGAGAAAACTTGTAAGTAGACCACTCCACACCACGGAGGCCAGTGCCCATCCTCTACTGAAGGTATAAGCCACATCACAAACTGTTCTATGGCTGGAATTGAAAGCTCCACTTCCAAAAAATGGGGAGGAAGAGATAGTTGGGCACCAACTTCAGCTGCTGATGAGTAAATTCAGTGGGCCAAAGTATAATCCTAAGAACAACTAAAGTTTGAGACTGTCCATGTCAAAAAGAGGCTGGTAGCTGCTGTCTTCACTCCACACTTGGCATGAGGGGAAGCAGGGTGGACTGACAATCACAGAGCTGGTGGGGACCAGCTTCCTTCAATCCAGGTCAGATTGCAGCTCTAGCCTAGGCACCAGTGTCACCTCCAGCAGGGAAGAAGCTGTAGGGACCTGCATCAGCCTCTCCAGGAAATTATCAGCCAAGCCATGAAGGCCAGTGTTTTTATTCTACTTTGGCAGCATGAGCCACCCCAGGACCTATTCTGTGGCTGGAATTGGAAGCTCCATTTCCAAAAAACAGGGGAGAAGGAGATGGTTGGTCATGATTTCAGCTACTGATAAGTAAATTCAGCTTACTAAAGTCTAACCCTAAGAACAGGTAAAGTATGAACCTGTCTAAGCTGGAAAGAGTCCAATGGCCACCATTTTGACTCCAAACCCCAGCCTGAGGGGAAGCTGGGCTGACCAAAAGTCATGGTGATGGTAGGAACCAGTTTCTTTCACCCAGATGAGCCTGCAGTCCTAGACTAGGCTTCAGCCCCACCTCTGGTAGGGAAGAGACTGGCAGGCCCTGCACTGTCCTATCCAGGTAACTTTAGGTACATTTGGCTGGCACAAACTGAATAATCAGAAGTCTATCAGGTCAACAGCAGTCATCTTGAACCTGCACTGCATAGATTGCTGCCCACACCTGCAGCTCCATCCTCACCCCAGGCAGGGAAGAAAGGGACATGAAACTTCATCAGTCTCTCTGAACAACTAGAGTCTAGGGCTGCATACTTGAGATTATTCTGTCCCAACCCTTGGCAAGAAGAAAGTTGGGAAAACCTTCATTGGTCCCTTAGGCAAGGCAGGCAGTTTGAGCCTCCACAGCATATAGCACCTACTGCACAACCAGGAAGGGAGAAATAGCAGGAAGTCCTAAACTAAAGAGAAAACCTCACCCAAAATAAATACTCTAATAAGCCAGATGCCAAGATAACAACATAAAATCACAATGCACACCAAGACACAAGAAGAAATGGCCCAGTTAAAGTAACAAGATAAGCCTCCAGATGACATAAAGGAGCTGAGACAACTAATTGCAGATGTTCAAACAAATCTCCTTAATAAATTCAATGAGATGGCTAAAGAGATTAAGGATATTAAGAAGACATTGCATGAGCACAAAGAAGAATTTGAAAGCATACATATAATAGCAGATTTATATGAAGGAAAGGCACAATAAATGAAATTTTAAAAACTTTGGAATCATATAATAGCAGATTTGAGGAGGTGGAAGAAAGGATTTGTGAACTTGAAGAAATGGCCTCTGAAAGTGAACATACAAAAGAACAGATGAAGAAAAGAATAGAAAAATTGAACAAGGTTTCAGGGAAACTAAATGACAGCAAAAGAAATGCAAACATATGTGTCATGGGTGTCCTAGAAGGAGAAGAGACAGGAAAAGGGGCAGAAAGAATACCTGAAGAAATAATGACAGAAAATTTCCCAATCCTATTGAAGGACATAAACATCCATGTTCAAGAAGCAAAATATACTCCCATCCAAAAAAGTCCATATAGACAAACTTCAAGACACATACTAAAAAGAATGTAAAATGCCAAAGATGTAAAGAGAATTCTGAGACTAGCAAGAGAAAAGCAATGCATAACATATAAAGGATATCCAAAAAGATTAAGTGCTGATCTCTTACCAGAAACCATGAATACAAGACAATGGTGTGATATATCTAAGATACTACAAAAGAAAAACTTCCAGCCAAGAATCTTATATCCAGCAAGATTGTCTTTCAAAAATGAGGGCAAACTTAAGATTTCACCATTGTAAATTATGTTAGCTGTGGGTTTTTCATATATACCCTTTATCATGTTCAGAAAGTGTCCTTCTATTCCTATCTTTTGCAGTGTTTTTACCAGGAACGGGTGTTTTAGTTTGTCAAATGCCTTTTCTGTATCTAAAAATATGATCATGTGATTTTTTTCCTTTTCTGGTCATGTGACATATTAATTACATTGATTGATTTTAAGTTGAATCATCCTTGCATACCAGGGATGAATTCCACTTGGTCGTGGTGTATAATTCATTTGATGTGTTGTTGAATATGATCAGCAAGTATTTTGTTGAGGATTTAAAAAGATTGGCCTGTAATTTTCCTATCTTGTGGTGTCTTTGTTTGGCTTTTGTATTAGGGTAATGTTGCCATTATTGAATGAGTTAGGCAATGTTCCTTCTATTTCAATTTTTTGAAAGAGTTTAGGCAAGATTGGTGTTAGTTCTTTCTGGAATGTTTGGTAGAATTCACTTGTGAAGTCATCTGGCCCAGGGTTCTTCTTAGTTGGGAGGTTTTAAAGAACTGATTCTCTTTATTTGTGATTGGTTTATTGAGATCAACTTCTTTCATCAATGTAGGTTGCTTATGTGTTTCTAGGAATTTGTCCATTTCCACTAAATTGTCTTTCTGTTGGCATAGAGACTTTCAAAGTATACTCTTTGGATAGTCTCTATTTCTGTGGGGTCAGTGGTGATATCCCCTTTCTCAGGTATATAGAGTATATAAATATGTTTAGATATTAATTGGGTATTGTCCTTCAAGGTAGACATGACAACTGAGGGAGTGTTGAGCTCTACTGCATTCCCCAATTTAACAGCAACAATCCCCCAAGTCCTAGGGCAAAGACCAGAGAAGGATGGTAGAATGATGGGCCCTGGATACTGAGAACTATGCTTATAAGCCTGTGTGCTTGAAATTTCAACTAGGCCTAGAGCTGCAAGGTACCTAAATGTTACCTCCTGAGAGCCTCCGTGATGCTTAAATGTGGCCACTATCTAAGCCAAACTCAGCATGCACTACCCTCCCCCCAGTATGGGACATGAGTCATGGTGATAAGCCTCCCTGGTGCTGAGGGATTACTACCAATTACTAGCTGGTGTCGCAACTAGGAAAAGACCTTCAATAAAAGGGTGAAATGGTAAAGACAAATGAATTCATATGGCTAAGAGATTTCAAAATGAGTCAGGAGGTCATCAGAGGGGTCATGCTTATGCATGTCTCAGAAGGATCCCAGAGATAGCAAAGTAGATACAACCCCAGGTAGTGGTGCTCCTGAGGGCTACAGAAACACACAGGTTCTCTGGTCATGGTAGATGGCTCTGGAGTTCAGTGCCTTGTCAGTGGGCCATACTTTGGAATTTGTGCTCCTGAGTGTGGTGGAGTTGGACTCTATCTCCACACATGCCTCTTCTGTCACTTTTACTGAACATGTGGCTGGCACTGGGGTTGGTGTATGCTCAGGAGAATTCAATCTCTGGACTGTCCATGTGCCAGCTGGTCCCTGAGCCTCAGCAGAATTGCAAAACCTACTCTCTGGTTCATTGATCTTAACCAGGTCAGCTAACAGGGAGGTGAGGATGGTCAACTACCACACCAGGGAACTGAGAGAGTAGACAACTACAAGCAGGAGAATTGCATCAATCAACCATATTGGATCTACACCCCCTCTTGATTTAGAGGTGATGTGGACATCATGATCCCAGGGTCCACAGGATGAGGAATAAAATATGGATTAGAGTGGACTTACTGGTATTCTACTATAGAACTATTGTGACTCTAGCAATGGAAGAAATTGTATCATTGATGTGGAGATAGTGGCCACAGGTGCTGCTGAGGACAGGGAGAAGAAAACAGAGGTGTGACACGAGGGCATTTTCAGGACTTGGATTTGTCCTGAATGATATTTGAGGGAGAGATGCAGGACCTTATATATCCTACCACAACCCACTGAATAGACTAGGAGAGAGTGTAAACTACAATGTAAACGATAATCCATGCAGTGCAGCATTGCTCCAAAATGTATTCACCAAATGCAATGAAAGTGCCACACTGATGAAAGAGGTTGTTGATGTGGGAGGAGAGAGTGGATAAGGAGTGGGGTATATGGAAACATCTTATTTTTTTAATGTAACATTTTGTGTGATCTATGTATCTGAAAAAAGACAAGAAAAAAATTTGCTAAAAAAAATGAGAGTTTAGAATATTCACAGATAACCAGAAACTGAGAGAATTTCTAACCAAGAGATGAGATTTTCAGGAAATTCTAAAGGGTGGGCTAGAGCCTGAAAAGAAAAGACTGGAGAGATGGGCCTAGCAGAGAGTCTAGAAATCAAGATTATATCAGTAAAAGTAACTAAAAGTGTAAAAAAAGTGATGAAAATAAAACATGCCAGAAAACTCAAATACTCAGGAATAAACTTAAACCAATGTTGTAAAGCACTTGTATTCAGAAAGCTGCAACTCAATGTTAAAGGAAATCAAGAAATGCCTAAATAACTGGAAGAACATTCCATGCTCATGGATTAGAAGACTAAGTATCTTTAAGATATCAATTCTACTCAAATTGATACACAGATTCAATGCAATCCTGATAAAAATTCCACCAACATTTTTAAAATTGAATACACAGGGACGTGGCTATGGCTCAATCAGTTGGGCTCCCATCTACCATATGGGAGGCCCTGGGTTCATGTCCCAGGGCCTCTTTGTGAAAGGCAGGCTCACCCGCCACCCAGCCCACAGCACTGCTGAGAGGCAACTCAACAAGGTGATGCAACAAAAAAAGGGAGACAAGCAAAAAAAAAAACACACAAAAGAGAGCACAGCAAATGGGCACAGAGAGCAGACAGCAAGCAAGCTGCAAGAGGGGAGGGGAAATAAATAAATAAGTACACACACAGAAGGAACACAGTGAATGGACACAGAAAGCAGACAGCACATCAAAAAAGCCACAAGGTGGGGGATAAAATTTTTTTAAAAAACATGACTATCTAATATTTGGAAAGGTAAGTGGTCCTCAATAGCCAGAAACATCTTAAAAAGGAAAAATGAACTTTCCTCTCTAGAGTTTAAATTATATTACTTAGCAATCATGGTAAATACAGCATGGTACTGGCAAAAGACAGTGGAACCAAACTGATGGTTCAGAAACAGGCCCTCACATGTATGGTCAAGTGATTTTTGACTAGCCTGTCAAACCCACACAACTCAGACAGAACAGTCCATTCAACAAATGGTGTTGAAAGAACTGGATATCCAAAGCAAAAAAAAAAAACAAACGGAAAAAGGACCCCTATTTCACACCTTATCCAAAAATTAACTCAAAATGGATTAAAACAAAAACAAAAACAAAAAATAAAACAAGAATACAGCTTCTAGAAGAAATTGTAGGAAAATAGCTTCAAGACCTGGTGGTAGGTGGCAGATTCTTAAAGGAGATAAGAGAAGGACTGAGACGGACTACTGATGTTCAATGTATGTAGTTTTAAAAGCTTTAATGTAAATATGTGGAAATGCATAGAGTTGGATGGAAACACATAGTAACAGCTAGTTTATAAATGGGGATATGGCTGAAAATGGTAGTAGTCTAGGTATGTAAATGCCAATTAACAGAATGCTAGAGAATATTCTGGGAACTGAATAGCACAGTAAACCAAGAGATGCATGAGAATTATGGTTGATGGTATAGATGCAAGATTGTCCTTTGTTAGCTAGAGTAAATGTACTTATTGCAGGGTCATGGGAATGTGGAGAAGCATGGGAAAGATACAACTGGAGTGACCTATAGACTGTGGATATCAGTAATAATACAATATTCTTTCATTTATGCCAAAGATATACAGTACTGATTATGGGGCAGTATGGAAAATGTGTGCTAAATGTACACTATGGATGTGGTAACAATCAGATGATATTATATTATTTGTAATAAATGTCCCACCACAGTGTGGTGTGTTGATAGAGGGGTATTGTTTGGGAATTCTGCATGTGTGCACAATTTTTTTATAAATTTACAACTTCTGTCATAAAAAATATATTTTAAAAAGAATAGCATGGATTGGGAAAACATACATGAAATAGAAGATAAGGACTGTAATTAGGAAGATTTTGACAATATTCTTTCATAATTTGTAACAAATATCTCACAACAATGCAAGGTGTTGGTGAAGGATTGATGAATGGACCCCTGTATTATATTATGCACTTTTGCTATGTAAGTTCCCAACTTTTACTATGCACTTATGGTTTTGTATGTTCATATATAAATGAAATAAAGATAATAATAGGGTGGGTTGGGGAAAATACTTCAGTTAGTAATAATATTTTGACAATGCTCTCTAATCATTAGTTAAATATTCTAACAACAATGCAAGGTATTGGTGGTATGGTGAGGTACAAGAGTCCTGTATGATGTTATATATGTGTTGTAAGTTCACAACTATTAATATTTGTTTATTGTTTATGTATGTTTACATGAGTGATATACTTCAATAAATTTTTAAAAATCTGAGCTTAATGGGGGATAGTTTCTATTAACTGTCTTTTACCTTGTGTGTGTAGTATTTTTTCTTGTTTCAGTGCATGTGCAAAAAACTGGATCTTTGAATATTTTAAGGTGGCCAGTCTGGAAATCCCAGTGTGTCAGAGCTGGACTCAGTTGCATTTTCCTTACATGAGGCTTTTCTGTCCCTTATATCTGAACCTATTTTTAGTACCAGAGTTAAGAGGTGTATGTCCAAGAGACTTAAATCTTTGGTCTGTCCATGTACCATTTGGCCCTGACTCTCAACAGATTTGCAACACCTACTCTCCAGTTCATTGGACTCACCCAGGACAACAAGGAGATGATGATGGACAACAAGCATGTCAAGGAACAGAGAGAGTCTGCAAATGGAAGCAAGATAGTCCCATCCATCTGCCCCATGGGATCTAAGCCCTCTCTCAGAGGTTAAGTGGGCATCACTATCCTAGAAACCTCCAGTTCAGGGAATGAACAATGGATGAGAGTAGACTTATTGTTATTCTACTACAGACTCATTATGATTCTGGCAATGGAAGAACATTTATCACTGATGTGGAGGCAGTGGTCACTGGAGGTTCTGAGAGGAAGGGGAGGGAAAAACAGGTCTACTTTGGGGGCATTTTCAGGATGTGGGAATTGTCCTGAATGGCATTACAATGACAGATATAGGCTATTATATATCTTGTGATAACTTACAAAAATGTGGAGAGAGGTGGCGGACATGGCCCAGTGGTTAGGGCATCCATCTACCACATGGGAGGTCCACAGTTCAAACCCTGGGCCTCCTTGACCCGTGTGGAACTGGCCCATGTGCAGTGCTGATGTGTGCAGGGAGTGCCATGCCATGCAGGGTTGTCCCCCATGCAGGGGAGCCCCACACACAAGGAGTGCACCGTGCAAGGAGAGCCACCCAGTGCCAAAGAAATTGCAGCCTGCCTAAGAATGGCACCACCCACATGGAGAAATGACACAACAGGATGATGCAGCAGAAGGAAACACAGACTCCCATGCCACTGACAACAGCAGAAGTGGACAAAGAAGATGCAGCAAATAGACACAGAGAGTGGACAACTGGGGTGGAGGGGAAGGAGAGAGAGAGAGAGAGAGAGAAATAAATAAATAAATAAATAAATAAATGTATGTATGTATGTATGTATGTAGGTATGTGGAGAGAATGTGAACTATAGTGTAAACAATAATCCAAGCTTAGTGGTCCAGTGCTCCAAAATGTGTTCATCAATTGTAACAAATGTATCACAGTAATGAAGGATGTTGTTAATGTGGGAAAGTATGGGAGGGTAGGGAGCAGGGCATATGGGAATTCCCTATATTGTTTATGTAACATTCATATAATCTAAGTATCTTTTTTTTAAAAAAATAAAAACTACATAAAAAATAAAAGGATTAAACACCTTGATCAAGGGTGATTTATCCCAGGAACAAAAGAGGGGTTCAACACAATATCATTCAATGTTATAATCCTTATTTCTCAAGTAAGGAAATACTGCATGAACATTTCAATGAACAAAGAAAAGATATTTCCAAAATCCAATATCCTTTTATGTAAAAAAACACTCTGGAAAATAGTTTGAGATATTAACTTCCTCAATGTGATGAAAGATCGTGTACAATAACTCACAGCTAAAATTATAGTCAATGGTGAAATTCTGAAAATCCACAACCCAAGGCCAGGAACAGGTTAAGGTATATCAATTTTATCACTGCTACTCATTATTGTATAGGAAGTTCTGTCCAGAGCAATCAGGCAAGAGAATATAAAAGGCATACAAATTGTAAAGGAAGAAGTAAAGCTATCTCTTTACAAAGATTACATGATCCTTTATATACAAAATCCAAAAGAAAACTAAAAAAAAAAAGGATCTACTAAATGAATTCAGTAAATTTGTAGAGTATAAAACAAAAATCCAAAAATTAGTTACGTTTTGACACTCCAGCAAAGAATTATCTGAAATGAAAATGAAAAGATTCTACTCAATTGACATCTAAAAGAAAAAGTCCTAAGTATAAATTTAATGAAATAGGTGCAACACTGTACACTAAACTAGAAAAAAGACTGCTGAACACAATTGAAGACTGAAACCAAAGGCAGGACATCCATTGGTCATGTCTCATAAGTCAAAGTATTGTTAATGTGTCAATACTACCCAAAGTGAGCTACAGATTCAATGACATATTTATCAAATTCCTACTTTACTTTTACAGAAATGGAAAACTTAATCCTCAAATTCACATGGAATCTTTAATTGTCTCACATTATAAAAACAACTTTGAAAAAGTATCAAAATACAATAAGCATGCTAACCAGAATATTACCCAAAATTATACTACATAACATGCAGTGAACCAGGTAAATCTGTTCTCTTCTCCAGGGTAATGTCTTATAACAGAACTAGATAAATTTGCTCTCTTTTCAAGGGTAAATACTTATAAACAGAATCAGTCCTTAATAACCACAGAAAGGGTAATCAAAATACCTACTATATGTTGCTCAATGAGAAACCAAATCCTTAGAATGAATGGAAAGAAAAGAGTTCTCAGTAGATAAACAGAAGGAATTAAAAGATGTAAATGAATATTTCAGAGCTCAGACTAAATTATCAAATACAAAAAAATTACTGGTGGGCTTAATAAAATGCAGGCATCAGAGGAAAATACTGTCATGCTGGAAGCTAGATGAGTAGAAATCATTTAAGCTCAGTATATACACAGAAAGAGGATACAAAATTAACAGTCTAAAAGAACTGTAGGACACTTAAAGTTTTAATATTCATTCCAAAGATGGAAGGAGATAGAAGGAATTTGATGTGAAATAAATACAAGTTAAAAGTGACTGAACACCACCCAACTTTGCAAATACAGATCCCAAAGATCTCAGAAAATGTCACCTGGAGAAAATCCAGTCAAACAATTGAAGAAATGAAGTCAATCTTGAAAAATCTTGAAAAGAGGCACAGGGAAATGAAACATCTTGAAAAGAGGCATAGAGAAATGAACATTACATATAGGAAAATATTATTTTGAAGGACTGTATTTCCCATCAGAAAACATATATGCCATAAGGGAGTTTAACTTTAAAGTGCTGAAAGAAAGGAATTGTTATTTACCAAAAAGAGATTAGGCTGCAAATGTTGCTTACACTTTGAAGGGAAAATTAAGAAAGGACAGACTGAAAAACAGACTTCTTCACTAGAGTCCTTCCTCTATAAAGATGTGAAAGAACTGCTTCAGGCTGAATAGAAATGATACAAGAAGGAAGCTTCAGGAATAAAAGACGTACTGGGCTCCTGGCCGGGGGGTCACTGTTGTGGGCCCTGGGAGAGAGCGACAATCCTCCAGGTGCAACGGCAAGAACCAGGAAGGAAGGAGGGCCCAACAGTGGGCTCGTGATACTAATGGTTACACTTTTGAGCCTATACACCTGCAATAAGAACAAGGCCTAGAGTAGCATTGTGCCTGAGGGTTTCCTCCTGACAGCCTGCATGTTACTCAAATGTGGCCACTCTCACAGCCAAACTCAGCGTGTAGATGCGATGCATTCCCCCCAGCGTGGGACATGACACCCGGGGATGAGCCTCCCTGGCACCGAGGGATCACTACCACATACCAGCTGAAGAAGCAACTAGAAAATGACCTTGAATTAAAGATTCAATGCGGAACAGCAGAATATACCTGTCTACATATAATGACATGACTTCGGGAAGCTGTTTGACCTAATGTAAGGGGGAAATGGAAAGGAGAAATGAGATTATAAGGCTGTGAGTCTCTAAAAAAGAGTCTGGAGGTTGTCAGAAGGAATACCCCTATGTACAACTGAACAGAGTCTAAGAGACAGATAAGGTAGATACAACCCCAGGTATTGGTTCTTTTGAGGGATAAAGAGACCCACGGGTTCTATGGTCATGGCAGGAGGGGTTCACTGCCATGACAGATAGCCCTTCTTTGGAGCTGGTGTTTCTGCATGATGGAGATGGACTCAGAGGGGATCTCTTTTCACAAACTTGCATGCTACTTTATTGGAATTGTAGTCGGTGCTGGGTTTAAGATATATGTAGGGGATTCGAATCTCTGGACTGATAATATGACACCCAGGCCCAGAGCCTCAACAGACTTCAGCTCCTACACTTTGATTTATTGGACTTACTCCACTCAGCTAACATGGAGTTGAAGAAGGTCAACCACCACAACATGGAGCCTAGAGTGTCTACAACTGGAAGTGGGAGGAGTGCATCCAGTACCCATATGGAATCTAAGCCCTCACTTGACATAGATGTGCAATGGACACAACCAATCCAATGTCCACAGAGAAAATGTGGAATGGGTGTGGGAACGGTAGCCATGGTGGCTGCTGGGTGTGGGGAACGGGAGGAAGAGATGAGATGTGGAGGAGTTTTCAGGAAGTGGAGTTGTCCTGGATAGTGCTTCATGGACAATTACGGGACATTATAGATCCCCCCAGGGCCCACTGGATGGAACGTGAGAGAGTCTGGGCTATGATGTGGACCATTGACTATGGGGTGCAGTGATGCTCAGAGATGAACTTACCAGGTGCAATGGATGTGTCATGATGATGGGAGAGAGTGTTGCTGTGGGGGGAGTGGGGGGCGGGGGCGGTGGGGTTGAATGGGACCTCATATTTTTCATAATGTAATTAAAAAGTAAATAAATAATTAATTTAAAAAAAAAAGGAATAAAAGATATAGTCCAGAAATGGGTAAAGGAAATAACCTATTTTTAAACTTTAAAATTGTTTCATATATTTTAAAAGGTACAATATTTTTGTAAAAGTTAGACTCTACTCTGGGTGGGAGGACACCCTCCATGTAGAGGGAATGTAGGTGACCACTATAAGAAGTGGGGTTGAAATGATCCAAGTGCTTCAAAGGCTGTCAGTTGAATTGCTATGTTAACTCTAATACATTTGACTAGATCGGTATACATATGTTATTCTCAGAGCAATCAGTTCAGTGCCATGTCAGTTGACCCAATTTTGGAGTTTGTGTTCCTGAGTGTGATGGAGTTGGACTCAGATGTGACCTTTCTACACATGCCTCTTCTGTTACTTTCACCAGATCTGTGGTTGGCGCTAGTGTTGGTGTGTACTCAGGAGACCTGAATTTCTGGACTGTCCATGTGACAGCCAGGTCCTGAGCCTCAGCAGACTCACAACTCCTACCCTCTGGTTTATTGGACTTAACCCAGCCTCCTAACAGGGAGGTGAAGAAGGTTAACAACCACACCAGGGAACCGAGAGTGCCTACAACTGCAAGCAGGAGAATTGCATCCATCATCCGTGTGGAATCTAAACCACCTCTCAATATAGAAGTGGAGTGGACACAACCATCCCAGGGTCTACAGAAATGGAGGAATAGAGTATGGACAAGAGTAGACTTGCTGATAATGTACTATGGAACTATTGTGATTAGTAATGGAAGAAATTGTAGCATTGAGGTGGAGAAAGTGGCCATGGTAGCTGCTGAAGGTAGGGAGAGGGAAGAGGAGATATGTGGGGGCATTTTCAGGACTTGGAGTTGCCCTGGGTAGTACTGCAGGGACAGATGCTTGACATTGTATGTCCTGCCATGGTCCACCGGGTGGACTAGGGGAGAGTGTAAACTACAATGTAAACCATTATGCATGTGGTGCAGCAGTGCTCCAAAATGTATTCATCAAATGCAATGAATGTCCCACGATGCTGAAAAAGGTTGCTCATGTGGGAGGAGTGGGTGAGGGGGGTGGGGGGTATTTGAGGACTGCTTATATTTTTTAATGTAAATTTCAAAAAATAGAGAGAGAAAACAATTGCAAAAAACTCTAGAAAAATTATGTGACCTAAATAGTCCTTTATCTAAGAGACACATATAAAGCACCTAAAACATTGGCATACAACTTGTGGAGTGAGCAACAGTATTCATTTCTCTTGGCTGAATACCTAGGAGTAGAATTGCTGGGTCAGAGGGGAAGTCGGTCTTTTCCAGCTATCCTCCCTACCAAGGTAGGCCATACTACAGCAGGATCTGGGTGGCCTCTACTTTTCAGCTGTGCATGAGGCTGCCAGTCACCCTGGAGAAAATGCAAGATTTCCTGGTGCTGACCCCACAGCTCCTCCTATAGTAGGCTTCCAAGAGTCTAAGACCAATGACCCCCCTGATTCTGCCCTGCAAGTTCAGGGGACTCCTGCCTTACATGGATGATGGCAGTGCTGGTGCTGGAGCAGAAGGTTGGGTATATCTACCATTAAGTCCTTTCTCAATCATACCAAACATGATTTTCAAGCAACAGAGTCCAGTAATGAGGAGTGTCCTGGGGGCTGGACCACAGGTTTTAACACACCAATATCCTGCCTGTGTTTGTGCACGTTCTTTCCTCCATTGCACCCCAGGCACAAGTCAATCAGGGTGGACTCTGCCTTTAATAGAGTTTTTCTGGACCATGGTAAGATATTCAGAGACCCACCCTATGTATCTGCTCTTTATGGGCACTTGCCTGGGCAAGCTTTGCCCCTGCCACCAGCTCTGCACAGTCTTAGATGAGCCTCTTTGGCTCTGGGAGCACAAAAAGTTCACATTTATGCTCCAGGTGTCAGTGGGGGCCTCTCCTCCTTCCTGGAAGACCTTGACCTCTAAAGAGAAACCTCGGTTCCAATTGCTCAGAAAGCAGCTCCATCCAGAACTCACAGACCTCTCCCATGACTTCACGTGCCAAACAAAATGCCATTTTCATGAGCCCATACAGCAATACTGGAGGTTTCCCTGGAGGGCAGGAGTCCGGATCCACACCCCTCCCTGCTGTACCAGAGGTCCTCAGAGAACATGAGCTGGATGGCCAGAATACTATCAACTTAGCCTCACAGGTGGTAAGAGAAGATGGTTTAGATTTGTCCACAGGAATAAAAGGAAGTCAAGGAATTGCTCACCCAAATCTGATAGTTATAGACAGAGTGAAGGGAAGACATTTGACTGCCACACAGGCAAGGGGAGGCTCGGAGGTGGCTGCCATGCCCAGCTAGCTAAATAGATCACTTATGTGGCTCTAGACTTGAAGATGGAAGCACATTCCTTAGCATCAATGTACTGGGGGGGTGGTGGGGAGGGGTGACAGAAGACTGAGTCCATACTGACTGTAGTGCCACCAAGCCTTTCAGTTCCTTCCTTCTGTCTACTGTTTAATCCTGTCTTTATTTATATGGTCAACTTCAGGAATTCACATCAATATACCCATTTTAACCCCCATCCACAGATATTGTTGAGATTCTTGCATTTACATATAAGTAGCTGTTTCCTGTATGCACATTAAGCAAATGTGATGAGATACAACACAGGATTGTTTGTTTCACTAGAATCCCATGGCTGTGGTGAGATACATGAATGGAACTGGTCACCTTTGGGCCACACTTTATACACTGGGCCACTGATTTCTTTCTTCTATTCAGCTTTGCACTCACTCTATCTCCCTGCTTCTGTCATCTCTGCTAAAACAGGGCAAAGCCTTGTGAAAACTCATGTAGTGAAGCATATCTCTCCTGTGAGGTTGTGATAGACTAAATCATATCACATGGAGTGGTCTTTGGTTGAGCTTCAGTTGACCTAGATATGTAAGAATTTGTGGGACTCTCTGATGATGTAGGTGTGTAATTACCCTCCTTAACAGAGGGATGCAATTCTCTCAAATGTCTTATTGGGACACATAGGGAAGGTTGTAGCTCATCTCACAGAACAGGGCTGGTTGTTTTCCTTGGGGGTTTTGGGATTGGGCTGAAAGCAGGATGGGTTCTCAAAAGGTTGTGGAAGCCTCTGAAAGAACAAATAATCCACAGTATCTGCTCTTCTGTGAACCATAAATCATTGGATCTTGTATTAGTCAGGGTTCTCTAGGGAAATAATCATCAAGAAACATCTGTCAATAGTATGTGATTCTATAAGAGTCTCTCACACAACTATGGAGATGCACAAGTCCAGGTTCCACAGACAGGCTGCAACCAGGGGCTGCAATGAAAGTCCAATGAAGGTTCATGACAAGTTCTGGGAGATGTTGGCTGTTGAAGATGAGCTGGGAAATCCTCTCTCAATGCTGGAATTGCTTCCCCTTTTTAAGGGATTCAACTGATTGGGTTAAGTGTTACTCATTGCTGATTGCAATCTCCCTGATTGATGCAATTATAACCAGCTATCTATGATTTACCACAGCAATAAAGTTAAAGGTGACTGAAGTCCATAAATACCCTTGTATTACAGTTAGTCCAGTGCTTGATTGACCAAACAACTGGGCACAATTACATGGTCTGGTTGACACAATAGCCTAACCATCACAGTCCACCCCTTGTCAACCTGGTACCCATACACATTACCTTAAACCATACTTAGTCTCTAAGCAAAAACAGTAACAGACATGCATATATCTATATTTCTGCCTAACAATGTTCAACTCTCTTGTGTACAACTGGAAACATATTAATTCCATATAGAATAGGGTGCAAGTTCTTGAGTAATATTCACTCTCAAACTTAATATCCTCAAATATTATGACATTAAATTGATAAAACTTGTTATATGATAAGGCAAAAGTTTGGGGAAGAAGACAAAGAAATTTGTTTTGTGTACATATAAAATCATCATAATAATGAAACAAGGAAGAAAGATTCATGACCATTCACTTTTCTAACTGGTCACATGACAAAGTTCATATTTATCACTTCTTCCACTACCCATTCCATGTTTCCATACCCTCAGAAAGCATCTCAGCTGGCCATGGTTCTTTGCCTGGTGGGGTGACTGAAACTTTCATTCCTGAAGAATATGGGCCATTGTTAGTCCTGCTTGGATTGGGTTGTTGCAAATTTCCATTGACATTAATCATAGGACACGGCAGTACTAGAAGATGCCCTACAGGATCTCGTGTATTCCAGGCAAACTCTTCTGTACTCCTATTATGTAGATGCAGTAGTAGCTCCCCTTGACAGTCAGGATCAATCACCCCAGCCAGTACAGTAATTCCCTTATTTGACTGTTGATTCAGAGGTAAGAGATCTGGTAGCAGTTTTAACTTCCATTTCAATGGAATCATTGTTGTGTTCCCTGGTGACAGCACTCTTTCTTTTGTGACTAAAACCTGTAGGCCAGCAGAGTTTGAGGTTGCAGGGACAGGAAGCAAAAATTTTCCTGGTGGGTCACTAGGGGTAATAGTCAGTGGTGCCACTCCCACTTCCATCCCTTGATTCCTGGACCCATGGATCCTGGTTATGGGAGAAACAGTGCCATAGAGTGGACACTGATTTAAAGCATACACAGCCTCCTGGAGAACACTGCCTCAGCCCTGCAAGGTATTGCCACCTGGTTGGCACTGTATTTGAGTCTTCAAAAGGCCATTCCACCATTCTATCAATCTAGCTGTTTCAGGGTGATGGGGAACATGGTAAGGCCAGTGAATTCCATGGGCATGTGCCCATTCCCACACATCATTTGCTGTTAAATAGGTTCCCTGATCAGAAACAATGCTGTGTAGAATGCCATGGAGGTATATAAAGCATTTGGTTAGTCCACAGATAGTAGTTTTAGAAGAAGCATTGCATGCAGGAAATGCAAACCCATATCCAGAGTATGTGTCTTACTCCAGTTAAAACAAATCACTGCCCCTTCCATGGTGGAGTGGTCCAATGAGGTCATCCTGCAACCAGGTAGAAGGCTGGTCACCTTGAGGAAATGGTGCCATTTCAGGGGCTGAGTGTGGGTCTCTGTTGCTGGCAGGTTGCACAATCAGCAGTGGCTATAGCCAAGTCAACCTTGGTAAGGGGAAGTCTATATTGCTGAGCCCATGCATAACCTCCATCCCTACCTCATGGCCACTTTGTTCATGGGCCCACTGGGCAATGACAGGAGTGGCTGGGGAAAGAGACAGCATTAGTCACAGAGCAGGTCATCTTATTCACTTGATTAAAATCTTCCTCTACTGAAGTCACCCCATGGTGAACATTCATGTGGGACACAAGTATTTTCATGTCTGCCCACTCAAAAAGGCCTATCCACATACCTCTTCCCCAGACCTCTTTGTCACCAATTTTCCAATCATGTTCCTTCCAAGTACCTGACCATCCAGCCAAACCATTGGCAACAGCCCATGAATCAGTGAACAAATGCACCTCTGGCCATTTCTTCTTCCAAGCAAAATGAACAACCAGGTGCACTACTCCAAGTTCTTCCCACTGGGAGGATTTTCCCTCACCACTGTCCTTCAGGGATGTCCCAGAAAGGGGCTGCAGTGTTGTAGCTGCCCACTTTTGGGTGCTACCAGCATGTTGTGCAGAACCATCTATAAACCAGGCCCAAGTTTTCTCTTCCTCAATCAACTGATTGTAAGGACTCCCCTAGAGGCCAAAACAGTGGGCTGGGAAAGAAAAGGTAACAAGGCAGGGGTGGTGACCATGGGTATTTGGGTTACTTCCTCATGTAACTTACTTCAGGACCAGCTCGAGTCCTATCTCATATATACCACTTCCACTTTATTATGCAGTGCAACTGTGCACTCCCAACTTTATGGTTTGGTGGGTCAGACAATACCCAGCTCATGATAAGAAACTCAAGTCTCATGGTAACTTGATGTCCCATGGTTAAGAATTCAGTCTCCACTATAGCCCAGTAGCAGGCCAAAACCTGTTTCTCAAAAGGGGAGTAGTTATCTGCAGAGGATGGCAGGGCTTTGCTCCAAAATCCTAAGAGTCTGCATTGTGATCCTCCTGTAGGGGCCTGCCAAAGGCTCCAGGTAGCATCTTTATTTGCCACTGAAACTTCCAGCACCATTGGATCTGCTGGATCATATATGGACACCTAGAAATTTCACTGAGGTGGAAGGACCTTGTATTTTAATTGGATTTATCTCCCATTCTCTCTTATGCAAATGCCTTACTAATAAGTCTAGAGTCTTTGCTACTTCTTGCTTACTAGGTCCTATCGACATGATATCATCAATATAATGGACCAGTGTGATGCCCTGAGGGAGGGAGAGATGATCGATATCCCTGCAGACAATATTATGACATAGAGCTGTAGAGTTCATAAACTCATGAGACAGGACAGTGAAGGTTAACTGCTGGCCTCGCCAGCTGAAAGCAAACTGTTTCTGGTGGTTCTTACCAATAGCAACTGAGAAAAAACACATTGGCTAAATCAACAGCTGCATACCAGGTACCAGGGAATGTGATTTACACAAGCAATGGTAACACATCTGGAACAGCAGGTGCAATTGAGGTCACCATCTGGTTAAGTTCACTATAATCTACTGCCATCCTCCAAGATCCATCTGTTTTATGCATAGGCCAAATAGGACAGTTGAATGAGGTTGTGGTGGGAATCACCACCCCTGCACCCTTCAAATCTTTGATGGTGGCACTACTTTTTGCAATCCATCCGGGAATCCAGTATTGCTTTTGATTTACTATTTTGCTAGGTAGGGGCAGTTCTAGTGGCCCAACCATAATGGCCCTCACTCCACAAGTCAGGGATCCAATGTGGGGATTTATCTAGTCACTTACTGAGTATGTCTATTCCAATTATGCATCCCGCAACTGAGGAAATAACCACAGAATGAGTCCAGGGACCTACTGGACCAACTGTGGGACAGACCTGAGCTCCATTAATCATCCAACTTCCATAAGCCCCTACTCTGACTGGCGGACCATACTGATATTTTGGGTTTCCTGGAATTAATGTCACTTCTGAGCCAGTATCTAATAATTACCAAAATGTCTGATCATTTCCTTTTCCCCAATGCAGTTACTCTGGTAAAAGTAGGTCTCCTTGGGGAAAAGTGGGAGGAAGATTAACAGTATAAAGTTTGGGCAGTTTAATGGGATCCTTCCCCCAAGGAGACTTGGCCTTCTCCTCATTCAAGGGGCTCTGGGTCTGTAAACCATCTCAAGTCTGGGAATTGATTAAGGTGCTGTGATACTCTGCATCTGTAATTTGAGTTAGGGTTTTATTCACTCAACCTAGAACACTTCTGTTTATAAAGATTGTGAAGAAAATTAGTAGACTGCTTATTTCACTGCTAGGTCCCCCATTATGTATTATCCAATACCATAAATCTACGCAACTCAGACTATTTTGAGTGCTTTTTTGAATCTGCCTTTCATGGTGGTAGCCATGCCCACCTTGACTTTGAGATTATCTGCTATTTGACTTTTACCAGACTGACATCCAATCATCCCCATAATGTTTAAGGATTCTAATTCCATCAGAGTCCCCCCTACAGTTATATCTGGACTACAGAGAACAACAACCACAGAGCTCTCCAGGGAAGATGGAGTAAGTCTTACAAAATTATTCCTTACAGTCCTGATTAAAGGTGTGTCCTCTGGACATTTCTGGGGTGGGTGGGCAGCTCTAAAATGGTAAATCCATTCTAGCATTACAATCTCCCTAAACCTTTGAATTCCTTCTACTGTGTACAAGCATAAATCAGGTATCTCAACCTCAGACATGATAGGCCATCTTTTGGCCCATGCTTCAATCAGCCACCCAAACAAACTGTTAAAGCCCTTTCTAACCCACCCAGCTATAGCATGGAATCCAGAATTTCTGCTTAGTGGGCCCATATCAATAAATTCAGTCTGATCCAACTTTATATTTCTTCTACCATTATCCCATACCCTTAGTATCCATTTCCATGCATATTCCCATGATTTCTGTCTATATAAGTTGAAAACTCATGCCATTCTTTCTGAGTATACATTACTTCCTCATGGGTCACACTTTGTATTTCACCTTTGGGGTCTTGTTGTGATTTTAGTCTAGTAATAGGTCTCAAATACAAGAGAGGTGGTGGGGGTGGGTAAGGAGAAGGATTAGAAATGCCTTGCAAGCTACTGACCTCAGGGCATTCTCTTGCATTTTCTTCTGGTGAGACAGGATTAATCTCTTCAGGCAGGGGTTGGAAGGTAGTTTCCTCAGGGCAGACTGGAGGCTAGGCAGTGCATGCTGGAGTTTGGCTGGTACATGTCTCAGTGCTGGGAGGAGGTCCAGACTCCTTGGGGCAGGCCAGAGACTGGGCAGGGCAGGCTTCAGTTTGGCTGGTACCCACCTCAGGGCTGGAAGTTGTTTCAGACTCCCTGGAGCAGGCTGGAGGTTGGATGATACAAGGTTGGCAAGGTATGATCTGGACAGGGCAGGCCATGGCAGGCTTATGTGATAAAGTCACAGCAGAATTCAGGGTTTCAATGTCCCCATCAATATCATCATCCCATATATCTCCATCCCAATTCTCTGAATTCCACTCTTTTCCAATCAAAGTCTTCAGTTTGAAGAAACCCTGCAGGATTGGGATTTTAGTTTCCTTTGTAACTCCATTACTCATACAATGAGAGTCTGAGTTTGGTTCTCAGATATTTCAAGCCTGTGGCACAGGAGACAAGATTTTCTTTCAGAGCACACATAGAAACTTTTGCATCATCCATGTGGAGTTTAAGTTTCAAATCTGAAGCCTTTAAATCATCTCTTTCTTTTGTAACACTATCCAGACTATCTAGGAGGAGCCAGCCAACATCATTACACTGTTTGACTGCACAGAACTCTGTTAAGGTATTGAAAACACTCTCACCCAGATCCTTGCTTCTTATAAGTATGGAAGTAGGGGAATCCAGTGATGCTATCTGTGCATCTCGATTGCTAACTCATACCATAAATCATTAGCAGCCTCTTTGTTATTGGAAAGGGAATTGTCAGTTCCCTTGAGTCCAATTAAAGAGACTATTGCAAAACTCCCAAAACCATCTCAGACACCCCATGTAAAGACTCTGTTCCTCAAGAACCACTCCCAGGCATTCTTAGGACTTGGAGTTGTCCTGGGTGGTACCCCAGGGACAATTGCCGGATGTTGTATGTCCTCCCATGGCCCACTGGATGGAACATGGGAAAGTGTGGGCTGTGGTGTGGAACATGGGACATGGGGTGCAGTGATGCCCAGAGATGTACTCATCAGATGCAATGGATATGACATGATGATGGGGAAGAGTGTTACTGAGGGGGGAGTGGTGAGGTGGGGGTGGTGGGGGCGAATGGGGACCTCATATATATATATTTTTTTAATGTAATATCTTTTTAAAAAATGAATAAATTGAGTAGAAATTGGAAAAAAAAACCACTCCCTGTACAAAGCTGTATGTCAGTGTTCTCTAGGGAACTAGAATCAACAAGAAATTATGTCAATAGTATGTGATTCTATAAGAATCTCTTGGGAAACGGACTTTGGCCCAGTGGTTAGGGCGTCCGTCTACCACATGGGAGATCCGCAGTTCAAACCCCGGGCCTCCTTGACCCGTGTGGAGCTGGCCCATGCGCAGTGCTGATGCGTGCAAGGAGTGCTGTGCCACGCAAGGGTGTCCCCCGCGTGGGGGAGCCCCACGCGCAAGGAGTGTGCCCATAAGGAGAGCCGCCCAGCGTGAAAAGAAAGAGCAGCCTGCCCAGGAATGGCGCCGCCCACACTTCCCGTGCCACTGACGACAACAGAAGCGGACAAAGAAACAAGACGCAACAAATAGACACCAAGAACAGACAACCAGGGGAGGGGGGGAAATTAAATAAATAAATAAATCTTTAAAAAAAAAAAGAATCTCTCACACAGCCATGGGGATGCACAAGTCCAGGTTCCACAGGCAGGCTGCAACCAGGGGCTGCAATGAAAGTCCAGTAAAGGTTCTTGACAAATTCTGGGACATATTGGCTGTACAAAGATGGGCTGGGCAATTCTCTTTCAATGCCAGAATCACTTCCCCCATATATATATTTATATATATTTACATATATGTAATATATATATATATTTACAAAACAATCATGCTGATATGCAGAATTCCCATACTACAAGTCTTCAACAACCACACAATTGTGGAACATTCATTTGTTACAGATTATGAGATTTATCATCAGACTATTACCACTAAATATGGTCCATAGCATACATTTAGTATATCTCTTCTGTACTCCCCTAGCCTTAACACGTACATTTTGATATTGATGTAAGAATGTTACAATCATGGTTGTTAATAACTTTTAATTGGGTTTTTGCTTTCTTAATGTTGGGTGGCATTTAACTGATTGGGTTAAGCATCACTCACTGCTGATGGCAATGCCCCTGACTGATGTAATTATAACCAGCTATCCATGATTTACCACTGCAGTAGAGTCAATGGTGACTAAAAGTTCATAAATGCCCTTGTATTACAGTTAGCCCAGTGCTTGCTTGACCAAACAACTGGGCACAATTACATGGCTGAGTTGACACATTAGCCTAACTGTCACAGATCTGTAGTGAGTTCAGCTTGTGAAACAGTAAAGAAAAAGGCATGTAGTATCAGTAATGGTCAGTAAAATTCATAAGGACTGTAAGGTCTCAGACCCATATCTTCCAGAATGGACCTGGTTTGGTGAGGAAGAACACTTGCAGGGAAGGTACATAATTAGTGCTTGTGAACTCTATGCCTATTTTCAATCCAGGCTGCTCAGACAGGATTGAAGACCTTAGCCAGGGAAAAAGCTGGGGGCTTCCAGACTTCATCCATTGAACCAAAAAGCCCTGGTGCAGTGGGTCACTATCCCTGTTGATGAACATCAACTGATCACCCAGGGTTGTTCAGTGGAAGGTGAAGCTAATCATTTGAGGAGCTGCTGTGTAGCAGTTGGTCTGGGATGTCCAGGGTTCTGCACCAGCTTGGGGAGCCAAATAGACCACCAGTCACTCAGGGATGTCCCTTGACTGTCAGAGAGGCTCACCAAAGTAGGTGACAGATAATGTAAAAATGCTGTGGGAAGAGGGCTACAAGTCTAGACTTCATCTAGACCTTTGGGGGGGGTTCATGTGAGGGAAATGACATAATTGTTAGGGTTTGAAATGTAGAGTCAGGAAATTGTGTCAGCATTGGGGCCATTCTTGTGGCTCATGAACATCCTTTGGGCATTGATTCTCTCCCTCAACAGCTTTGAGAAAGCAGCATTTTTAAGGACAGTCTCAACGGTGAAAGCAGGAAAGTAATTAGGAAACATTCTGAGATGATTGAAAACAAAACCACCACATACAAAAACTTACAGGATGTAGCAAACGCAGTACTGAGGGGAGAATTTATAACCCTAAATGCTTAAACTACAAAAGGAAAAAGACCAAAAGTCAAACACCAAACTGCACATCAGGAAGAACTAACAAAACAACAGCACAAACTAAATCCAACACAAGCAGAAAGAAATCACAAAGATTGGAGAGTTTAAAAACCAAAAATGAAGGGGGGAAAAAAAAACAATATCATCTAAATTAATGCAGAAAAAGCATGTGACAAAATCCAGCATCGTTTCTTCCTAAAATCACTTAGAAAAACAAGAATAAAAGGAAACTTCACCAACATTATAAAGGGCATACTTGAAAAACACCACTGCAAACACCATATCACTGGTGAAAGATTGAAAACTTTCCAAGATCTGGAATGAGACAAGGATGCCCAATGTCACCGATGTAATTCAACATTGTACTGGATGTTGTAGGCAGAGCCAAGTAAGCAAGAAAAAGAAATTAAAGACATCCAATTAGGAAAAGAAGTAAAACTTTCTACTTGCAAATGACATGATCTTATATATAGAAAGTCCTGTAAATTATACAACAAAGTTATTCAAGCTAACAATTCCAGCAAAGTGCTGTTTGTTGAGATAAACATGAGCAAATCAGTAGTATTTATGTATAATTTCAGGAAGAAATGAAAAAAAAAGAGTCCATTTCCAATTACCAGAATAAATTTAATTGAGGATGTAAAGGAATTATGCATGGGAAACTTCAAAATTATGAATACAAAAAGAATTTTTAAGAGAATGGAAGGATATTCCCTGCTCATGGATTGGAAGGTTAAATATACCAAGATATATGAATTACCGATGCTATGCAGTCCCAATGAAAATTGCAATAAACAACTTTGTAGAAATGGAAAAGACAAGTCAACACATTTATTTGGAAGGACATACAGTCCCAAAAAGCCAAAACCATCATGAAAAAACAAGCTCAGAGGACACACACTTCTTCACTTTAAAACATATTACAAAGCTACAGTGGCCTAAACAACATGGTCCTGGGACAAGTAGATACATAGACCAATTGAACTGAATGGACCCTCAAAATTATTCAGAAATAGACTCTCATAACTATGGCCAATTGATTTTTGACAAGGCTGCCAAGTCCATTCAAAATAGTCTCTTCAATAAATAATGCTAAGAGAACTGGATATCCATATGTAAAACAATGACAGAGGACCCTGATCTCATCTCATATACAAAAAATTAACTGAAAATGTATAAAGATCTAAAAGAACTAGTAAGATAAGATTTCTAGAAGAAAACATAGGAAATGATCTTCAGCACCTCATGTTGGGCAATGGTTTCTTAGACTTTACACCCAAAGCACAAGCAACAAAGGAAAAATTGATAAGACCTCATCTAAATTAAAAAGTTTTCCACCTAAAATAATTTTATCATGAAAATGAAAAGACAAGTCATTCCATGGGAGAAAACAATTGGAAACTATATATTCAATTAGGGTTTAATACCTAGACTATACAAAGAAATCCTAAAACTCAACAATAGAATGAAAGAAAACCCAATTAAATATGGGGAAAAGACTTGTGTCTCCAAAGAGTATACACAAATGAACAGAAAGCACATGAAAAGATGCTTACTTTCATTAGCTATTATGGACATGCAACTCAAAACCAAACTGAAATACCATGTCACACTCACTATAATGGTGTTATTAAGAAACAGAAAATAAAAAATATTGGAGAGGATGTTGAGATATAGAAACACCCATTCAATGCTGATGGCCAAGTAAAATGGCCATACAGCAGCAGTTGGACCTTGCAATAAGGAGAATACATTCCCTTTGAAAATTCTGTGATGACCGGTTGCCATGGTTATCTCATGATGCACGTAAGGCTCATGGTCCTAACTGTCACTCTATGCCCAGAGAGATTTGGAGTTGGTAGCAGGTGGAAAAGCTCCCAGCTTAGTTTCCACAGAACATAGAGATGGGAAATCTCAATTGCTGCTTGAGAGGTATGATCATATTGGCCTACATGATTAATTCAATCCCCAAAAAATTGGCAGGAAATTTTTCCACAAAATATGATTCACTTTTCTTCTGGTTTCTCCTCTCCAATTTGTCCTAAAGAGTTTTAGATGTGATTTATACTTTTCTCTTAATTCTTATTTTATATTTTAGATCCATCTATCAAGCTGGTTGCCTTAAAATGAGTCTCCCTTTAGAAAAATTTAGCATTTCTTATAAAGTTCTTTACCATTCACTCTCTTCCTCAAGACCATGTCTGTGCTAATGTTATTTTACTCAGCAGAGATGTAGTAAAGTAATTACTGCAGAATATGGAATGAATCTGGATTGGTAGGGACCAGAAAGGATGCATTTCATATGATGAGGTGTACTAAAGATGTTTTTAACACCCTTTTCAACCTCTATTCATCATTAAGTGTATATATAACTCAGTATACTTGGGGTATGTTAGTACCATTCATATAACTAGTTTTCCAAACCTAGCTATAAGAACTTGAGTTTCCAAATGTCAGTTTATAAACCAATATACATATTTCCTTTAATCCTTGGGGGTTATCCAAAATTTTCATTTTAAGAAGTTACCTACTGATTTTCTCACTGCCCTGTATGCTCTTCAATAGTAAGTATGGGGAAAATAGAATAATTTTTTTCCATTGTGTTTTACATTACAAAATAAGCTTCTTTAGATGTTGACCATAATAACACATATTAGACTTGTTAGTGGTTTCATGGTTTAGGAAGCTAGACCATAAGTAAGACAAATGTTGAACTTAAATGGAGTGATTCCCTTCACTATCCTTTCTCACTAATGGATTGTCTATCTTTACCTAAAAGGCCATATGATTTTGCCAGATTTCATGGTGGGATTTCTGTGGGATAATAGCAGAGGGTGCAGGTAATTGAGTGCAGCCTGAGGGAGGGAGAAGAAGGGACATCCCTTAGTACATGAGCAATTGGGGCCCAAAGAAAGGAGGCTAGAGGTGCTGAGGAAAGTCCTGGGTGGGGATAGCTATGGATGGGACTCTCTCCTCTGCCACTGCTTGTTCAGACTTGAGTGCAAGGAGAACACATTCTCTGCAGAGCTCTCATGTGGCAGCTCTTTGTGAAAAGGTGGGTTCTGAGCCAGGATGGGAATCAAGCACACCCCTGATCACTAGGAGAGATTACATGCCCCCAGGAAGGCTCACATGAGGCAGCTGACAATGGGAGTATTTGGGGCATGATGTTCACAAGTTTTGTTGTTCCCTGGTCCTTCAGAGGAACTCTATGAGAGGAAACCTGAGTCATGGTTTGGGTCAGAGAACTCACTTAGGCAGAAGGCAGGGTGAGGGTTTGAACCACTCTCTCTCCTGTAATAAAGCAGTTGGCAGGCCTTTCTCCACAGCTCCTGGGAGGTAACTTGTAACCCCAGAATCTGCTTAGTGGGGACACTGACTACATTTCCTGACTAGAATCATTCACTCAGCAGTGTTGTGACCACACAGGGTTGATGTGGGATCTCAGAACAGAGCACGTGTTCTCCGTGAGCTGTAAAGGATCACCCCACTGAGGGCTGAAAGTCAGTGTCCATCCACCCCTGTCCTGGAACCATCAGACACCCACTCTGGAGGGAAGCACTAGCAAGTTTCTTGCAAATTCCTCCCAACATTTAATAAGTGAACTCTTCTGGGGCTTTTATGGTATATTGGGCATTTTTCTTAAGGATTTCCTTACATTTGCTTATTTTTAGTCTCATAATACAAACTAATAAGCAGGTCTGGCTAAAATCTTCAAAAGACAGCATGGAAAACTGGACACATAGAGTTTACATAATGTTCCCTGTTTTGGGTGGCCTCTGAATTAGATTTGAACACAGTTGACCATGCTTTTGGTCACTGTGCTCTGCTGCCTTCCTATGCTGTGTCATCTATATAAAGTACCCTACATCTGTCTTTTGGGTGTCTAAAGTGAACCCCAAACTACAACTTTTTTTGAAACCCACCTTTGACTCAAGTGGGACACCTGTGTAGACTGTAAATAAGGGATCACAGTGTGAACTGTAAATAAATTAATAATTATTTCCTACATTCATCTGTTGGAAGGATGTCACCTGAGAGTTCTGTTGTGATTGCCTTTCCCAGTTCTTGTCTCAAGCATGAAAAAAGAAAATTTCCTACCCAGTCCAAAAAATCTACTATCTGATAATCCCATTCAGTTGGAAACCTCAAAATCAGCATCTGGCCAAAGAAAAGGGAGTGTCCTCAAACATTCCCTAGAAATTTTCCACAGACAGTACAGTAGAAATGCAATTATTTTATTGCATCAGTAATGTTGACTGTAGATACTAAGTATTCCATATTGAGAAAAACCTTTAAAAAGGTTAAACCATGATAGTTTTCTTAATTCACATGTGAAATTTTGCTTTTAGTAATGAGTCAGTAGTGCCACAACCATATAATTAAAAATGTAGTTACAACTAAAGTTGGTTCACATTTACTGGTAGATTGTATTTTAAGTTAATGTTTGGTCAGTCTATTTCTGAACATTAGTAGGAAGAGTTATCTTCTGAAAAAGTGCTGTGAGATTATTAAAAATCTGATATATTTTTAAGAGAAGTTTTAGATTCACATAAAAACTGTGGAGAATACAAACTGTTCCCACATATTCCCCTGCCACCCTCCCAGTCTAGAGCCAGCAGTTTCCCCTGTTAATAACTCTCATCACTGTGGTATGAACAATTGAAGGGACAGTATTGATACAGTGTTTTGGAGGCTCACTCTTCCTAATCCTCAGCTTTGTGCATTTTGACAAAGGCATATTGTCATGTACCTACCATGACAGAACATCAGTGGTTGAATTGTGTCCCTCCAAATTACACGGAGAAAACCTTGGTACCTGTGAGTGTGACCACTTTGGAAATAAGATGTTTGCAAATGTGATTAAGATGAAGCCTACTGAATCAGGGTGAACTGCAATATAATACAACTTGTGCACTTACAAGAAGGGAAGAGACAGAGAGGAGAAGGCTGTGTGAAGATGGACCAACACTGGGGAAGAAGGCCAGGTGGAGATGAGGAAGAGAATAGAGTCATGCTGCCAGGAGCCAGGACACCTGGAGCCACCAGAAGCTGGAAGAGTCAAGGAATGGCTCCTAGCAAGGACCTTCAGAGAGAGACACAGAGTATGGTGCTGTGGACACATTAATGCTGGACTTTTTGTCCCTAGAACTGTGAAGGTTTAAGTTTGTGTTCTCAAACCACCCAGTCTGTGGCAATGTATTATAGAAGTGCTAAGAAACTAAACACATATAGTGCTGGGAAGTAAGGTGCTGCTGTAACAGATATATGTGGAAGGCTCACAGAGGCTTCTAGGCAAAATATAGCTTCTGAGCACAGTCATGGGTGAAATTAGCCCAGATATTTCCAGCCTACCTATAGCCATGACTCTGCATTGAAGCTTCAGACTCCAGAAAGCACAAATGGACCTCATCAATGTGCCTCTCTGGATTGCTAAAGATGTGATACAAAAACCTACTGAAATTGTTGTATTCCACAATTTGGGACAGTAGGGTTTTCATACAAAATACCAGCAAAAATAATGCATTAATAAGAAATTTAAAATGTATGCAGGACTGTATATTGAAATCTGATTGACCTACCCTCCATTTTCTTTAGCCCTCTAGGTTCTGTGTCTCAAGTAAGAACAGTTAAGTTTTTGCACATCCTTTTGGATTGAGTAATTGAGTATTCATATAAAATTGACACTGTATCACAGTTTTCTAAGGGTTTTACCTATATGTACGCATGGTCTTTTTTCCCCTTACTTTTAAGGAAATTTTAGATTACATGAAAGTTAAAGCAAAATTAGGTGGGATTCCCATATACCCCACCTCCACCCCCTCACACTTTACCCATTAAAAACATCTTTCATTAATGTTGGACATTTCTTATAAATCTTGAAGCACTGCTACTAACCATGGTCCAGAGTTTCCTAGGTAAGGCCCACTGATGGGTTGCCAATTTCCTGGGGATATCTGCCCTGGCTAGAATGTCCAGATGTCTTTAGAGCCCTCAGGAACATTCCTGCCTGAGACATTATTTACTGTGGCAGCCACAGAGATCCTCCTGTGACCTGCCTAAACTTTCCTCTGGAATGACTTCCTGACTCATATTGAAGTATCCTAGCCATAAACACTCATTTGTATTTAATATTCCCTCTCTTGGTCAAAGTCTTTTTACAAATGTATCTCTAGTTGGCAATTGGTAACAATCCCTCAGTGCCAAGGGGGCCCATCCTTGGGAGCAATGTCCCATGCTAGGGAGAAAGCAGACTTCCATGATGAGTTTGGCTTAGAGAGAGGCCACATTTGAGCAACATACACATTTTCAGAAGGTAACTCTTAGGCAGTATATATCACTAGGCTAAGTTTCAGTTTTACAAGAATGAAGTTCATAACTACCAGCATTAATCTCAAGGGCCTGGCATATTGGTCTGTCCTCTTTTAGCTAGGTTCTGATGATGTATTGATATTCTTGCCACTGTATTAGAAAATGTAGCAGGGCTCCAAGAATGGGAATTGAAAGTTTTGTTGGTTATTGTATGGGTTCCATCTACTGAGATAACACCCCATGACCATATGGACACATTCATAATCCCTAGAGGCATGCCTGAGGTGCACCCCTCCCCACACATCTGTCCCTCACTGTCACCCTGCACCAGTAGACCTCCCCTGCCATAGCTGTAACTTGTGCAGTTCAAAACCTCCCCATAAAGAAAGTCAAAAGTTTTTTGCATTGTGACTTTCATCACCTTAATATCTGTTATTTTTTATGTATACTTACAATTTCATCTGTATCTTCCCCCAACGTCTTATTTTTTTTCACTTTATCTTCAAAGAAGCTTAAGGTTACAGAAATGTCACATCAAAAATATAGGGAATGAGCAGATGTGACTTAAATGTTTGAATGCCTGCTCTCCACATGGGAGGTCCCAGTATGATTCCCAATGCCTCCTAAAAACAAAGACAAACAAAAAGTAAATGAAAAAAGCAAACACACACACACAAAAACAACTCAAAGGAACTGATGTGGCTCAGTGGTTGACTACTGGCTTCCCACTTACAAAATCTGGGTTTCACTCCCTGGTCCTGGTACCTAAAAAAAGAGAGAAGAAAATTGAAGAATATATAGGTGATTCCCATATACTGCACCCCTTCCCATCTCATATTTATTCCTATTAGCAACATCATACATGAGTAGGGTTCATCTGTTACAATTGAAAAAAAAAATGGAAGCATTGCTACAAACTATGGTCAATGGTTTATGTTATGGTTTACACTTTGCATCATACTTTTATACGTTTTCACACAATGTACAATCATCTGTATCCATCATTGCAAAATCACACAGAACAGTTCCAATGCCCTCAAAATGCCCTATGATCCATCTATTCTTCCCTCCATCTTCCCTCAGAACCTATGTTAGCCACTAAGTTTCAATTTTCCAAGAATAAGGTTCATAGTCTTATGCATTAATAATGAGGCTTTGACATACTGGTCTGCTTTTATTTGGCACTGCCCATGTACTCTAGAGATTCTTGCCCCTCTCTTTGAGTATATAGCAGGATTCCCAGAATGGAATTTTAATATTTTCTCATTGTTTGTGGGTCTCCATCCACTGATATAACACCTTATGACAAGATGAACACATTCATATTCCTTTGAAGCATCCCCCAGGGGCATCCTTTTCTGTATGCCCCGCTAGCACCGGTACACTGCACCAGTGACCTACCTGCTGTATTTGCCAAAAGAACATTCCCATCCTTGTAGTCCCAACACAAACCAACAAATCCCAAGTACACTTGTTCCTTTCTCCAAGACTTCCACAATTCCATACAGTCCAAATTAAATACCTCCACCCTGCTCACCCTTCCATTCCAGTTCCATCAACCCACTCATATCCCTGCATCACCATCACCCCATCCACTGCCAAACCACCCCTTTCTGCCTTATCATAGGCACTGCCCATATTGAGCTTGGTTCACCACACTCAAGTCCCTTTCTGTCTCCTTTAATCTATCTTCTGGAATCTCTGTGAGTCTCCTAAATAAACTTAGGTCATATCAGTGAGGTCAAGAAGTATTTGCCTTTAGTGACTGGCTTACTTCACTCAACATAAGGTCAAGATTCAACTATGTTGTCACATATATCAACACGCCATTCCTTCCTACAGCTGAGTAATATTCCATTGTATGTATAAACCATATTTGCTTATCCATTCATTTGTTGCTGGTCACAATTCTTATGCATATATACCCAGTAGTGGGATTGCACAATCATATGGCAATTCTATATAACCCTTTTGAGCACTGCCAAATCATCCTCCAAAATGGCTGCACCATTCCACTTTCCCAGCAGCAGTTGAAGAGGGTTAGTCTTTAAGGAAATGGAGATACCATTTTTAATAAGTAGGGTGGCTAACATTTTAGAAAGAAACAAAACTAGAAAATAACAAATAGAGATGTGGATATGAGTAAACTGGAATCCCCATATATTGGTGATAGGAATCTAAAATAAAGCAGTCAATTCGGGAAATAGTTTGACATTCCCTCAAAAAGCTAAACCTAGAACTACTATATGACAGCTACCTACTAGGTTTATATATTAAAGAATTAAAAACAGAGGCTGAAAGAGGTACTTGAAACCAGTATTATTGCAGCATTATTTGCAATACCCAAAAGCTGGAAACCACCTAAGTGTGCTCATTTAGAGGAATAAGTTTTTTAAAAGTGGTATATCCATACAATGGAATATAATTGAGCCATAAAAAGTATTGAAGTTCTGATACATACTACTATATGCATGACCCTTAAAAATGTACTGAATAAGGCAGGCACAAAAGTAAAACAGTTGGTGATTGCAATTATTTGAAAGCTAAGAAAAAGTAAATTCATAGAAACAGATAGATTAGAGTTTATTACCAGGGACTAGCAGAAAGTAGAATGGGCTTAATAGCTAATAACTACAGAGTTTCTGTTTCAGGTAATGAGAAAGTTTTGGAATTGAATGTTTGGTGACAGTAACAAAACACTGTAAATGTAATTGATTCAAGTAAATTGTACATGCTGTAAAAATGAGTAAACTGGCAAATTTTCTATTATACAGCTATCTCATTGAAAATTTTTTAAAAATCCTCTAGAATGGATGGGATATTCAAAGTCAACAAGGCTGTGAGGCTGAAGCAGTATTTCTTGAAGTCAGTGTGATACTGACAATTTCCTTGGCCTTCAGAATAGGTTGGATATATATCATCATACTGTATAGTTTAGTACCACTTATACATGAACTATTTATCATTGACTTAGATTGTCTTCAGCTACAAAGCCAAGGATTCTATTCTGATTACATTCCACTCTTTCCTTTGTCTCTCTTTCCTACATGAAGTGTTTCTGGGTAGCTCCACCATCCTTGTTTGCACATTGTAGCCTCTTGTCTGGGCAAAGCAAAATGCCCTGAGTAATGCAGGAGCTGCACCCCAGTGTACTGATCATTACTCTGTGTCCCCCTAGCTCCCATGGAAGACCTAGTAGAGGAGCCTTCTAGTGACAGGGTGGTTGAGGAGGTCCCATCTAATGTTGAGGTGAAGTCATCTGTTTTTGTCTAAGATAGAAATGTTCCTTTCTCATATTTGTCCTTTTTTAAATTTGAGTACAGCACTTATTATATGATGGTATGAATTATAAATATTTTTAAAGATTAGACTACAGCATAATTATATTTTTTCTTCTCCTCCCCCAGCCCCACCCCCACCTCCATCCTACTGTTCTTACTGTCTGTGCCCATTCACTGTATGACCTGCATTTTTGTCTTGTCTTCTCATCTTTCTCCTCTAGGATTCACTAAGACTCGGTCCTGGGGACCTCTGATGTGGAGAGAGGTACCCTTTCACATGTGCCACATCAGTTCCTGGTCTCTGCTGCCCTTCACTTTGACTTTCCCCTTTGTTTCTCTTTTGTTGCATCATCATCTTACTGTGTGACTCACCTGAGCAGGCACTGGCTCACCACAGAGGCACTCAGCTCACCATGTGGGCACTAGCTCACTGCATAGGTACTCACATAGGCACTTGGCTTAACACATGGGCACTTGGCTTACTGTGTGGGCACTGGATCCCTTTACAGGCACTGGCTCAGCACATGGGCATTCACATGGACAATCGGCTCACCACATGGGCACACAGCTCACCATGAGGGCACTTGGCTCACTACATAGGCACTGGCTCACCATACAGGCTCACTTTCTCTTTTTCACCAGGAGGCCCCAGTGATCAAACCCAGGTTCTCCTATATGGTAGGTGGAAGCCTTATCACTTGAACCACATCTGCTTCCCTGAACTACAGATATTAACTGTCTGATCCAGTGGGGGTGGATTCCAGGAGCCTATGGGAAGAAGTGCAACAGGGAACAAGAAGAATGGAGGCAAGACAGGATTCTGATCAAGCCTCATTTATTGGGGGTAGAACATGGGAATATATACTGAGGGAAGGAAATGTGTCCATGGGTGATAGGCTGGTCTTGTGGGTGGCAAGCGTCCAAGGAGGGCATTGGCTGAAAGTTCATGCCAGGTCTGCAGAATTTCGCGCCTTGCACATGCATGCTGCTGTGGTTACCAGAGTTGTGGCGGAAAGTGGAGAACAAAGAAACAAGGAGGAAGAAGAAGGAAATGGTGGGGCAGGGCTGAGGTAGTTGTGAAATCCACCCATGTTCTCTGAGGCTGTAAATAGATTTCACAGTGGGTGGCTCCCCACAGGTCCCCCTTCTCTGTTTAATATGTTAGGAACTGAAGTGGACAGCTGGTGATGGCTCACGTTAGGGCAGGGCTTATGCTCAGTGGTGACGTATGGCTGCAAGGTGCTCCTGTACTGAGGGGGGCTGTGCCTGTCTTAGGTTGGGGCTGCACCCGTTAAGTGATCAGTCTTACCTGTCATTGGGAATCGTGGCAGCAAAAGGCCACGTCTGTCTTAGGTTGACTGATGGGTCAGCCCAGTTGCCCATCATTGACTAACCAGACCAGTGCCTCAGCAATAAATGACTTGCAAATATAACAAGCTATAACAGGGAGCTCTACACCATGCATGACATGCATGATGTACTGAGATTAGTGGGTGAGGCCACACCCACCCTGGTCTTGTTTGGCTAGAGCACCTGCTGCTCATTTGAACCACTAAACTCCTCACTGAAGCTGTTTTCCTTACCGAAGCTGTTCAGCAATATTAATTAAACAGAGAAGGGTTAGCTGTGATAGGGGCAGTTGTGACCATGGGCAGGGAGGACAGGCAAGGAAACGCCATTAGGGTACAGGTTGGCAATGAGGCAGCATAAGAGATTTGCATTTTCAAAGGTTGGTTGTTTGTTCTTCGGTCAGGATAGGCTGGTATTGACGAACAGCAGCAAGATACATCACGTGGGCAGAAATTTGCTTCATCCTTTCTTGGAGGAATTTAAGGAGGCAAGGTGCAAATGCAGAGATTAAAAGGAGAGTGATTAGGGGGCTGAGGAGTGGACCTAGCCATGTTATGAAGGGGGAGGTGAGCCAGGCAGATAAGGAGGAGGTTGATTGGGAGGGCAGTATTCCTTCCTGCAATTCTCACAATTTCTTAACATTTTGCTCAACAATACCAGATTCATTTATATAGTAGCAGCATTCCTCCTGGAGGAAAAGGCAGGTTCCCCCTTTTTTCAGCTGTAAGTTAAGGGCCCTGCAGTTTTGAAGGATTACTTGGGCGAGGGATGTTAGTTGCCACTGCAGAGAGTCAAGAGACTGTGCACTGGGTTCTAGGCTAATTTGTCATTCTTGTTTAAAGTACTGCAAGCTGATGAGGCCATGACCAAGAGCACCACCTGCCATGGCAGCTGCAGCGACTGAACCTGTGAGGCTAATTTTTTACCAATATAGGGAGGAAGGCGGCTCTCTTTGACACAGATGTGGATAGTAAAATTTTTAGTTTGCCTTCTCCATAGTATGTTAGTTGCAGGGTAATGGCTACTAGGATGCAAGGCCTCATTTTTATAGAATAGAGCATTTTTGGGTTATAGTTAATTTTCCAACAATCATGAGTAGGATTCTTGGTTATGATTAAATTGTAAGAGGGAAACAAAGTCACAATAAACTGAGTATTACTATTTTTGAAAATAATTATGGCCTGATTTTTAACCTACATACAGGAAGGATGGTTACTAATGCATAAGGGTTGATAATCAAATGGTAATATGAGATTATCAATTCTTTGTCTTTATAGGGTTTAATTGGCAATCAATTATCAATTGGTTTAGGGAATATATGGGTTTTATTCAGATATATATGAAAGAATGGATTTTTCCAGGTTAACACTCTAAGTAATGGGGGTTTAGGTATAAAGGCCTAATAAGTGTAATTACTGGCAGCTTCCTTATTACTTATGATCACCATCATCAGAAGTTGTAGAAGATTCCATCTCTTCATTCTGGGGTTTAATCCTTTTCAGAGATAACTAAATTTGTTCTCCATTTCTGAAATGATAAGCGCATAGCCTCACCCCCTTACTTTAATCCTACCTTTTTTCCATTCATTGCTTAAAATATCTTTCTAGAATATTGGTTGATCTTCATTTCCTGTGTCTACTGTAGATGTTTGACATTTTCCAGAGCAACATTCCACAGGTGTTAATGAATTATAAACATTAAGAAAATGCAAAGTAAATAAAGCTTTTGTTAATTAATCTTTTGGTGTCATAATACCATTATTTCCCCCTTTTTGTTTTAAAAGCATAGTTTTTAGGGTATGATGGTTGCATTCAACTATGGCTTGACACGTAGGATTATAAGGAATATTAGCAACATATTGAATACCATATTTTAAAAGGAAAGATTCAAAGGATTTACTAATGTAAGAAGGTGTATTATTAATTTTTAGAGGACATCCCATTACAGCAAAAGCAGACTATAGATGTGAACAAACATGATGCAACTGTTCCTTACTTTGAGCAGCAGTGTACATAAAATGAGAATAAGTGTCAATATAAACATGAACATATTGTAGTTTACTAAAGGATGGTATGTGAGTAACACCCATCTGCCATAATTGATTAGGAGTCAGGCCTCTGGGATTAGTTCCAGCCTGAAAAGCTACCACTGTTAGTGGTCCACAAGTAGGACAAGCGTGAATAATTTTTGTGCCTGTAGTTTTGTTAACTTTTGATATTTATTTTGCAGGCTTTTAGCATTAATGTGAGTTAGAGCATGAGCACCTTGTAAACACCCTATTAATAAATCAGCTTGAGCATTATTTGCTGTCATAGGACTAGGCAAAGAGGTATGAGAGCGTATGTGAGTAATGTAAATAGGATGCTGTTTTAACCTGATGAGATGTTGCAAGTCAGTGAAAAGTTGAGATAACTTATTAGTAGCAAAGATATGAGCTGTTTCAATATGCTAAACAGTAAGGCATACATATTCAGAATTAGAGACAACATTCAAAGGTTCCTTAAGTATTGTTAACACCTTAATGATGGCAGCAAGTTCAGTATGCTGAACAGACATGAATGGAGTCTGCCAAGCCTGTTCTTTTCAAGAAGTAATGTATGCTGCTTTTTTATTACTATTACAGTCAGTAAATACTGTACAAGATGGTTAGGCCATGCACATAGTCCTGAAAAACACTGCAAAAGTTCATTGTTAGGTTTTTTATAGATAGAGGAATGCAGCTGGCTTGATTTGTGTAAGAAGACACTAAAGAAAGTCTTAGCAAGTTTTAAAACAAAGTGATAGCTGTGCTGGACTTTAACTTTTTGCAACAAACTAGCAGTGTTTGGGATTGCTGCATACTAGTGTTGTTACTTTAATCTATGATAAGAGGTTGTTTCTGTGACACATACTCTTTTATTATAATTAAAACCATGAATAACCACACTGTACTTCTCTTTAATATTATGCTGAAATATTGGTAACTTTATACACTTTTAAGCATTTATAGAAACCTTTTGTTCATACGACTTTAATAGAGGGTTTAAGGGAAGAAAAAACTTGTTAATTTTATAACACTGTAAAACACCTTTTATTTACTTATAACATATTAAATGAACTTAATTATTACTTTAATTTTTCTTTCAAGGTAAAAGAACAAATCTCTTATAATTAGTTTGGAATAAAAGGCTACTGTTCAGGATTAGGTTTTGAGAAAGCAGTTTTGAACATTATGTTCCTTTAAAAGAGATAAAACTTTCCTTTCTTGGAACACCGAGGAAATGATAAGCAGAAGAAGCACAAGAAGCTATTTTGGTAAGACAGACTTTCTTTGTATACTGATTATTGAGGATAAGAACTTTTACCAAAACAGATTAATGATGAGAGGCCTTCAGAAAGAATAAAAATTTTCAACTTTGCATCAGCATACTACTTGATACTAAAGCCTTTAAAATTTTATAGATAGACCCATCAAATCTTATTCAACTTTAACTATAAAATTTCCTTTTTCACGAACCTTCTGCACTTTTAGTGGTCACTCAGGTTTTGTTCCATATATTACCCTTTCTTAATAACCAATCATTTTCTCTTAGGACAAAATTATCCTGTTTCCTTAATAATAAAAACACATTCCATATAGCCTACATACAAAGTTATCAAGCAACCTTTTTATAACATAATACCGTGAACACTAAATGAGCTTGTTAAAATAATGAACTTTTCTTTACTTTAAATATTTAGTAGCATGCAATATCAGAAACAGTTTCCTAAAAGCAAGTTGTCAAGGGAGGCTGGCTGCAGCCAAGCTTCCCTGTTATAAAATTACTTTTTATTATTATTATTATTAATTCAGGTTTGTTTAATAATGACCTTTTGGAAATAGCCACTTAAACACTTTAATTTAAATAATGCTTTATAAGACCTTTTATAATTATTTATAATTATAGTCTATATAAATATATAAATATATAAATATATATAAATATATAAATATAGTCTATAACATATAGACTATAATTATATCATTTTTAGACAAATTTTATCTTTACAGAACACATTCCCTTACTTAAAGTTATCACAATACCTTCTACAACTTGCCACATGCAAATTAAGTTTCAAGAGTTTATGAAAAATTAGCCATCCTACTTTAGGACAAAACACACCCCCTTGCAAAACCCATTAAATTTCAGCTAGCATTGCCACAAACCCCCAACTCTTTAACATTCATTCAAGTTTCGCATCCCCCACACCACCCTGCAAAGAAAAACAAGCCATTCATTTCAATCTAGGCAAGAACCATCCCCTATGAAAAGGCATAGTAATTTTGTTAATCAAGACTTACAATTTTTATCATTGTAGATATCTTATTAACATTTAAACTTATGTATTAATATAATTAACTATTAATATAAGTGCTTATTTAATTTTTAGCCACTTGAATAGAGCTCTTTTAAAAATTTCTACTAATTTATATTTAGCATCCGGAGGTATCACAATATACACTGACACCGAATGAACAAACAGACAAACACAAAACAATTACAACACATTAACAGAAACATACAATTTATTTACAGTTGACTCATAATTCTTACTTTCTTGGTATAGCTGCTTTTAAATCCTCTGTTATATATCACATCTTAGATTGTACCTTTTAAGATTTCTTCTGGAATTCATGTCACCTGTAATATGCAAGCTTGTGCTTGGAAACATTATTAGTTATCAGCAATCAATTAAAATAACTTGAGCAGCATAAATATAGTTAAGTTTTTATTTTGCAGTTTAGACAGACCATTAACACACATTTTTGGATTATTACTGTAAGACTATACTGAGACTTGAAGTTCTGGAGAAAACTATTGATTTAAAACTGAAAATTCCTTTTAGACCTTGATAAAAACTTGGTAGTAATTTTATTACCTTGGTTATGTAAGCCCAATCAGAATTAGCATGGAAACAAAACAAAACACAAATGTTGCCACATTTTTCTCTCTTTCCAGTGGCTTAACTATATTAGCCCTCACTTGCCCAGAGCTACATTGTCACATAAACAGCAGGGAGTTTGAAGAGTTGTGAAAGGGATTGGCATTCGCCGGAGCAAAGTTGATTGCCTCATAAGCTTGTTTGGGTTTTGGGGCCTGTAGCTGGCCTCACCTCCCATTTCCCTGATGGGGAGGGAGAGGTTGACCCTGCATGTCGATTTGGGACTGACAGCCACTAGCCCAGTGCTGGCTGCAGCGGCAACAAGGACAGACTTTAGGGGCACTACTAGGCTTTTTGTTAATACCAGGGGTGGGACAGTCTTGGGTGAAATGGCCAGGATCACTGCACTTAAAACAAGTTCTTATTTGCTGCGGCTGTAAAACCTCTTTTAAAGTGGCGGCCATAGCAAGGCCTTGTTGGTAGGCAGGGCCAATTTCAGAACAAAGCCTGATGTAACCAGACAAGTCCTCCTTCTTTCTATAAGGTCTAACTGTGGCCTGACAAGCCACATTCACATTTTCAAAGGCAATTTGCTTTACATAGTCTGTTTCTGTATTGGTATCACCAAACAGTCTTTCTGCAGCCATGCACAATCTGCCTACAAAATCTGAAAAGGGTTTCTCTGGCCCCTGCTTAATATTAGTGAGGGAGGAGGCAGGGTGTTCTTTTGTGAGCAACCTTTTGCAGGCCCTAAGGGCTGCAGTTTGAATTTGGGCAAATAGGCCAGGGTTATAATTCATATGCTGTATAGTGCCTTCATAATCTCCCGAGCCTGTTACAGAGCAGTGGGCCCATAGGTGGCAGCGGCAGTTTTAAGCTCTTTTAAAGATTTAAAGGGGAAAGTGGAATGCACACAAATTATCTTCACCTCAACATCTGCCTCATTATCTGCCTCATTGTTTTGCCCCTCGGTTTGCCTTTCGATGACCAGATATGTAAAAAAGGGGGGGTTTTTCACTGCAGGGAATGCCTGCCTGGGTGGCCTTTCTAAGCAGGTGCAGGTGGGTGGGAAGTTGATAAAAGGATTGTGGTTAAACTGCCTTTCTGCATTTATGGTGTTGTAATCCTTTTAGCTGCTGTAGCTCCTTTATGAGTTGTAAATGCTCCCTTCCTATCGAAACCAGGGATAAACTTCTTTTAGGAAGGCAAAGAATTTAGAGAGTTCTTTAACATTAACCTTTACTCCTCTCATCCTAAGCGGGGCCTGCAGGCCAGACAGGAAAAGGGAACGATTATTAGAGGATGCCTGCCCCATCCTCGCCAGATCACTTACCGAGCCTTCAGAAGATAGGCAGTCTTCTGAAAGTCTCTTCCACCCAAGCTGATAGCTCAGGTCTTCTGCCCAAGCCGATGGCTTAGGTCTTCCACCCAAGCTGATTGCTCAGGTCTTCTGCCCAAGCCGATGGCTTAGGTCTTCTGCCCAAGCTGATTGCTCAGGTCTTCCACCCAAGAATTCTCAGGTCTTCCGAGTTCGTGTAGATCACCTGGCCAGGTTTTCTGTTGTGTCAGCCTATCACGAGTACTTCATTCCCGGCCCCACCCACGTAGGGCACCGCTCCGATCCAGTGGGGGTGGATTCCAGGGGCCTGTGGGAAGAAGTGGGGGCAGGGGATGAGAAGAATGGAGGCAAGACAGGATTCTGATCAAGCCTCATTTATTGGGGGTAGAACATGGGAATATATACTGAGGGAAGGAAACGTGTCCATGGGTGATAGGCTGGTTTTGTGGGTGGCAGGTGTCCAAGGAGGGAATTGGCTGAAATTTCATGGCAGGTCTGCAGAATTTCATGCCTTGCACATGCGTGCTGCTGTGGTTACCAGAGTTGTGGCAGGAAGGGGAGAACAAAGAAACAAGGAGGTAGAAGAAGAAGGAAATGGCGGGGCAGGGCTGAGGTAGTTGTGAAATCCGCCCATGTTGTCTGAGGCCGTAAATAGATTTCACAGCGGGTGGCTCCCCACAATTAACCACTCTTTGGGGGAAGGATAGTTGGGAGATGCCTACCAAAAGATCTCAGACGATGGAAGTGTTAAAATGGCAGTGTTGTTTCATAAAACGTATGGCAGTGAATTTATACTTGAGCACCATTATTCCTGATCAGATTAGGACTTTGCTAATTGCCATCAAAATGGATTTGAGAAACACATACTTCAGGAAAAGGTTGACTCCCAAAGTTAGTTGCCAGGCTTATTCATGGGGGCTTTGACTTTACTAGTGCTTCCTATATGTTTTTATAAAATCACCATCTGAACAGACCCTATTCAACATCATAGTATCCTCATAGTTTTCTTTTCAACAATTGCAGGGGAACTCCAGAGCAAGTGAAAAAGTAGGTGTTCTGGGCTCATCCAATGTCTGATTAGAAAACAAATATAAAAGACTCGGGCTTCAAACTAGAGACTCAGGCTAATCACAGCATCATGGTGAGATGAGGATTAGGAGTATGATGAAGGGTTTCCATGGAGGAAATGTGCCCTTGTTACTACATTCTGTGGTAATGGCTGTGATCTCTCTAAGTTGTGCAAGTTTTGCATGCAAGGGGGTTTGCAGGTACTCTAGTTTTAGTTTCTGTGGTGTAATTTTTAGTTTGTCTCTGAGCAAAAGGGGTGACCATAAGCAGCTCCCTAGATGTTAGGTGCCATTTACACTGGACAATTACCAGGGACAGTTTTCTCAAATACAACCCATCACCACAGCATGCTCTATGTATATTACCTTGTTCTGTCCTCACCACAGCTGGATCTGGGGTTTGCTTTCTATGATGGAAAAAAGATGTAAAAGTGAGGTCCAGATGTGAACCCACACTCTTGCACTGCTAAAGGGAAGGTCATTAATGTGAACTCAGCCATGTGTCATAATACTGTGACCTACAGACATGAACTTACCACACAACCATATGCTTGCTAGAAACCATGCAAGAGAGTTCTAGCACATGTGTATGTACCTACACCCAAATTACCTGGGCCTACAAAGAGAACAAAACTGCCCATCATTATAAAGTAGCCTCCATAGTCACATGGCCTAGGGAAGCTAGCTGTCCAGAATATTACAGACTTTGGCATAGTTATTAGTACCCAAAGCACACAGTACTCCCACATGCAAATGAGCAGCTCAAAATTCTGAGTTGTGTGGCAATGCATAGGATAACATGGTCAATCCTAAGAGGGATGAGGACACAGCTCAGCAAGTCACCAAAAGCAGACAGGCAGGAAGTGGCTGTGGCTCAATCAGTTGGGCTCCTGTCTACCATATGGCATGAACCCAGGGCCTCTTTGTAAAGGCAGGCTCAGCCACATGCTGCAGAGAGCTACTGGCCCAGGCGCCATGGAATGCCACTGGCCCGCAAGCACTGCAGAAGGTCTCCAGGCCCGCAAGCACCATGGAGCGCCAAGTCAGCAAGGTGACACAACAAAAAGGGAGACAAGCAAAAAAACACAAAAGAGCATGCAGCAAATGGACACAGAGCAGACAGCAAGCAAGCCACAAAGCAGGGGGGGAGGGGGAAATAAATAAGTAAAAATACAGACTCAGAAGAACACACTGTGAATGGACACAAAGAACTGAGAGCAAGCAAAAAAAAAAGCTGCAAAGGGGTGATTAAAAATACATATATATTAAGAAAAAGCAGATAGGCATTGAGAAGACAATACAGTGCATTTGATAACATCATCCTAAATGACACCATAGATGCTCGAATCATGAGTCAACACAATACTGTCACTGAAAAATAAGAACCCAGGAACATCATCATTCTTAACCTGGTTTCTAAAACCCTTCTTGAAACATTCTTAAACAGCTGTCTTTATGGGTGTTGGCACTCAATCTAGGCAGCCCTCCATAATGAGCATCCCAGAGTTGATGGCCAATAATGAACAAACAATATTTCAATGAATTAACAAAGGGGGTTGCAAAGAAAGACTGGAAGAAAATCCATATGATTAACAAGCAGTGACATTTAAATGGTAATATTTTAGATCATCAATCTTCTACAATTGATTATCTTTATTACAATATGATACTGATAAATGCAATGGAATGTACAATGTAGACTGGAATCTAGACCACCAAAAAAAAGTTGCTTTTAATCAAGTGGAAATTCCTGTGGAACAAATGGTAAATGTAGCATCAGTACATGTGTATCCAAGGAGCTGAATTTGTTGGATTTGTCAAGAGGATACTGGCAATTTAGGTGAGATACACTATAGAGAGGAGGTGTGATAGTACTCAGCCACTGGGTCACAGCATGTATTTTTGTGCCATTTGTACACTGGGTATGGCCAATTGCTTTAGGCTTCCATTAGCTACAAAGCTGGGGACACTGAGTTTTGTTTCTTTCCTCCTACTCTCCCTGCCATCTTTCTTTCATGATGGAAGGCCCCACAGCAGCAAACGTCATGCTTGTTAAACTACCATCTCTACAAAATTTAGCATCTTGTCCAAGGCCATAAATTTCTTTAGCAATTCATAAGCAACCCACAAATATGAGGCATTATTCTGTGTCCTCATAGCACCCCAGGAACAACTGATGGTGGCACTTCCAAAGGACCAAGACGATAAAGAGTTCCCATCTACAGCCAGGGTGAGGTTACTATTCTTTATCTAAAATGACAACGTTCCTTTTCAGTCACTTTCAGATGAGGATGCCTCATCATGTACATATTACATGACATAACACAATTTTCTTAGGGTAGGAAGCATCAAGTAAGAACCTCTATTAACTGATCCAACTTTGAAGAGATCATCGACAAAGTGGGGCAGCAGTTTACAAAGTAGTCTTTTACTGAACTATAACTTTTTTCACCTTAGATTGAGAATTTGCAATCACAATCAAAACTGAATTTAACAGATGCATGTCTCAGAAAAAACTCATGCCTCTCCTGAAGTGTCTGCTATAATTGCTTATCAGGTCTTGCTTGACCACTCTTTCACATCTGATTTACTAATCATGCCAAACAAGCAAAAGTCCTTTGCAAACAGACAAAACATGATATGATCCTCATAGGCTTTTCTCTAATTGCAGATGGCCCCAGGAGCAAGTCAGATTGGTAGGTATCTAGAATACTGATTAAGGAAATATATGGGTAAGATAAGTTTGCCTGTAGAGCCATGGCAGCTCCAGGTACTGGTGGGAGTGAAGATTGTGGTATGGTTAGACATGAATTTCTCATGATAAGGAATATGGCCATTCTCTATTGTCCAGTAAGCAAATGCATTCCCTTTAGGTGGCATGGATTTGTGTGTACTGTGGTTAGGGCATTGTATGGCTGACCCTATGTGCAGGAATTGTGGAGGTGTGTGGGGCATTAATGTGTGTTTCCCTAAGAGAAGCCCAACATACAAAGGACAATTGTCATTGAAAACTTTCTAAAAAATCATCCCATCACCACTGCACATTTCACATATATTAACCTGTAAAATCCTCACCAGAATCATTCTTGCAATGATGTACACTCTCCCCATCCCTTACATGAAGATTCTGAGGGGCATTGATTAATCACCCAAGACTTCAAATTCCTAAGTGGTAGAGTCAAATATTCTACCACTAATATCTGTGGTAGTGCTACCTATCACAATATACCAATATTGTGAGCTACTATCACTTACATCACAGGCATGATTTATTAGTGACAATGAAGGAGTTTCCATCATCTGTATATATGCATGTGCCCTAGACAGTTCTTAAACACTGCACTTATATATTTGATATACTCAGGGGTCATATAACCCAGGGTTGCATTAGTTGCATTTTACCAAATCTTTTAGTTACTAGTTTGAAAAGCAAGAGAAAACCCAAAATGTTTCTGGTAAATTCCGAGACTTGTGAGGCATCAGTAGAACAAGTTGCCAATCTCTGCCAATGTTGGGTCACAGCTCAGTGCATGGCCCAAGTAGACAGGTATTGGGGAGATATTTTCATTTACTTGATGACTTCATTGCCACAGCCATACAAATGATCATTCTGTGAGTACACATTGGAGGAACAGTAACCAGGAAGTAATCAAACTCCATCTTAGTCATAAGCTTCATGTTCATCACTCTCATTGCCACATTCCTGCATAGGTGGGATAAAGAATCAATGCTCAACCTCTCAATACAGTTAATCCAAATTAACTGTCCCACAGTGGGCTGGTTCATGTAAGCATGGAGAGTCACATCACTCAGTGAATACAAAAATACAGTAATGAAAAGAAAGAATGAAGGAAAAATGTAAGTTGAACATGTTACTTTTAAATGGTAATGCTTCAGTATAATGACAAGCTCTATAAAGACTATCCTTATGACACATCTCAGTGACTCAATACAAAGAATAATTTACCTAGAATTATATCCAGTCCACCAATACACACAAAGAAAAATACTACACAACAAATGAGTATTTTAGTAGCAGTATTTTGTAGTAGTGGAGATTGAAATGATCTTGTGAAGTACAGAAGGATACTACAATTAGCTTTGATTCAAAAGAGGAAGGAAGAGTGATAGGACTCTGAGGGAAAAGCATCTATTCAATACTATTTGTGGGTTGGATATATCATGTTGCTTTTGGATGCCTTAAGCTACATAGCCAAACATTCTTGTTTCTCATTTGTTTCCTGTTCCTCTCCTCCTTTAAAATCCTTCTTCCACCAGAAAGCATGGGCTACCACACATCATTCCAGGCTTATTGCCATCAGCTCCATATTTTCTTGCCCATTGCAAAGATATGGCAGCTGCCTGAATAATTCATGAACAACACCCCATGTAAAGATACTTACTCTGTGTCCTCCTAGCAACCGCCAACGGTCTGTTAGAGAAGTCCCCTAGAGATAGGGCAGACAAAGATGTTCCATCTAACTCAAAGGTAAGGTCACCCTTTCATTTACTGAAATAAACTTCCTAATTTTAGCTTTCATTAAGATATGAAAATCAGACCAAGTAATTATTCATGATGTATACAATTTCCTTGGTCAGGGGGAGTGTTCATTTGGAACCTGTTACTAACTTAGCCCTGACACAAGAGGAACCACAAGGAATCACCTGTATGATACAGGGCTAGTTTTTCCTCATAGGATTAAGATTTTATTTCCAACCTAAATAGACAGGAGAGATGGATCAAACAGGAAAATCCTGTGCATTTCCACACATCTGTTACAGTTACTTTACGGGCATTTCACTGGACCACTTTTTACCATCAGCTTTTCTAAAGGAAGCAACAGAGTAAAATATTTGTGCAAACATAAACAGCATGGTCCAATCCTCAGTGTTTTCATTTCTCTAATTGTAGGTGGCTTCAGGAGTAAGTGAAAATGGTATGGATTTTGGTATTGGTTACACGTTAAGAAAAAGAATCTAGATAATTTAACCACAAGGTTTTTCATGCTTACTTTACTGTGGAGAGAAGCCTGCTTTCAGCTTCCACGGGGACATAAGAAATAGGAATGTGCTTCTGTTTAAGGTGAAGACAAAAGGCCATGTACTACAGTACTTGGAAGCAGCTGTATTCCCATTAGGTGGTTTGGGATTTTGCTCATGCTCCACCACAATTGCATACTTTACATATATTTGCACAGTCAATGGTCAAACTATAACACTGGGCTTCAAAAGGGGCATGAGGAGTGGTAAGAATCTCTCATTGAACAAACTGCTGCATTTTAGTCCCTTTGCAAGGTTATTTCCTGCTAAACACCAGTGACAGCTTCCCTTGCTATTGCTGCCCCTCCATGGTGTGGTTCTTCCTCTCCTCAGCAGCTCACTTGTGCTTGCTGATTACCTGCCTCATAGACCCTAATCCCTGCTCCAAATAAGGCCTCATGACCAATCCAGGAGGAACAAACCCAAGGTACTGACTGTGACTCCGTGTCCTCCAAGATCCTCCTGAAGGCCAGCTGGAATAGTTTCTAAGTGCCAGGGCAGAGAGCATGCACCATTTACTCCAAGGTGAGGTCAACTTTCTTCATCTGAGTTAGAACTGAGCCATTCTTCATTTCTTCCTTTTCCCATCTAATTCAGACAGGAAAATTTGATCCTGTGCACTAGAGGTGGGAAGTACAAATGTCTAGTGGGTCAGTGATCAGTGGGCATCTCTTAGCTAATCACTATGTCAAGGGTAAAATCACAAAAGGCAGCATCAAGTTATTAACTATATGGTAGAAAAATATATTCTACTTGGGTTAAAAATTTTGGACTTAGTAATCAAAATGGACTTGAGAGATACATCATCCAGGACAAGCTTCTGTCTTTTCCTGATGTGTCTCCTTTCCTTGAGTTCTTTCCCATCCTGTATTCTAAAGTCACCAAGTGGACATAAGCTTCTGATATCACTATACAGTGAGTTCTGATCCTTACAGTGCTTTCTTTTTTTAATGAGCATTTATTTTTATTGTACTTTTTGTAGACACAGACCACAAAAAACGTTACATTAAAAAATATAAGAGGTTCCCACATACCCCACACACACACCCTCCTCCAAGGTCAACAACTTCCTTCATCACTGCAGCACATCCATTGCATTTGGTGAATACATCTTGGAACACTGCTGCACCACATGGATTATAGTTCACGCTGTAGTTTACACTCTCCCCCAGTACATTCAGTGGGTTATGCCAGGATATATAATGTCCAGCATCTGTCCCTCCAATATTTTCTTTGTAATTGCAACCAGCCCATACAGAAAGCAATAGTAAGTATTCTGAAATCTCACTAGCTGAGGAAAAAAATCCACATAGTGAAAAAAAAAAAAAGGGTCTTCCATGCTAGTTTAGTCTCAAGAAGTCCCTGATTACCTCCTCCTGGTAGGAAGTGTGGTGAAAGCTGCGGCTATTCCAGGTAAGACAACAACTATGTTTCCTGAGAAGCTGTGTTCTCTTTCTTTGGCATTAGTCTGTGTGCACCAGAGTGGCACATGATGAAATGAAAACAGACATATGTGGCCATTCATTAACATATGAGACAGGGAAGACTTGAGAAGATGTACAAAGTATTCAGAGCTGCACATTTAGTGAAAACAGACCCAGGCACTGGAGATATTAGAGGCTTGGATTCCTAAATCACACACTTTCTTCACACCTCTTCTGCCTGGCAGGGTCTCTAAAGTTCTAGTATGAATTTGTCAACATTTCCTATTTTAATTCCTGGTCCTGAGCCCCACAGGGTCAGTGCATGTATAGCAGATTGCAATTTTTGCAAATTTTCAAAAGCCCAGTATCCATTTGTGCTAGTAGTTATGATATGGACAATAGAGAGAACACATTCACCCTTGTAAAATGATCTCCAGGACAGCTACCCAGAGTCTAGCACTAGGTCCATTCTTTGTACTCACCTTAGTGTGTGTGTCCAGTCAACATTTCAGGGTGATAAGATTTGAGAAGAATGCTGTAACTTTTGAGCTAAATGAGGCAGTGAGAAGTTGAGGGCTGATTCCTTCACCTCTTCTTCCACATTTGCAAACTGCTTGCAACATCTCGTTGGAGGCCTGGGACTCCAGAGAGCACAGGGAATGTCTCAGGACCCAGGCTAGGGAGCTGGGATTCCTATGGTAGCCAGCACGGCCTCAGGTAGAGAAGAGAGGGTGGAGGCCTTATTTTAATAATGTTCCTATGGATGCTTGTGTTCCTAAAAGACTAACTTGTGGATCAGAGGTACATCTCCACCAGAAGCAAAGATGATGACAATCCAGGTAGGTAACAATTCTCAAGGAAGGATCTAATGGAGAGGATTCCAGATCAGTAGTTATACCTGGTGCCAAATCCAAAATGCTGGATTAGGAATTAAACCTACATTTCATCACATTTGAGAAAGGCTTGATTCCAGCTGCCCCTTCAGTGCTAAAAATCCCTAGCAGGTTTTTGTAGGACTTCTGTGAATGGGCTCTGGATGGCTTCACACACTGGCTCTCCAAGTCCTACTCAGCTGGAGTTCTGGAATTGAGCAGGCCCAAGAGAAAATCTCTGGGCAGCAGGACCACAGCTTCCCTGCTCCTCCCTAAACCAGTGCTGCTGCCAGGCATCTCTGCTATGTCCTTCACACAACATGTGTGTCCCTCCCTATACCTTTCCCCAGGCTTGTCAAAGCACCCAAGGTACCCAGTCCTAGAGAGGCTTGATGAAGTCACTTCTTTAATTGGCCATGCATCCTGCATAAACCCTATTATGTCAATTGCAGGACAAGGGAATGTGGGCAAGGTACCTCTAATCTTGTGTTCATCCACCCAAAAGGGTTAGGAAACCTATGGGGGCATTGAGAGGACAAAGGTCTGCCCAATTCCTAAGGTCATCCCAGGCACTTGACAGCCACTTGGTTTGTGAGGTGGGTGGTAGCTCTCTTCCCCAGGATCTGATTCAACTCCAGGTTGCAGAGAGTTGCCCCTGGAGATGGGTGAATTGGTAAGTGAACAATTTATTGACTGGAGAGGACAACAATATACACTTGATCATTCCTCCATGTTCTCCTATGGAACAACAACACGAATGGAAATAAGAAAGCAAATAAGCACTAATTAGGAGACGGAAGAGAGGCAGGGAGGTTCTGAGCCAGGAAAATGGGAAGGAAAGCAATAGCATGCTTAGAAAGACAAGGAGACACTGACTGCTTTCTTAGTGCTCAAGGAAGATATGAGCATTTCTCCCTAAAATTAGATCATGTGAGGTCTAGAACACAGACCCTATATCTTAGGCAAACCCCACAAGGCAGAAGAGAAGCAATTGAAGCTCAAAATCAGGATGAGATGAGGACAGAATTGTATCCTAGGTGCAGGTCATGTTATGACATCAACAATAGGGGCTTGAGCTCCCCTTTCAACCTGAACTTTCTCCTTTCCTTTTGCAAGGCCACCCCATCACCGTTACAGCATTGTGCATTCAGAAGCATTTTTCACAGATGAAGAAGATTCAGACATAGAGAATGGCAACTTGCATGTAATTTATTTCCTTTCTCCCTATTTTTAAAATCTGTTTCTTATCTGTAAGCATTTCTTTGTAGCTCTTCCTTTATCCATTCTTTATATAATTATCTTGAAGGTCTCTTCCAGGAAGATGAGTTCATACCAATGACAATGTTTTTAACACATGTCTTCAACTTCCTACCTACTATATTTCTACATTACACTGATTTTTCAACCTACTCTGCACCATGAATCAACTCATGGAATCCAGATGAGCCAGACAAGTAGCTGTGCTGGGATCAGAAGCCTGGATCTCCATCATGAGGAAGGGGACTCTGTGAAGTTGGTTCTGGGCTGGGCTATCCCCTCACGGTAGTGATGCTGCACATGCAGCTCTGGAAATGCAAGTCTGCTCTCCTCCCTGCAGCTGTCTACACTCTTTGAGGAGGAGAAGGAGTCTCTTTATGTCAATTGTCTGTTCCTGGAAAGCACAGATGGCATCCAAGATGTAGAAAGAGAAGAACAAGAAGAGGAAATGTTGAGTGTGGTGTGGGTAGAATGAGGAGGAGAAGGGAAACAGGTCAACTAACACTCCACTGATTCTTTACTTTCTCTTGACACTTCAGGAAATCCAGCCTTCTTGAGGAGCTTACTGAAGAGACTGCAAGTGTGGGAGCATGGAGATAGAGGTGAGAATTGGATGGTGAAAATAAGTGCAGGCAGGTGAAGGATGCCCTGAGACCCTCACCCCAGGGACTAGAAACCCATTCCACAAAAGTCCTAATTTGCTCAGCTATGGCTCCTTAGTTAAGAGGAGAGAGCTCTAGCCCAGTTTAAGAACAGAGTTTGCCCTCCCAATCCCCTTAAAGTCCACCAGCTCTTCCCCTCTCTATTATTGAGTGTGGTGGATAAAGTGGAGTGTCATTGAGTGCCACCTAGTCAGGTCTCAAGGGAAAAGGTTGAGTTAGATTGTTAGTTTGCCAGGGCTGCTTTACCCAATACCACTGACTAGTTGGTGTATACGCAGGAATTGACTGCCTAAAAGTTTCAGAGGTTAGAAGTAAACTCTAGGTGTGAGCATGGCCATGATTTCCCTCAAGCTGGTGGCAGTTTGCCAGCAATCCATAACTCCACTTCTCCCTCCATCACCTATCATCTCTTTATATTTGCCCCCTCTGCTCCTGCTCATGAATTTCTCTAGACTTGCTCTCTTCAGGACTCCATGCATAAAGTACTAAAGCCACCCTGTAGCAGACTGGCATCACTTACACCAAGAAGATCTAACAGCCCTATTCACAAACGAGTTCACTTCCCTAGGAGTCGAGGTGAGGGTGAAACCATGACTTTATGGCTGGACCTGACTTGATCTAACAAGAACAGTGATGCTCTGGGGTCCCTCTTAAGCAAGAAGGGTAGCTACTGTGGCCATTTGTTCTCACTGGGACCTGACTCTCAGTTGCCCAAGACATGGGGTTCTCAGCCTCTGCAGTTCTCTACCCAGATACCAGATTAGCTCATGCACCTTTTCTCCAGATGCAGGTCTTCAAGATTTCTCTATGTATGTAGAAGTCAAAGAAACAAAACCTGAAGGAAATTTCCCTGCAGAGCTAACTTGGGATGAGAGAAGCAAGTAGGATTTCACATTACTCATTTCCCCTTATTAAAGATTGTAATTATTAAAATAACTCTATTATACTATAATGAGGAGTGTTTTATAATATCTACATTTTGGAATATATTAATGTAAGAAAATTTGTTTTTGGTATCACAGTACAACTTTTTAAAAATGGAAAATGACAGGTAAGCTTTGTGTTTGATTAAGAATGAAACTGTTGATTAGGAAAAGGAAGGTTTTTTTTAATGTGAATCTTTCATGACTGAACTCTGTTGGAAATTTCTAGACAATCTTTGTCACAGACAGCACCCTCTGCAAAGAGCAGCAATAGGAATTCATTGCCTCCTAGATCTGGCTCCCAGGGGTACAGGGACCTAAAGTCACTTCTCCAGGGTCTGAGGTGTCCAGAAGGTGGGTCTTGCAACCCACCTCAGGTATTCCAGATTCTGTATTTGTGTTGCAGATCCTACAACTGACAGCTGCAGAGACCTTGACTAGAGGCCTCAGTTTGAGGCTAAGAGGAGCTGGAGATCTCACAGTGCTTGGAGATGCCTCAGTACTCACTCTTCTACTCCACTCAGAATGAGTCAATTTAATGACAGTTTAGTTTTACTTCAAAAGATTAGGTTGTTTTAGAAAGAGGTTACATTTAATTTTACTTATTAAACAATATTTGTATCTTTAATACATGTATATATATAGATAAGCACCCTAAACAAAGTTAGCACTATATGAATTATATTTGGTCTCCATAATGGCTCCCAAGGTCTCCCAAGGTCTCTCACTCCTAGAACCCTCATTGTTAGTTGAATAATGGTAAATTGAGTGTGTATCATCCATCCTCCTGTCAATGAATTTCTATAATTTCATTTACTGAACTCTGTTCACTCAACATGGAAGAGGTCTTGGCCAAAATATTAATCTTTGTCTAGTAGGATAATTGAGTTTCAATGAATTTTTTGCTGTTTTTTCTCTATTTTTTTTAATGTTACATTCAAAAAATATAAGAGGTCCCCATATACCTGCCACTCCCCTCACCCCACTCCTTCCACATCAACAACCTCTTTCATCATCATGAGATATTCACTGCACTTTATGAATACATTTTGGAGCACTGTTGCACCACATGATAATGATTTAAATTGTAGTTTACACTCTCTCCCAGTCCACCCAGTGGTCAATGTCTTTTTTATTACATTTCTGTGTTGCTGGGTATAAAACCACAAATATTGCTTTCCACAAATATACTGCCCCATTTGCATCTGGCACAAAATATTGTTCTCAAAAATGTTGATGAAATAGTAATTACTTTGCATAATGCATGTATAAGGATTTTTATATTTTCTTTAATGGGTAATTTTCCTAAAATATGCCTTGCATTTAGCCTTTCTTAGTCAGTGCTCAGTGTGCACTTTTGATATGCAGCTTCAAAGAATTTCATATCAAACAAAGGAATTGTAATTTTTAGTATTTCTTTCAAGTCTTTCAACTGGTTTTCTGGTTCAGACATTCTATACCATTCCTCATTGTATTAATTCAGGGTTCTCTATGGAAACAGAATCAACAGGAGATATCTGTAAAGAGTATGAGATTTTATAAAATTCTCTTATGTATAGTGGGGATGCACAAATCCAGATTCTATAGGCAGGCTGCAAAGCCAGGGGCTCTGATGAAAGTCCCACGAAGTTCCCAGGAGACGCTGGCTGTCCAAAGAGGAGCTGGGAAATTTTCTCTCAATGCTGAATCACTTCCCCTTTTTAAGGCATTCAGTGGATTGCATAAAGCATCACACATTGCTGAAGGCAATCTCCCTGGTTGACTGTAGACATAATCAGCCATCTATGCAGTAAACTCACTGATGACTTAAGTCCACAAATGCCCTTATATTACAATTAGCCCAGTGCTTGCTTAACCAAAAAAAGTGGGCACACGTTCTGGCCAAGTTGACATATTAACATAACCATCACACTCACCTGTTGACTTCTCTTTCAAATCTTTAACATTCTACACTTAATATCTTTTCAGCACTTTCCACTTATTACCTTCTCTTTCTACTTAAGCGTTGTCACCCTATTTCATATATATTACATTTCAAGTTTGAACTCATATTTTTCCAATTTTCTTACTGCCTAATTTCTCCCCATTCATTTTTTGTTTTATAAATAATTTATAATGTCTTCTCAAATATTGTTTCATTTTCTTAGTGCCTCATATCTTCTTTTGAGAAAGTATATTTCAGTACATAATATAAATCATGATAAAGAGCTTTCATTCATTTGGGGTTATTCTGTACTTCTTTTCTCACTATATTATTTGAAAATTACATGAATTTTTTCTTTTGATTTTCACATGATTTTAAAAAATTATAGACAGAAGTGAGATTCAAAATACCTTTTCCAACAACACAGAACTGTTTCTGTGTCTAGATGTATTATGAAAATTTTTTTTAAAGCATGGAAGCTTTCTTCCCGATATTTCTGGATTCTGTACTTTTACCACGCTTAAAAATGCATCGTCACTCTCATTACCTCTATTGCACCCATCATTGTGTATTTTTTTCCTCCATGTGACTACTGAATATTCCTTTTAGCAAGTGAAACATGAATTACCACTTTGCCAAAATCAAGTCATTCTCCATAAATGGTTATGTATTTTTAAAACCAATTATCTGTTATTTTCAAATATAACTTACATTGTATTTCATTACTGAATTAACTTATTTTTGAATATTTATATACATATTATTCCTATACTCATTAGGTTTTAGTTTCTTATATTTCTTATATATGTAAATTTCTTTGTTTTTACACTTTATATCTGAGTTGACTTCAGAGTTAACTTCCTTTTTATTTCATTTTAAATCAATCTATTTTCATACATATTTGGTGTTAGCAATGGCAGTTCATATCAGCAATTTTTAAAAAATTTCTATTATTTTGATTCACAATCACATGGGTTCAGTGTCATTTATATGGACTAAAATATCACCACCATATGGCTTTAAACTTATCATCAGGCACATACACCAACATCCCTGAAGGAATCTTGGTATTCCCATGGCCCCCAAGGATTGTCTTTAATACTTGTCCTTGACCCATTAATAGTACTGTTTTCTTAATAACCTCTAGAAAGAATAAATTCATTTGATATGCTTTACTGAATTTTAAAACTTAAGAACACATCAAAATGTTTCAGGCATATTTTATCATGAGCGGATTATTAAAACTTGAACACGTGGACATTAGAAAGAATTCAGTTCTTCAAAACCATAAAATTGTAGGTATGCTACAATTAACTCACATTCCAGGATTTCATAAATGCACTCACAGGATGCTATCACCTGGGAACTTTCTACTGCTTACTAAGCAGAGGGACATTTGTGGAAGTCATTCTACTCTGTTCATATACCTGCATCTACAAAACTCACTGCTAACATAATACTCAATAGTGAAATCCTGAAAATCTTGCCTATGAAGTCTAGCCAGAGCAGTTGGGTAAGAAAAAGAAATAAAGTCATTCAGATTGGAATGGAAGAAGGAAAGCTATCCTTACATACAGATGACATAATCTTATAAAAACAAATTCCAAAGAACCCACAATACTAATTTTACAATACTTTTACAATAAAGCAAACTTGTCATGTATAAGATACACAAAAAAGGTTTTATAATACAGCAAAGGATTTTTTTAGAAGTCCATTTAATTATCCACTAACAAATTGAATACCTAATGAATTTAATGAAAGGGTGAAACACTTGAACACTAGCAAACATACCTGCATTAAACTGAAGTCCTAGACATATGGTAAGACATCATTTGTTCAAGGATGGTAAGACTCAGTAATGTTCTAATATCAATACTACCTACAGGAAACTACAGATCAATATAATAGTTTAAAAAATCCCAGCAGCCATTATTCTTTTTGCAGAACTGGAAAAACTGATTGTCAAATTTAAATGGCATCAATTACTGTCTTGAAGAGTCAAAACAATCATCTTTCTCCTTTGTGAGATTGGGATAGGTTAATTTATATAACATCAGGAGGTCTTTCCTTGAGATCTGGTTGACTTAAGAATTTGCGGGATCCTCAGGGACATTGGGGTTCACAGAAATTTGGGTTATAATTCTCCTTGTTAATGGAGGGCCACTATCTTCCTGTAAGTTTAATGGGGACTCAGAGGCAAGAATGTGGAATATCTCTGAGTATAGAGCTGTATTGTTGTAGAATTTGAGAGGTTCAATTATTTGAGTATAGAGAGGCCAGGACTCAGGAATGATTTTGAGAAGGAAAAATGGTTTATTGACAGCAGGCTGGACTCAGGGAACTTTCCATTTCAATCCCTTTCCGTTTCAATCCCGAGCCCCAACAAGATTTTTTAGTCCCTTTTATACAGAGAGGAAAGGCCAAATGGTCCTTTTGTTTCAGTTCTCAATAGGCTTGAATCAGCATATATTTCCACTTCTTAGGTAAGCTTTTAGCATGGACCTCAGGCATTCGATAAGCTTTTAGCATATTTTGTTTGCATTTCCCCTGAATACTTAAAGTTTATAGACCTTGCTTTGTTAAACTGTTTCCTGCTCACCAAGGGCAGGACTGCAACCTTTTATCATCCCACACCCACAAGTCACAGATAGTTTAAGGTTATCTCTGAAGAGACAAAGAGCCTCTCACCCATAGCCCACATCAGTATCTCTCCTTTGGGGGACTTTCATTCACACTGGGTGCAGTCTTGGGTTCTCAGAAGGAAGTAAAGGTCTCTTAAAAAAATGAATAATTGACCACCTCCCTCCCCTGTAGACCTTAAGTCATAGGATCTGCAGTGAGTTAAGCATGAGCAAGGGTATGAGCATTCATTCAACCTCACTAGTGACCAGTAAAGTTCATAAGAAACCTAGAAAGTCTCACTGATACATCTTATGGAATGAACATGATCTGGGTGAGGAAGGACTGAAATAGGAAGGTGCACAACTCCAGGCTGCTCAGAGAGTGGTTCAGGTCTTTAGCCAGGGGAACTACTGTTGTCGACCACCTCTAGAGAAGTTCTCATTATCACAGATTATACTTTTCACCTCCAGAATTTCTATTTCAGTTGATTTTATACTTCTTAGCTGTTTATTTATAGTCTCTATTTGGTGAAACATCCTTCTCATGTTTTCCTTTTCCTCACTGAGCAGATTAAAAATTGGTAATTAAGAGACTAGTCTGGGAAAATGGCATCAATGGAGGTGGGCACTGCTGAGTTCTTTCACAAAAATGGTAGAGAAAGGGCAGGGCCTAACCTGAGTGAGCTGTTTGGGGAATCCACAGAGCAGGAGGCTGCAGGCATGCAGGCATCATTAAGGAGGGAGCTGGACAAAGAGACAAAGATCCCAAGGGAAAACCATGAGGTGCTCAGCCCTGTGGCTGGACAAGTTGGTGGATAAGTCCCACCCTCAAGGCAAATAGCCTGTGTGGACCCCCTGATCTCAAAGGCCAGCTGAGTGGGAGGAAGCATTCCCTGGAGGAAGGGAGCCCTGGTGAAGGGTGGAGAGTGGTTTCCTTTCTGCCATTTGGGAACCTGAGCCACCTTTGAATCTCAGGGAGGACACCAGCCAGCATTGAGGTGGCCCTGGGGAAAGGAAAGGGGGAATCTGCTCAGGCAAGCTGTCAGACCCAGCCACCTTGGGAGAGGAACTTGGCCAAGGAGGGGGCAGAGACAGGCATCTAACTAGTCCAGCCACTGAAAACTGTTAGAAGTCCACCTGCCTAAGGGAAATGGGGGCAGGAAGAGCCAGATAAACTTTCTTTTTTGTTGTGTTTGTTTCTTTGTGTTATTCAGGAGAAAAACTCTATCAACTTCTACTAAAACAGACTAACAGCTTAAGAAACTGTCACATTAATAGAGAAAGAACAAAATTTTAGCTTTACATTATTAGATTTGATATTAAAGCTTTTAAATTTTTATAAATAGACCCATCAAATCTTACTCAACTTTAACCATAAAAATTATTTTTCCATGAACCTTTTGAACTTTCTGTATTCATTCAGGATTTGTCCCACACTTTACTTTTTCTTAATAACCAGTTATTTTATTTTAGGGCATAACTACTTTCTTTTTCCATAATAAGAAAACATTCTATTTACATACATAAGTTACCAAAGTGATTTTGGAAACTATCTCAGAGCAAATCTCTTACAATATATAATTACCTTGCTTACATTAACAGGTAGTTTATTTTAACAATACAGGAAAAATTACTTTTTCTATTGTTTTATGAAAACCTAAGATTCCCAATGGAATCAAGATCACTTTATTTTTACCACCACCTTAATATGAAGATTGAGGTGTTTGTTGCCTATTTAGCTTGTAGAGCTGCTGTAGAAAAAGAGGGAAATGCCTACCTTGCACATAGGTACCTGGTTCAAACCTTGGTACCTCCTAAGAGAAGGGATCTAGAGAGAGTAAGGTACCCAGCTAGCACCTCATGATAGGAACTCATAGACTGTGTTTCTATTATTTTGTTTTATGGCTGTTTGGGATCTTTTTTCTTTTTTCTTTTATTCACTAAAACTGGTTACATCACCTGCAGAGGGCAGGCTGCAGGGTGAGTGACTGATGAGCACCAGCAGTCTTGGGAGGTCCCTAGGGGCCTAAGAGGGAAGGCTGCTCTTCCTGGGTTGTTACTCTTTCATTTCTTGTTTGTTCTTTTACCTTTTGTTTCCTTCATTCTTTTACCTAATTTTTCAACCTACTTTCTCTTCTTTCCTTCATTTTTCTGTCTTCCAGCTTCTGTTGATTTTCTTTCATTCCACCACTTCTTCTTTGGTCTTTATGTTTCTTTTTCTTTGTCTTCTTTTTTCCCCTTTCTATTCTCTTCTCATCTGCTTAGTCTTTCAATTCATTATTTTTTTCTATTTTGTTTCTTGTTTTATTTTTTCCCTCATCTGTCTAGTCTTAAAATTCATTCTATTTTTTTCTAGTTTTTTCAATCCCAACTCTTTATTCTTATTCCTTTGTATTTGTTATGAATTTTACTCATATTACTTAGTTTCCAAACTTTTGTACAGTTCCTCTTGTAAGTTTTATGATTAATACTATTCTCCTTTCCTTATCTCTTTCCTTTTCTCTGAGCCTTTTTTTTTTTTACAAGGGAACAGAGACAACTGCAAGGATATAGAATGAGAGGAACCAAGCAAAAAAAAAATATCCTTGGTGAATGCAAAGAAACAAAATAGCTCATCAAGATAAATAGATGGTTAGACACAACAGAAAATTACAAGCCATACTAAGAAAACAGGAAGACACAGCCCACTCCAATGAACAAACTGAAAAACAGGAGAAGATACAAAATGGGGAACTAATCAACGGTGTCCAAACAAATATCATGAGTGAAATTAATGAAGTGAAGGAAGAGATAAAGGATATTAAGAAGTCACTGTGGGAACATACTGAAGAAATTGTAAATATACATAAAAAGATAAAAGACCTGATGGTGATGAATGGCATAATGCAAGAAATCAAAAATACCCTAGAGGTACAAACAACACATCTGAACTGGCAGAGGAAAGAATCAGCAAAGCAGAAGACAGGACAGCTGAAATCAGGACAGATAGATAAAAAGACCCAAAAAATTTCAGGAGGAACTAGGGATGTGAATGAGAACAAGAAATGCACAAACAAGCACAAGAACAGATAGAGCACAGTACTGTCCACAGTGGCATTATTCACTACTACCAAAAGATGGGAACCTAAATGTCCATCAACAGAGGAATGGATACACAAATTGTGCTATATATATACAATGGAATATTACTCAGCTGTAAGAAAGAATGCAGTGTTAACACATGGGATAACATGGATGAATCTTGAAGACCTTATGTTAAGTGAAGCAAGCCAGGCACTGAAGGACAAATATTACATGACCTTACTGATATGAACTAAACAAATTAAGAAAACTCACAGAGCTAGAGCCTGGAAGATAGGTTTACAGGAGACAGAAAGGGAGCAGAAGATTGTGAGCCAAGGCCCATATGAGAGAAACCTATGGTAAGGTGTATAGGAGTAGTTGTGCAGTGGAAGGGCATGACAGTGCTGGATTGGCAGTGATGCTATTAGGTAGGTGCTGGTTTGTGAAGGGTTAGGGAGGGGAGGGTTGGTTGGACTGTCAATGGAAATGGGGGAATGATGGGGGAGGGAGCAGGTGAACACTGGGGATTTGTAGGTATGTGATTGAAACTATAATGTTGGGAATGTTATTTTGCCAAGTATGGCAAGGGGGATTACCAGTTTACAGAGTTGGATGTAGGGAGGATGCAGGACAGGGTGCACCTGGGGTAGGCATCTAGGGAGTGAGAGTTCATCTTGTCAATTGTGTGTTGTATCAGTGGGTGCAGGGCCATATAATGAGTGGGAAGGTGTTGGACTCCCATCCTGGGGAGTTCTGCTGTGCTTATCAAATAGAAAGGAGGGAATCTCTCGAGAGCTAGGGTGGTGCCTCATAGGGGAGGACAGAACAGTATGTAAAGCCCAAAATGTTGTAAGTAACTCTGAAACTTGTTCTTCAAGGGAGGGGAAGGAAGGAATAAAATAGATGGAATATGGGGCATTTTTGGGGTGATGGAAGACCATGTTAAATTTCATCAAAATTTATAAAGGAGTATGGTTTCAAATGTAAACCATAATGTAAATCACTGACCATGGTTAGTAGCAATGTTTCAATATCTGTACATCAATTACAACAAATGTATCATCCACATGTAAATGCCTTCAATAGAGGAAAAAGGGGAAGATGTTGGGTATATGGAATCTCCTATACATTGTATGTGAATTTACTGTAATAAAAGGTTCTCTGAAGACAAAACAAAAATAAATAACACCCTGGGGGAATAAACAGAAGAAAATGTCACTTAACACACAATACAACACATCTTACAATGATGAAAGACATGTTAAATTTTTAAAATTTATTTTACTTTTCCTCATTTCAAATTTACCTTTAATTTTTTTGTATTTTCATTGATAATTTTTAAACTATCATTATTTCATTTTCCTATTAATTGTATTTGATTATTGTGTTGATTTCATGTCTGAAGAAGTTCTGGATCACAGAAGGGTTACAACTGTGGAAGGAGAGGATGATTGCTGTAGGGTGTCAGTAATGGGGGATGCATGGGAGGAGGGTGACCTGGGGCAAACCTATAAGGCATATAAATGTACGTTAAGTATTCATGGGGCATTGTCACAATGGGCAGAGATTTACACACAACTGAAAGAATATCAAATTCCCGTTCTGGGGAGCATGCCACATTCTTGAATGGGGCAGCAAGAATCCCCCAAGTACAGAGACAGTGACTAGTGAAGAAGGATGGACTGATGGCAAGCCCTTGAAAGTGATGACTGTATTTATGAAACGTCACTTCTGAAATTGAAACTTAGCATAGTATTATAGGGTGCCTAAGAGTTACCTCCTGAGAGACTCCTTGTTGCTCAAATGTGGCCTCTCTTAAGTCAAACTCAATATATAAATGCATTACCTTCCTCCCAGCATGGGATTTGACTCATAAGGATGAGCCTCCCTGGCACTGATGGATTACTACCAAGCACCAACTATCAATGCTAGGAGGAGAGAGACCTTGACCAAAAGGGGGAAAGGGTAAAGACAAATGAGTTTATAAGGTAAGAGACTTCAAAGTGAGTCAGGAGGTCATTCCAGAGGTTATGCTTCAGCATGGTCTCATTGACTGCCAAAGTAAACACTGCCTCAAACATTAGGGCTCCTGAGGGCTCTGGAGACATCCAGACACTATAGGCAGGGCAGACAGCTCAGGCCTGGCATCATGCCAGAGGGCACTATTTTGAACTTATACTCCCCAGTGTGACAGAGGTGGACTCAGTTGTGGTTTCCCTACACGTGACTTTTCTGCCCCTTTTACCTGAACCTATAGTTAGTACTAGAGTTGATAAGGGTATGTAAATCTTTGGGCTATCCATATGGCATTTGAGGCCTGAATCTCAACAGAGTTGCAACACCTACTCTCCAGTTCATTGGACTCATCCAGGAGAACTAAAAAGGAGATAATGATGGACAAGGACCATCCCAAGCTACACAGTGTGTGCAACTGCAACCAAGATAGTCCCATCCATCTGCCCAATGGTATCTAAGACCCCTCCCAATTAAAGGATGGAGTGGATTCCCCATCCCAGAATCCTCAGGATTGGGGAATGAATGATGGACTAGAGTAAACTCACTGGTATTCTACTATAGACAATGTGATTCTGGCAACGGAAGAACTTTTACCCTTCATGAGAAGGCAGTGGCCACTGGAGGTCCTGAGGGGAGGGAGAGGGAAAAATAGGTGTAATATGGGGGCATTTCCCAGACTTGGGAATTGTCCTGAATTTAATGGCAATGACAGATACAGGCCATCATATATCCTGTCAAAACTTACAAAATTGTGCAGGACATGGTGTAAACTACAATAGGAAACTATAATCCATATATAATGCCTATATAGCATTATAGGCAATGCTCCAAAATGTGTTCTTCAATTTTCAAAAATGTACCACATGTATGAAAGATGCTGTTAATGTGGGAAAATGTGGGAGGAATGAGGAACAGGGCATATGGGAATCCCCTATATTTCTTATATATCATTTATGTAATCTAAATACCTTCTTTAAAAAAATGGAAAAGTATATAAAATTTGGTAATTTGTAATCTTTGCAGTGTATTAGTCAGGGTTTTCTAGGGAAACAGAATCAACAAGGGATATCTGTCAATAGTAAGAGACTTATCAGAGTTTCTCATGCAGCCATGGAGATACACAAGTTCAGGTTCTGCAGGCAGGCTGCAACCAGGAGCTCTGGTAAAAGTCCAGTGAAGATTCTTGATGCATTCTGGGAGATGTTGGCTGTCCAAAGATGAGCTGGGAAATTCTCTCAATGCTGGAATCACTTCCCCTTTTAAGGGATTCAACTGATTGGGTCAAGTGTCACTCATTGCTGATGGCAATCTCCCTGACTGATGTAATTATAACCAGCTATCTATGATTTACCACTACAGTAAGGTCAATGGTGACTAAAGTTCATAAATGCCCTTGTATTACAGTTAGTTCAGTGCTTGCTTGACCAAAGAACTGGGCATAATGACCTGGCCATGTTGACACAATAGCCTAACCATCACACCTAGTAAGTTCAAAATATGGGTTTCCTAAAGTTTCATTTATATCACTTTTTCCCTTGTATGTGGGATATTCTTCCTTCTTCCATTGCATGCTCTGAAAACTGGATCCTTTGAATATTTTAAGGTGGCCTGTTACTGCCTCCCTCTACCCCTCCTCCCCGCTGTTATCTTCCCCTTCCAGCCATTGCTGTCTTCCCCGCCAGTCCCGACCACATTGCCAACTCATAATCTGCCTCCTTCCTTAGCTACCGCTTACCTCATAGCCACCCACCCACTTCCCCCTATCCACTACCGCCCTGTAGCTACCCGCCCTAGCTCCTACCCCTCCCTTTACCCAACCCTATATAACCAAGTGTACTTCCGCAATAAAGCAGACCTGTTCTTGCGCTCAAGCGGTCTCCGTGGTTTCTTCTCAACCGCGCATCCCCCGCGCCTGGAGAACAAGTGCTTCCTATGGGAGTACCTCCGCCGGTGGTGTTACAGGAGCGAGCCCTCCCCTGACCTCTGGCGCGTTGGGTCAGGCTATCGCGCCACGCAACATTAGGCGCCCAACGTGGGGCTGCTCCTCCCCCCGGCCCCTCTCTGCTGCTGCTGCTGCTGTGAATCGGACGGCTCATTCTCTTCTCCAGGTAGGGACCCCTCGCCGTTGTCCTGTCTCTATTTTGAACATGGGCGCCTCTCTATCAACGCATCAGGTGCCACAAGTCAGGGCCCTCGCCGCCCTGCTTGACACCAATGGAGTCCACGTTTCCCTGCGGCAGCTCCAAAAATACTGGGACCTTTTGCTCCCTTTTAATCCGTGGCTCGCCACCTGCCAACTCTGGAGCCCAGATACATACTCTCGACTCATAGATCAAGTCACCTCCGCTATGGATCATGAGAAACGCTCCTTCCTAGTGGGCCTCTTACCTGTTCTCATTGCCATTCGCGCCTGTCTCCTTGGCGCCCCATCCAAGGCTATCTGTGAGGCTTCTCCCAAGCAGCCTCTAAACTGTGATCCTGATGAGTCCGCCGACACTGACTCTTTGTCTGACCAACTTGTGGCCGCCCTCGAGCGTGAGCCCCCCCGTCCCAGCTCCCCGCGGCACACAGAGACTGTTCCTGCCCACTCCCCAAAATGGTGACTCGGGCCCCCAAAATGGTAAACTTCCGCCTTCTTCCTCTGCCTATGCCCAAAATGGTGCACTTCCGGCTTCTTCATCAGGCCCGGAGCCCGCCGGCGGGAACAAAGGCACTTCTTCTCGCCTTTACCCGCCTCTTCCTGTCCGGTCAACATCCGGCTCCGCCCCAGAAGCTGGAGGGCTGCCATCTTCCACTAAACCGGAAGCGCCCCCTGCGCCATTTTGTTCACAACCGGAAACGGAAGTGCCTCCCACGCCATTTTATACATCACCGTATGTAGCTGCTCCGCCATCTTGTCCAACACCCGAAAAGGCCCCCCCGCCATTTTGTTGCCAGATAAATGCCGCTAGGCTGCCATTTTTTCAGCTGCATTCCGCTTATCCTCAGCCGCCCCCATACGGTGGTAGCGCCCCGCCTGCACAAATCGCTGCCCCTAATGCCACGCCTCCTCAAAACCCTCAACTGTACCCGCTGAATCTGCAGCCTATGCCACAACGGCCTCAAACCTGGCTGCCCTTTACAGCGGAAGAGGTTAAAACCCTCCGCAAAGCTGTTAAAGAGGATGGAATCGGCAGCCCTTATGTGCAGCAGCTCCTTGAAGAGCTAGGGACCCAACTCATTCTCCCATACGACTGGATTTCCCTGGCCCATGCCATCTTAATGCCAGGTCAATTTCTTGAATGGCGCGCTCACTACCAAGCGGCTGTTGACCAGCAAGTAGTAGAGAATGCCCAAGCTGGAGTCCTAGATCCACCTGATGCATACACGGGGATCAACAACTACACGGACCCTCGTCCCTATCTACAAATTGACCCAGGATTTTGGCACCGGGTAAAATTCCTCGTCCAGTGGTCGTTCTCTCTGGTTTCCACCAAGCAACCCACCAAGCTTGCGCAATTGCTACAAGACTCCAATGAGACCTTCCCAGCCTTCGTTGCCCGCGTTATAGAAGCCTGCCAACGAAAGATCTCTAACGAAGACGTTCAGTTCACACTGGCCAAAGAGCTCATCATAGATGGATGCCTTGCGCCCTTCCGGGCTATAGTCCTCCCCATACGTGACAAGGCTATCCACGAATGGGTTCTCGCTTGCCGCGACGTTGACCCGCAAGTCAAAACGCTCACCGCTGCCTTTGCTTCTGCCATGGCCATTTCATCTACTTCCACTTCTGTCTGCTTTCGATGCAGCCAGCCTGGCCATTTTGTCCGCGAGTGCCCTCAGCCAGGCCCAACGCCTTGCTCTGCCCTGCCACTGCGACTATCGAGAGGCCCTTCCACGCCGTGTCTGCGCTGTGGAAAAGGATATCACTGGGCCCGTGACTGCCGTGCCACCCAGAATTACCAGCAGCCTTTAAACTCCCAGCTGGGCAGGCCTCAGCCCCACCCGCAAGAGGTCCTCAGGAAAACTCCCAAACCATCATGTGGACAATGCCTATCTCGCGTCATCAAAAACCCTACCCTCATTAGAGCTTAAGATAGATGGACAATGGCTTGATGGACTCTTAGATTCTGGCGCTGAAATCTCCTGTGTTCCCTTCGAAGTCGCTGCGTTCAATCACTGGCCCCTCGAGACTGGCCCTCAAGTCATCGGCGCCATGGGAGCCGCTACCTCCTGGAAAACATCCCAGCCTCTGCATTGGAGCGACCGAGAAGGCCACGAAGGTCAAATTCACCCACTCGTCCTCTCTTCAGTCCAAACCATCCTGTGGGGGAGAGATGTCCTCAGCCAGCTAAAAGCCCGAATCACCACAGAAGCCTTCTCAGCTGCACTGCCCCCCCCTTATAGGGGCCACTGCTCCCATCGCAAAACCTGACCCTATCCCTCTGGAATGGGACACAGAGGAGCCCATCTGGGTCAAGCAGTGGCCCTTGCCAGCTCACAAGCTACAAGCTCTCTCTGCCCTCATTGAAGAGCAGTTACAAGCAGGGCATATTGAGCCGTCCACCAGTCCCTATAATTCGCCAATCTTCGTCATTAACAAGAAAAACACAGGCAAGTTCCGCCTTCTCCATGACCTCCGAGAAATCAACAAACATATTAAACCAATGGGATCACCTCAGCCAGGATGCCCGCATCCCACCGCAGTCCCCCAACATTTTCATGCAGCAACCATCGACATCAAAGACTGCTTTTTCTCTATCCCCCTCCATCCCTGGGACTGTCCAAAGTTTGCGTTCACAGTTCTGCGCATCAACAACCAAGGTGCAGCGCGGCAATTTCAGTGGAAAGTGTTACCTCAAGGCATGCGCAACAGTCCTACTATATGCCAATTGTATGTCAACCATGCCATGGAGCCACTGCGCTCCAAGTTCAACCCAGAGCACACATACATCCTCCACTACATGGACGACCTCCTTTTAGCAGCAAGCTCCCATGCGCTCCTCAATGATCTACTCTCAACAACCATAACAAGCCTCTCCAACCTCGGGCTTGCAGTGCAATCAGACAAAATCAATCTCCAGCCTCCCTTTCAGTTCTTGGGCTTTCATTTTCACCAGTCCATTCAACCTGCGAGTCCAAAAATTCACATCTCTCACAAAATGACACTCACTGAGCTCCAGCGGCTTTGCGGGCAGATCAATTGGCTTCGATCAGCCCTCCCCATCACAACAGCACAAATGCAGCCCCTCTTCGAGCTCTTGCAAACCAAGGATAGCCCACCCACTGCAGTCACTCGCAACATCACCATCACCCCCGCCGCTTGAGAGGCCGTCCAACAGGTCCGTGCCGCTCTCCAACAATGCCGCCTAGAGCGTTTCTCCCCTGACCTTCCAATTTTAGCTTTAGTCCTGCCAATGCCAATCACTCCCACAGGCCTCTTGTGGCAAGATGGCCCTCTCCTTTTTCTGCATACGTCAAAAAGCAAACTCCCGAAAATCTGTCCTTTCATAAAGGCCTGGATCGCGTTGGCCACTGGCCTAGTACTTCTCTCCATACAAACGTACAGCATTCTGCCGCACACCATTGTTTGGCCTTTAGATGCCAAAGAAGTTACTTCCCTCATTATGAACAATGCTCAGATGCAGTGCCTAATAGAGCTCTTTCATGACTCCTTTAACAACCACTATCCTCATCACCGATTGCTGCAAGGAATGTCTCAATTAGCGTTTTCCAACCCGTTCTGTCCATTGCCCGCACGGAACCCAATCCCTTCAGCCATCACTGCCTTCACAGATGCCTCAAAAAAACGGTGTTTGCTGCCATCATATACACTCCTGGAAATCCTAAGCCACGGCAACTGCTGTTCGCAAATGACTTTTCTGTTCAAGTAGGCGAGCTTCTGGCTGTCGCTGCAGTCCTCAATCTCCACCCAGACCAGCCTCTCAACATCTTTACTGACAGCCTGTACACTCTTCAGATGCCGCACCGTCAGATGACGCCTCTATACAGCCTCGTGACCGTTCTCTTCGTTCCGGCTTCCTTCGCCCTCCCAGCCACTGCCAACTTGAATCATCAACCCTTCAATTGGACTCTTTCCGTATTCGATAAGGTCCTCACCTATAATGTGACGGCAAGCGCCCCCTCTTTTTCACAGCACATCTGCTCCCTCGCCGGCTTCTCCACCTACTCATCTGGATCGCAAACCTACGCCCTCGGCCCCTCAGTTGCCTGCGGCTCTGGGAGAGATGCAGTCACCGTCGTCATTGGCTACTATATTTGCCCCTCTTCTGCAAGAGGCTGCCATGACCCGACACATTACTTTTGCCCCTCCTGGGGCTGTGAAACCATAGCCTATGGCTGGCCTGGAGCCCCAAACAAAGACCCTTATCTCAACCAAGAAAATAGCAAAAATTGGCACACCCCCGTCCTCAAGGTAAAAGACCACGACTCAGACCAATGGCTAAACAGTCGTTCTTGGGGAATCCATTTGTACAGAACACATCATGACTATGGTTCAATTTTCACCATCCGAAAGAGGCTAGCCTCAGTGTCAACCCCCTCCGCTGTCGGCCCTAATCAGATTCTCAATCCTCCAAAGGCACAGCCTCCTTCTCCCGCTCTTCCTCCCACCTCACCCTCTCCTTCACCCAGCACCCCCAATGCCAGCACCCACACCAACGCTTCCCTGCACTCCTTCAGTTCCCATGATCCTAAACCTCCTCTAGCCCCTAGTCGGCCCTTTAACCCTCTCATCAACTTAATCAAGGCCTCATACACCTCTCTAAACACATCCCACCCCAATCACAAAAAACTGTTGGCTCTGCCTCTCCCCCTCTCTTCCTATCTATGAACCTGTCGCCGTTAACTTCACGTTCAACGAATCCACTTCAAGAGCCCCAGCCAAGTGCAACTGGAACACTTCCTCTGTCCCCCTAACTTTTCAATCTGTTTCCTCCACAGGACGCTGTGTTCATTCTCATCAAAGTCCTCACCCCTCCCTTAACGCTTGCTCTAACTACTCCTCTCCCAGCGCTTCTGCCAAGTTCTTAATCCCCCTTAACACCTCCCAGTGGCTTTGTACCTCCACCGGATTAACCCCCTGCCTCAATGTCACCACCCTCAATGCTACCAATAAAACTTGTATACTTATCCTTCTCGCCCCTCGAGTCCTTTACCACTCTAACACCGACTTCTTCCGCCGTTTGTTGCACAAACAGACCTCTCTCCAATTACAAAAAAGGGAACCAATCACTGCAGCCTTCACAGTTGCTTCCCTTCTGGGCCTCGTGGGAGCAGGCTCAGGAATCGCTGCCCTAGCAACGCAGTCCTCTGCCCTCTCATCTCTCAGACAGGCCGTCGACGAGGACATCACCTATCTTCGTAATGCTGTAAAATACCTAAAAGACTCTCTTAACTCTCTCTCTGAAGTAGTACTCCAGAACCGTCGCGGCCTCGACCTTCTCCTCCTTAAAGAAGGAGGTCTATGCACCGTCCTTGGAGAAGAATGCTGCATATACGCCAACTCCACCGGCCTTGTAGAGGACAATCTAAGAAAAGTCCAAGAAGGACTAGAGAAATGCCACAAAGAACGAGAAAATGCAAACTATTTTTCTAGTGTTTTTCATACCCTCCTCCCTTACTTCCTTCCATTCCTAGGCCCACTCCTCGTCCTCATCTTAGCCCTCACTGTGGGCCCTTGGGCTGTTAAAGGGGTTGTCAACCTTGCCAAAAATCACACTGATGCAGTATTCAGCTCTTTCGTGCAGGTCCATTACCAATGCCTCGCCACCGAGGAGCCCCCCCAACGTCCTCTTCGCCCTCTCCACCCGCGAGACCTACTCTAGCCGCTTCCTGTCATTTCCTTCCCCTCTGATGAGGGTTCTAAGGCATCATGAAGCCACTTTGCTGACAAGGCTCGATGTGCATCTAGCGCCGGCGCGCACCGACCCTAAGGGCCAATGCATGCATCCTGGCCAGATGCTATGTCATTCGCCCATAGCCAGCCGGGTTCGCCCCCTTTTACCCCTCGCCTTCCCCAGCCTATTCTCCTTTCCCCTCATTGTTTCTCTCTTAAAAAACAAAAAGAGAACAATTGTTACTGCCTCCCTCTACCCCTCCACCCCGCTGTTGTTATCTTCCCCTTCCAGCCGTTGCTGTCTTCCCCGCCAGTCCCGACCACATTGCCAACTCATAATCTGCCTCCTTCCTTAGCTACCGCTTACCTCATAGCCACCCGCCCACTTCCCCCTATCCACTACCGCCCCGTAGCTACCCGCCCTAGCTCCTACCCCTCCCTTTACCCAACCCTATATAACCAAGTGTACTTCCACAATAAAGCAGACCTGTTCTTGCGCTCAAGCGGTCTCCGTGGTTTCTTCTCAACCGCGCGTCCCCCGCGCCTGGAGAACAAGTGCTTCCTACGGGAGTACCTCCGCCGGTGGTGTTACAGGAGCGAGCCCTCCCCTGACCTCTGGCGCGTTGGGTCAGGCTATCGTGCCATGCAACAGTGGCCAGTCTGAAATCAGATTTTCCTGAATCCATGGTTTGTTGTGACTGCTTGCTGTAGTTGTTTGTTTAGTCAGTTTCTGGCACTAATTTTGTGAAACTGGTAAAATTTTCCAGGTATGGTCACTTAAATCTCTGTTCCAATAGCTTAGTGGTCACAAAGGGAATGGGCAGAAATTTCCACACAGACCTAAGATCAATAAAAAATTTCAAAGTCCTTGCAGATATGTTTTATCTGTACAATGGAACATAAGTTTAACACTCATCCAGTTTATGACTCCACAACCCTACACATCCTGTTTGTACAAATCTTAAGGGTCAACCAGAGCTGAGAGTTTAGGACATTTTTAAGGTCTTTTCTATTCATGCACCTAGCCCTTGCATGCACATTGAATCTAGTATATACAAGAATATATTGCAGCTTTTCAAAGACCTTATTAGACAAACCACCTCATTCCTCCAAAGCATTTGGCTTAGTCTTTTGCAGCCCCAACTACAATCCTGTGAGCCATGTAGCAACTAGTTTATTTACTTAAATATTTTGGTAAATAGCCTGAGCAGCCTGAGCACTGGGAAGGTTCTGAGTTAGGTGAAATAAATGCAGGTCCCTGGAGATGGACCTACAGGGAGTTACCATCCAAGTAAAACTATCAACTACAAACCATTGAGAATAAGTCCTTCCTGCTCCTTATGGTATAGATTATAACAGAAATGCAAGCTGTCATCTTCAAAGCCATTACCAAGCCGATGAGAAGGATTGGACCAAAGTAAACAAAAACAACTCAAACCCTCTCTTACACATTTTTATCTATTCTTTTAAAATCATGATTCAAAGTTCCCCTTGTTGTATTCCTTTGTTTAGCATGGTTTTGTGAAAAATTTTATTTCGCTAGTTTTCTCATATACTTGATGCTTTTTTAGATGGAATGATCCCAGGACTTCCTAATGCACTGTTTATTATTCTTGTTTTAGGAGGTATCTGGGAATGCCCCCCAGGACCTCATACATGGGAAGCAGGCACTCAACAACTGAGCTACATCTGCTCCCAATAAGAGTTGCTTTTTTCATTTATTTGTTTTCAGGAGGTATTGGGGTCAAACCCAGGATGTGGTACATGGGAAGCAAGTGCTCAACCACTTGAGCTACATCTGCCTCCCCCAAGGGACTATTTTTGCTTCTTTAATATTACCAGCTCTTTAAATTTATAAATATTGTGAAGGACTTTCCCTATATTCCATGCTCTGAATTTCCAGACTTATATTTTACCAGTTCACTCTTCTGGGTGTTACTCTTTATGTGAAGTTTTAGAACATCATAAGAATGGTTTATCTCTTCCCTCATCTTTTTTCCCAACAGTTCCTCTCAATCTGCCTTTGTTGGATATTTTTCAACTCATGTGGGGATAGGAGGAAGGGTGAGAGCTCCTCTATGGTTCATTGTTATTCTTATTTGTCCTCAAATTTATTTTTGACATTTCAACATTCTTTCTCTAAAATGCATGCTTAGAGTGTGGCTGTTTCATAAATTTCTTATTTTGTTTTCAGGGTGTACTATCATTTTTAGAAAGAATATTGGGAGAAAATCACCTACACAGATACCATTGTCGTTATGTAACCCTAAGAGTCAGTTTCAGTTTATAAAAAGATAAATATTCATAGATACAACCCATACAAAGGAAAGCACTTTGGGATCCATATTTTTTTCAGGCTATAAAGGAAATTTTATTTATTTATTTTTAATTTTTATTTTTGTATTTTTTCTCTGTTATTCACAATATTTTTGAAAACTGCAAAATGAATACTGAGACAACGCATTCGAGAAAAAATGATGCATCTGAGTGTGTCAGCTAAGGAAAGGAGAGTCCATTTCTAGACCCCCTGATGCCTCGAGGAGGCAGCTTCTGTACTAACAGATTTATAATAGAATGAAAAGTCAGGCATACAAGAAGGCCTCGAAGTGCTGGCTTCATTCTGCCTAAGTCATTGGAAACTCCTCAAGGGAGACAAAGACAGGCTCTGAAAAGACAAACACTTCCTAGGAAGTACTAGCCACCTGATTGGCCAAAACTGCCTTTAGGAGAATTAGGGCTCAACCAGTCACATCATCTGAGACTGGTCCACTTATCTCAGTGGGACTCTAATTATGTGATCATTGTCTGTTAACGCTATATGCAGAAATGTAACTGAGTCATCAGACAAATAATTATAACAATAAAAACCTATGGATAACAATAGAATAATACAGATTGAGACTGGATTTTAGGCAGGACCATAATTTCCTTCCTAAAGCAGCCTATGAGGTATTATCTCTGTATTTCACATTAGGAAATGAGACCCAGACTATCTAAGTTGCCCAATTGGTAAGGTCAGAGTCTGGGTTTAGCCCTGATCCTGTGGCTCCAAGGGCCATGATCCTAGTCACATTAATCTTCTGACTTTGAACATCATAGATGCTGTCAAAATATCATGGATAAAGTATTGGAAAATCATTTCAAGACAAATCTTCACAAGGCCATTCAAGTTTTTTTTCCTTTCATAGACGTCATTAGCACTCAAAATATATCTTATTGCAATTCATATACCCTAATCCAAAAATTCGTGATACAGAAGAGAAAGCAAAGGAAATGAAAATCACAAATAATCTTACCATTCAAGGGAAATCACTTCTAATACTAGAAACCATTTTTTCTCTAACATTTCATAGCACATATTTATATGTAAACTGATCATTTAAGAACATCATGACACAACTTATATTGTTTTACCAGAAAGTATTCCAGCTTTTTCTTTCATTTGGATCTTACCATATCAAATATTGGTTTTCAACATATCACTCGTTAAGTTTTGTTCCATTGTATTCATATACCAATCTTTAATGCAGTTTCAAGAGCTTTACTGACATGAATTTTATGTACAAGATAAATCACCCAAGTTGTGGTTATTTAGCATTTTACCCATTGCTTTACTCATTTTGAAATTTCTGTTGGGGAAATACTTAAAATACATGAAGGAGATTCCATGTTAAGATTGCATTTCTCTCTCTGCACTCCTTATTAAAAGCTACATTATAATGCCATATCATTTTTATAAAGTAAGGATTATTAGCATATAATTTACATAAAGTTTTTAGCATTAGTTTTTATACTTCCTGTTCAATGACAAAGAGGAGAAAGAAATGTTTACATCTGCATTAATCTAATTCTTTGGTTTGTTACACATAATTTCATTCATGGTTTTCCTGTGGAAAATTTTATGAAAGTAATATTATTTATGTATATTTTACTGTTATTTTTAAAGTGACCTAGATATTTTGGTATATGCTGTCAAGGGGGAAATATGTTTTCATATTCCTGTTATTTTCTAAAAAATGACATTTATTGAATATTGGTAATTTTCTACACCTATTTTTATAATGCATCAAATAATTATTATGGATGACAATGTTTTGGGAATGTTCATTGATCTGTTCACTAAGTATGTACCATAACTACATGCATTTCATATGGCCAATACCTGAAGTTCTGGAATTTTCTAGAAAACATTGCTATCACCCAGATATAATGGAGACTATCGGTGAATATCTTCCAGTGACAACAAAAGCATGGAATAGCTGTGGAAGGCTGCAGGAAGGCCTTTTCTGTGGTCTGGACCAGGAAATTGTTAAAAGTGTGAACTGTTTGTGTCTGCAATCAAAAATTCCCCCGCTTTGCAATAAAACTCCCATTTGTCTCCCCAAATCAGTCTGCAAGCACCTCCTGTCCTATTAACCCCCCAATAGGCCACTCAGGGCTTATGAATTCCCCAGTACTGCAAAGCTTCCAAAAAAAAAAAAAAAAACAAAAACAAACAACGCCACGGCAGCGCCCGGTGCCGCAGCAGCGCCCGGTGCTGCGGCTCCGCCCACCCAAGGAGGGAGCTTTCTGTATGCAGCTGGGACCTCCGTGTATTTTTTCTGTTACCTTCCCACCAAATCGATGTCCAGATACCTCCTGTCCTGCAAAAATCCTGAAACAGCCTGGTGAAAGAAGAGGAAGTTGATACAATCTGTGGGGATCCCTCTCTGTGCTCATCACTGAGTGAAAAGCTGGTGAGGAACAAAAGAGTCAATCTTTGGTCTCACATGGCTTCATGTCTCCAGTGAAAGTGACCACTACGCAAACTATACAACTCTATTTGGATTTACAAGTCTGTGCGCTGCTTAGAAAGAGAAGTTCAGGAAGCTCTGAGGGCATGTACCCACTGTTATCCTGACCTGACCTGTGTGGGAAGTGAATGTTTTCCTCATAGAACACCATATATGGAAGACTTTACTTTTAAAATGGCCAATACTGTCTGTCATCTGAGGAACCTGAGATGCCTCTGTTTACCTGCTGCCCAGCTCATGGTGAAGGAGGCAGGTGTCAACCCTGTGTACCTAACCCATGATCCTATCCCATGGCCAAAATCTCCTGCATCCTATACTTTGGAGTGGCATCCGGTGACTGAGTATTTCTTAAGCTAGTCCAGGTGTGTTGTGGTTTGAAAATATGATGACAAGTTCTTTTACCAACCTGTTCTGAGACTTCCCTGCTGCCTAGAAGGCCTGGTGACATAGGTCATCAAGGCAAAGCCAGCTTCAACCACAGCATGTGAGTGAAGTCAAGCCAGATGAGTCAAACTCCTGGCTGTAGAAACAACCCCAGACAGAGAGCTCTTACTGCTGAGGCCCAAGACATCATAAAGCAGAACAGACATCCCCACTGCTCCCTGCTGAACTCCTAACCCATGATACATGGGCAAAGTAATAGTGTTTTCAATCATTATGTAATAACCTAGGATTTCAGCTTTGTTCTTCCTCACTTTGAAATCTCACTATTGGTGACAATGCAGGGGGAAAGATCATTATCCCTCATGTAACTTATTTTCAAAGAAGATAATGTATGGGTCTAGGATTCAGTTTTTAAAACAAAACATTTACTCTGAAATGACACACTTGTCCATGTAAAAACACACGAGTCTATACAGCAGCAGCTGGACCTTGCAAAGTGGAGAACACATGCACTCTGAACATTCTGGGATGGCCCCTCACTGTGGTTATCTCATGAAGCATGTGTGGCTCATGGCTCTGACACTCTGCTCATAGAGTTGCAAAGTTGGCAGCAGGTAGAAAAGCTCTCAGCTTCATTACTACAGTTCACAGAGATGGGAAATCTCAATTGCTGCTCCAGAGGAATTCTGGAATGCTCATATGGACCTGCTAATATAACTCACTCCTCCAAAGGAGCTAGTTTACTGTTCACAAATTATTTTCATCTCTTTACAGTTTCTCCTTTTCATTTGATAATGAAGAGTTTTAGATGAGTTTTATATTTTTGTTATTCCTTAATTTATATTTTTGATTATTCTATCAAGCTGGTTGACTTAAAATGAACTTCTATTTAGAATACTTGAATGTTTTTTATTATTCCTTCAGCCCTCACTTCTGTTCACTCTAGGTATTCATTGGGGGATCATATTATGATGTCCATTTTGATGCTGTTCTTTACACATTAAGCATGTATTAAATTATTTGTTTCAGAAATTTAAAGTGAATCTGAACAGTGGAGAAAAGGAGGCATTTCACAATGAAGGGTACTGGACTTGTTTTTAGCATGCCATTCATTCCACTTTAATTTATCCTGAAGCATGATTAGCTCAGTATAATTGTGTACCTGTTGATTTGATGCATATAAGCAATTTCCCAAAGCACATGTTAAGAGTTTTCTTTCCTAAGCATGAGTTTATGGCCCAAAACACAAATTCCTTTACATTCTTGGTAATTATCCAAAATTCCCATTTTAAGGAGATAACTATTTCTACTTTCACTGAACCAACTTGGCTTCCTAAAAGTAACCAAGGGGAAAATAGAGTAAGTTTTTTTGCAAGTAATCAAAGAGAAGGCTCTTTCCTACAGAGCAGTAGACAGAAGAACAGCCCAATGAACTAAGAGACTGCTAGATAAGCAAATAGTTACACATGCAGAAATATAATGTACACAGGCAAGATAATAAATAAAAAGAAAGAATAATAAAAAGGATGAAGTGGATGGCCCAGCAGCAGCTCAGTTCATACTTGTTAATCAACATGCATAAAGTATACTCTTGGTCCTACATGAAAAGTTCTCTGAGCAATTCATGGGCAGAAACACCTATATACTGACAGTTATTCTTTCTCAGCCCAGGTCCCCCAGGGGACCCACTAGAGGAACTTCCTAAATGCCAAGGCAGAAGAGGAGAACCCATCTAATGCCAAGGTGAGATTGCCTATCTTTGTTTGACATAGTTATGTTGCTTTCTTGGTTTTTGTCTTTTCTGTCAAGTTCAGATTTAAAAACATCATGCAGATCATAGAAGCTAGGTACCATCCTCTTGTGTGTGTACTGTATGTGTGTGTGAGTACAATCCCTTACTAGTGGATACCTGGATCCAAAGGCATTCAATGTCAATAGCATCACAGTGGAAAGTGTATGCTAAAAGGCCTTATCAATAGCGGCATTTTTTCCTCTTTGGATTAAGAATTTTTTTAACTGTCAACCAAAATGGACTTGAAAGGAAACTCCTCAAGGCCTTTTCTACAGGTGTCTTCTAATCTTGCTTTTGTGATCTTGATATGATCATGGTTTCCCATCCTCTTTTCTAGAGACACCAAGAAGGAAAAAAATGCAAACAACACACAGGTTCATATAACCTCAGCATTTCTTTTCCTTCATTGCAGGTGGCCTCAACTACCAGAGGAAAAGGTGCATGTTATGGTGTCCCTCTGGCTCAGGGAAGGAATCTAGATGACTATGATGGGGCTTCCTTGATTCAGAGTGGAGAATGCAGTGATTCCATATCCATGTGGGAATAAGGACTGCGGGTGTGGTGAGAAAGTGACTTCCAGGAAAAGACCCTTGATCATGTTTCTACAGATCCTGGAGTCAGTGGTGGTCCCTTTGGGTGGTCTTGCTTACCACAAAGTGGAGTTATGGTTTGTTAATGGATAACTATGTAGTGTGATTGTGCATGCTTCATGTGTGTGTGCCCTTCTGTGTATTTATCCTGGGCACAGGTTTTCTTTGCACAAGACAATTGCCACTATCAATTATGTCAAGAAAATAATCTCATCTTACCACTACAAAGTTTACACATGGGAAATTATTAGTCCTCATCAAAGCCACATGTAGTGAGGCTTTACTATACACAAACTCAGATGGAGAGTGCCAGGCAGAGACAAAGGTTCCCAATCTCATGCAGAAAAGCCTAATGCATACCCTATCATTAGCATCAATATTGATACACTGAACCTACACTTGGAACTGTGAAGTAGAAATAGATACTGTACAAGGGAGGTCTAGCATCTGTGCATATTGCTGAAATTTCCCAAGCCTACAGAGTTTACAAATACTGCCCAACATTGTAAGTTAAGCTAAGTAGTCGCATCACCTACTGTAACTTTCACATGCCTTCATATCTGCCTGTTGGGTGTTTCAAGGAAACACAAAAGATTTTCTTGAAACCCTACTTTGATGCACATGGGTCCACTAGGCAACTTATGAATCAGGGGATCAAATGTTTGAATTGCAAATAAATTATGAGTAACATTCCTACCTTTGTCAGTAAAATGTTAACAGATTTTCTGATTATGAATAATTTTCCCAGGTTTTGCTTCAAGGGCACAAAAAAGAAAATTTGTTTCTCAGTCAAAAGTATCTACTGTCCATGACACTAGTCCATCAGTAGCACCAAAATCACTATCAGGCCAAAGAAAAGGAAGCACTAGAAGATACACCTGAGCACCTGCTCTACAGAAGGTAATGTGGAAATGCAATCATCATGTAGATTCAAGAATAACAATTGTAGCTTATCAGTCCTATATATAGGAAAAATCCATAAAATGCCTAAGCCATATTCTTGTATATGTGAAAATTGTAATTTACTAATTCAATCAGAATGCCACAATCACAGAATTAATGCATGTACAACTCAAGATTGGTTCACATCTAATAGTGGACAGTGTTTCAACCTAAAGTTTGGGCATTAGCTTATATTTGAACATTACATGAAATACATCCCTCCTATGATAGCTTGATATTATTTATGAATTCCAAAAACATATTGATTATGGTTGTAAACTGGTCTGTTCCTCTGGGCATGATACCCCTCTGATTGTACTGAATTAAAAAGTTTCACTTTTGAGCTGACACAGCAAGGTAATGCAATAAAGAGACACAGATTCCTGGTGCCACTGACAAGAAGGCAAGCAGACAGAAGAACACACAGCAAATGGACACAGAGAATGGAAAACTGGGGGGATGAGGGGGAGGGGAGAGAAATTTTTTTAAAAACTTTTTTAAAGTTTCACTTTTATTTTATTAAATCAGGATGAGGTGGACACTTGCTCATGTAGAACACAGAATAAGATGCAGAGAAGAAGAACATAGGGGCAAAAAGACCAAGCCATGGACATTGCAGAGGCTCCATGAAGAGAAATCAGCTTGAAAGACTATCTGAGGAAATAGATTAAAATTCCCCAACTTTCACAAAAGAAATGACCTACATGTCCAAGAAGCCCACCATACCCAATCACAATAAATCCAAATAAACCAACTCCAAGACACATATACTCAGAATGACAAATGTCAAATATGAGAAAATTCTGAGATCAATAAGGGAGAAGCAAACCATCACTTACAAGGGATGCCCAGTAAGACATATGCAGATTTCTCATCAGAAATCAAGGAGGCAAGAAAACACTGGTATGACACAATTAAGAGACTAAAAGAGAAAAACTGCCAACCAAGAATCTTGCATCCAGCAAAACTGTCCTTCCAATATGAAGATGAGTTTAAAATGTTCACAAACAGAAACTAAGAGAGTCTGAAATAAATAATCCATCTTGCAGGAAATATTAAAGGAAGATTTAGAGCCTGAAAGAAAAAGGAGGAGGCAGACTTGGCCCAGTGGTTAGGGCATCCGTCTACCACATGGGAGGTCCACAGTTCAAACCCCGGGCCTCCTTGACCCGTGTGGATCTGGCCCACGTGCAGTGCTGATGTGCTTAGGGAGTGCCATGCCACACAGGGGTGTCCCCTGTGTAGGGGAGCCCCATGCACAAGGAGTGCACCCCATAGGGAGAGCCACCTAGCACGAAGGAAAGTGCAGCCTGCCCAGGAGTGGTGCCGCATGCACGGAGAGCTGACACATCAAGATGACACAATAAAAAGAAACAGATTCCTGTGCCGTTGACAACAACAGAAGCAAACAAAGAAGATGCAGCAAGTGGACACAGAGAACAGACAACCAGGGTGGGGGGGAGGGGAGAGAAATGAATAAATAAATCTCTTTAAAAAAAAGAAAGAAAGAAAAAGGAGAGAGAGGCTTGGAGAAGAGTATAAAAGAATAATAGGAAGAAAAACCAAAGGAGTAAAAAGACAAACCAAAGTATAATAAGATATATGAAAACCGAAGGATAAAATGGTGTGGAAATCAATATTGCATTTACATAATATTATTGAATTTGAATGTATTAAACTCACCAATCAAAAGATATAGCTGATAGGATATATAAAAAAACATGAGCCATCCATATGCTGCTTACAAGAGACCCAACTTAGACAAAGCTACTCCATGTAAATACTAACCAAAAAAGAGCAGGGGTAGCTGTACTATTATTGGACAAAACAGACTTTAAATGCAAAAAAAAAGTTATGAGATAGGGAAGGCCTTTAATTTTAATAATAAAAAGGAACAATCGACCAGGAAGATATAACAGATATAAATATCTATGCACCTAACCAAAGTGCCCCAAAATACATGAGACAAACTCTGGCAAAGCTGAAGGGAGAAACAGACATCTCTACAGTAATCACTGGGGACTTCAACACCTCACTCACATCATTAGCTAGAACAACTAGACAGAAGATCAACAGGGAAATAGAAAACTTAATATGATAAGCAAGTTAGACCTAACAGACATATAAAGAATGCTGCATCCAAACTCAGCAAGTTATCATTATTTTCACATGCCCATGGATTCATCTTGAGGAAAGACCACATGTTAGAACACAATGCAGCTCTCAAAATATAAAAAGACTGAAATTATACAAAGAACATTCTCAGATCATAAGGGAATGAAACTAGAAATCAATAAGAGACAAGAAAAAGGTAAATTCGCAAATGTGTGGAGACTAAACAACACACTCCTAAATAAGCAGTGGGTCAAAGAAGAAATTGCAAGTGAAATCAGTAAATGTATTGAGACAAATGTAAGTGAGAAAACAACTTATCAAAACTTATGGGTGATGGGCGGGGCAAGATGGCATCTGAGTGAATGCACCTCATAATCTCTCCTACAAAGCAGCAGCTTAGTAAGGTCGGAGTCCTGCTGGACTGGGCTGTTTCAGGGGCTAGCAGGGCAGGAAGTGTCTGGGTGTCAATTTGGTGAGATAGTGACAGAAGAGATTCTTGTGAGAGGTGGAACTTTGGGTTTCTGACACAGAGGTCAGAATTTGTAGGCATAACCCTTCCCCCTAGGGCTGGCAGCCTGGCTGCAGCGATCCCTGAAAACTCTGTTGTGCTGCAGAGTTCCCAAACCCTGAGTGGGCTGTTTCAGGAGCTAGCAGGGCAGGAAGTGTCTGCATGTAGATTTGGCGAGACAGTGACAGAAGAGATTCTTGTGAGAGGTGGAATTTTTGGGTTTCTGACATGGAGGTCAGAAGTTGAGGGTGGGACCCCTCCCCCTAGGGCTGGTGGCCCAGCGCAGCAATCCCTGAAAACTTTGTTGTGCTGCAGTGTTCCAAGGCCCTGTGTTTACCAGATGCATGGTTCCCAGGTCTGTATCCCCTAAATCCTGGTAGCGCACGCTCCAGAGACTCACACACCTTGAGTCTGCAATATCATGGAATTCCCATTCCTGAATCCACTGCAGCCTGAGGTCCATCAGGTCCTTGATCACCCTAGATGTCCAGGTTTTTTGTTTTTTGGTTTTTGGTTTTTCTCCTTGAGTGTGGAGGAGTGTATCAGCTGACTTGGGAAGAGTCTGCGAAGAAGGCAGAGCTGAATCTGCTGACAAAGACCAATTTACCAAAACGTCCTGAGATAGGAAACTTGGTCTGGGAGAAGGTGGAGTCAGAAAATCAATTAGGCCTCCACTGGCACACCTAAGGGGGAGGGACTGTAGGACATGCTATCCAAGCTTCCAATAGAATATTTGCAATTTCTGGTGAGGTGTAGGTGCGCTCATGCTGGAAATAAAGAGTCATTGTCTTCTGTGCTGAGTTGGTTCAACAAGGATCCACTTAAATCTCTGATTGGACCTCTCAGGCAGCTTTCCTGCTGCCCTGGGAGAGAAGAGAGGAAAGGAGAAAGGGGGAATGTCAAATCCCTAGGCATTTTATTTAACTGCAAAGAAGATTCCTAGCTTGAAACTTTGTTTTTGTTTTTTTTTTGTCATGGTTGCTACTATTACATTGTCTCCTGGTTTTATGTCCCATTTTATCCCACAAGGTCCTTTTTCATTTATTTAGTTTTTTCTCTTTTTCTTTTTCTTGCTTGTTTCCCCTCCTTTTCTTTGCCCCCCCCTTTTTCCTCTTTTTCTTTTATTTTCTTTATATAATAGGTGCTGCAGGGAGCACTTCACATTTGCTGTGTTTCCTCATCCTCCATTTCCTCTTTTCTATATGCATTGATTTTGGCCACCTACACTATGCCCTTCCCTCTACATTGTTCTATCCTCCACCATCTACTGTCTCTCTTATATTCCACTTCCCATTCTTTGGCCCCCAAATCGTCTGAATTTCTATTTCTAATACTTTATTCTGTTTTCTGTCTTTTATCCACTCTTTTTTTTCAAATGTATTTCTCACCCTTCCACTCCCACCTCGGTTGTCTGTTCTCGGTGTCTATTTTGCTGCATCTTCTTTGTCCACTTCTGTTGTTGTCAGTGGCACAGGAATCTGTGTTTCTTTTTTGGTTGCATGATCTTGTTGTGTCAGCTCTCCGTGTGTGCAGCACCATTCCTGGGCAGGATGCACTTACTTTCGCTCTGCGCGGCTCTCCTTATGGGGTGCACTCCTTGTGCAAGGAACTCCTCTATGCGGGGGGCACCCCTGTGTGGCACAACACTCCTTGCATGCATCAGCACTGCACATGGGCCAGCACCACATGGGTCAAGGAGGCCCAGGGTTTGAACTGTGGACCTCCCATGTGGTAGGCAAATGCCCTAACCACTAGGCCAAGTCCGCACCTATCCACTCTTGATATTGTCTTTCTTTTCTCTTTCTCTCTCATGAAAACACTGACGTGTTAACTCATACTATATTCCTCCCCATATTCAGTTGACTGTCTCATTATAGGTACTCTACTTACTGCTATAACTCTACACAACTTACATGAGTCTAATATCCATTCTGCTAGATCTCACATTACTCTCTTAACATTTATTACCAATACTACTTTATACATTTTCTTTTCTTACTCTTTTTGCTTTCCTTGGCCCTAATATTTTCCTTTAAATTGAACTTGCCCAGAAACAAGAAAATAGAGTAAGAAAAACAAAGTGACAAAGAGAAGACATAACACACACAAACAACAACTAATTAATCCCCAAGACTAGACAAAGAAGCTAAGGAACTGATTAAACCCATCAAGATTAAATGATAACCATACCGCAACAAGAAACTACAAACCAAACAAATAATCAGGAAAACATGGCCAATTCCAAGGAACAAACTAAAAACCAGGAAGAGGAGCAGAACATCAGACAAGTAATTAAAGATTTCAAAACACATATTAGAGACCAACTTAATGAAGTAAAGGAAGAGATTAACAATATGAAGAAAACACTAGGAGAGAATACAGAAGAAATTGCAGTCATATACAAAAAGATAAGAGGGAAACGGACTTTGGCCCAGTGGTTAGGGCGTCCGTCTACCACATGGGAGGTCCGTGGTTCAAACCCTGGGCCTCCTTGACCCGTGTGGAGCTGGCCCATGAGCAGTGCTGATGCGCACAAGGAGTGCCGTGCCACACAGGGGTGTCCCCCGCGTAGGGGAGCCCCACGCGCAAGGAGTGCACCCATAAGGAGAGCCGCCCAGCGTGAAGGAGGGAGCAGCCTGCCGAGGAATGGCGCCGCACACACTTCCTGTGCCGCTGACAACAACAGAAGCGGACAAAGAAACAAGACGCAGCAAAAAGACACAGAAAACAGACAACCGGGAGAGGGGAGGGGAATTAAATAAATAAAAATAAATCTTTAAAAAAAAAAAAAAGAAAGACAATTTAAAAAAACAAAAAAAGATAACAGATATGATGGTGATGAACATCACAGATCAAGAAATCAAAAATACACTCTCAGCAAACAGTGGCACATTAGAAGAGGCAGAGGAGAGAATTAGTGACATGGAAGACACTGCATCTGAAATCAAATAGACAGTAGAACTGAATAATAAAAAGTTAGAAAAAATACAGCTGGGACTTAGGGACCTGAATGACAATGCAAAATACACAAACATATGTATTATAGGCATCCCAGAAGGAGAAGAGAAGGGAAGGGGGAAAGAATGGGTGTTGGAGGAAATAAAGGCTAAAAACTTCCCAAATCTACTTAAGAAGATGGATGTACATGTCCAGGAAGCAAAACACACCCCAAACACCATAAATCCCAAAGGCCTACCCCAAGACATGTACTTGTCAAATTTTCCAATGCTCAAGACAAAGAAAAAATTCTAAAAGCAGCGAGAAAAGAGAACAATCACATACAAGGGAGGCTCAATAAGATTAAGTGCTCGCATAAAATAAACACAAAAATAAAATCTGGAAAAAAAAAAGATTAAGTGCTGCTTTCTCATCTGAAACCATGGAGGAAGAAGGCAGTGGTATGATATAGTCAAGGTACTAAAAGAAAAAATTTCCAACCAAGAATACTCTACCCAGCTAAGCTAGCATTCAAAAATGATGGAGAGTTCAAAATATTCACAGATAAACAGAAATTAAGAGTATGCCAACAAGAACCCTGCCCTTCAAGAAATACTAAAGGGAGTTCTGCAGGAATAAAGAAAAAAAATAGGAGAGGCAGACTTGGAGGAGACTGTACAAGCAAAAAAAAAGACAAAAAGAGAAGGAAGAAAACAAAATATGACAAACACAAGTACAAACAAAATATTGTTAACATAAATAATTCCTTGAAAGTAATAACACTGAATGTCAATGGATTAAACTCACCTGTCAAAAGACTCAGACTGGAAGACTGAATAGGATATATGACCCATCTATATGCTGTCTACAAGAAACACATCCTAGACCCCAGGATTCAAGGAGGTTGAAAGTGAATGGCCGGAAAACAACCTTACAAGCAAACAATAACCAAAAAAAGGCAGGTGTAGCTATATTAATATCAGACAAAATAGACTTTAAATGTGAAACGATTGTGAGAGAAAAAGATGGATACTACATATTACTGAAAGGGATAATCTTTCAAGAAGAATGAACAACGATAAACATTTATGCTGCTAACAGGGCACCTTCAATTATGTGAGGCAAACACTGGAAAAACTAAGTGAAAGAATAGATGCCTCTACAATTATACTGGGGGACTTTAATACACCACTATCAACTTTGGACAGAACATCTCAAAAGAGAATCAATAAAGAAAACAAAAACTTTGAACAGTATATTACAGGTGCTGGACCTGACAGACATATACAGATCATTACACCAGAATACAGCAGGATATACATTTGTCTCAAGTGCACAGGGATCATTCTCCAAGATAGACCATATGCGAGGCCACAAAGAAAGTCTAAATGAATTCAGAAAGATCAAAATCATAAAAAAATAATTTCTCTGATCACAGTGGAGTGAAGCTGGGAATCTACAAGGACCAGACCCAGATTTCACACCAAGATATGGAAATTAAACAGCACACTCTTAGAAAAAGTTGGTGAAGGAGGAACTCTCAAAAGAAATTAATAACTACCTTGAAACTAATGAAAATGATAACACAACATACCAAAACTTATGGGATGCAGCAAAAACAGTACTGAAAGGGAAATTTATAGCCATAAATTCATACATCAAAAAAGAAGAAAGAGCAAAAATTGAAGAACTGCACATTTGGAGGAATTAGTAAAAAAACCCAACAAAGTAACCCCACAGGAAGAAGAAAGAAAGAACAAAGATAAGAGCAGAACTAACTGGAATAGAAAATAAGTAAGCAATTGAAAAGATAAACAAAACCAGGAGCTGGTTCTTTGAGAAGATCAATAAAATTGACAAACCCTTAGTTCAACTAACAAAGAAAAAAAGAGAGAAGATGCAAATACACAAAATAAGAAATGAGAAGGGAGATTATCACCACTGACCCCACAGAATAAAGACGATCATGAGAGGATACTTTGAAAAACTATATTCCAACAAAAATGACAATTCAGAGGAAATGGACAAATTTCTAGAAACACATAAGCAGCCTATATTGATGAAAGAAGAAACTGACAAGCTCAAAAAACCAATCACAAGAGATAGAATCAGTCACTAAAAACCTCCCAACTAAGAAGAGCCCTGGGCCAGACGGCTTTACTGGTTCATTCTACAAAACATTCCAGAAAGAAAAATGCCAATCTTGCTGAAACTCTTCCAAAAAATCGAAACAGAAGGAATATTACCTAACTCATTCTGGATGCCAACATTATCCTAGTGACAAAGCCAAACAAAGACACCACAAGAAAGGAAAATTACAGACCAATTTCTCTAATGAACCTAGATGCAAAAATCCTCAACAAAATACTTGCTAACTGTATTCAACAACACATTTAATGAATTATACACTGTGACCAAGTGAGATTCATTCCAGGTATGCAAGGATGGTTAAACATAAGAAAATCAATCAATGTAATACACCATATAAACAGATTGAAGGGAAAAAAATCACATGATTATATCTATAGATGCAGAGAAAGCATTTGACAAAATACAGCACACTTTCTTGAGGAAAACACTGCAAAAGATCAGAATATAAGCAAATTTTGAGAACATGATAAAGAGTATATATGAAAAACCCACAGCCGGGAAGTGGTGGGGTGGGGGCAGTGGGGGTGAATGGGGACCTCATATTTTTTGAATGTAGTATTTTTTAAAAATGAGTAAAGGGAAACGGACTTTGGCCCAGTGGTTAGGGCGTCCGTCTACCACATGGGAGGTCCGAGGTTCAAGCCCCGGGCCTCCTTGACCCGTGTGGAGCTGGCCCATGTGCAGTGCTGATGCGCACAAGGAGTGCCGTGCTACACAGGGGTGACCCCGCGTAGGGGAGCCCCACGCGCAAGGAGTGCACCCATAAGGAGAGCCGCCCAGCGTGAAAGAGGGAGCAGCCTGCCCAGGAATGGCGCCGCCCACACTTCCCGTGCCGCTGACGACAACAGAAGCGGACCAAGAAACAAGACGCAGCAAAAAGACACAGAAAACAGACAACCGGGAGAGGGGAGGGGAATTAAATAAATAAAAATAAATCTTTAAAAAATAATAATAATAAAATAAAATAAAAATAAAAATAAAAATGAATAAATATATATATATATATATATATAAAATAAAAACCCACATCCAACATCATTTACAATGGTGAAATCCTAAAATTTTTCCCTCTAAGATCAGGAACAAGACAAGGATGCCCACTATCACCTCTTCTATTTAACATTGTCTTAGAAGTACTTACTCGAGCACTGAGGCAAGAACGAGATATAAAAGGTATTCAAATTGGAAAGGAAGAAGTCAAAATTTCATTATTTGCAGATACCATGATTCTATACATAGAAAACCCTGAGAAGTTTACAACAAAGCTTCTAGAACTCATAAATGAGCTTAGTAAAGTTGCAGGTTATAAGATCAATGTGCAAAAATCAGTAGCATTTCTGTACACCAATAATGAGCAAGCTCAGGAGGAAATCAAGAAACAAATACCATTTACAATAGTTGATATGAAAAACAAATACCTAGGTTAAATTTAACTAAAGATGTAAAAAACTTATACGCAGAGAACTACACAACACTGTTCAAGGAAATTAAAGAAGACATAAATAAATGGAAGAATATTCACTGTTCATGGATAGGAAGACTAAATATTATTAACATGTCTATCCTTCCAAAACTGATCTACACATTCAATGGATTCCCAATAAAAATCAACACAGTCTTCTTTAAGGAACTAGAAAACCTAGCTATGAAATTTATTTAGAAAGGAAAGAGTCCCCAAAAAGCCAAAGACATATTGAAAAAGAAAAATGAAATTGGAAGAATCACACTACCCAACTTCAAAACATACTACAAAGCTACAGTAGTGAAAACAGCATGGTATTGGCACAAGGAGAGACACACAGACCAATGGCACCAAATTGAGAGTTCTGATATATATCCTCATATATAGAGTCATATAATATTCAATAAAGCCACCAAACCCTCTCAACTGGGAGAGAATGGCCTATTCAACAAATGGTGCCTGGAGAACTGGATATCCATGTGTAAAAGAATGAAAGATGATTACCAACTCACACCTTATACAAAAATCAACTCAAGATGGATCAAAGATGTAAATATAAGAACCAAGACCATAAAGACTTTGGAAAGCAGTGTAGGGAAGCATCTACAGGACCTCGTAATAGGAAATGGCTTTGTGGGCTTCACACCAAAAGCACGAGTAGCAAAAGAACAAATAGATCAATGGGACTTCCTCAAAATTAAAGCCTTCTGTACCTCAAAGGACTTTGTCAGGAAAGTGAAAGGAGAGCCTACATAATGGGAGAAAATATTTGGTAACCACATATCTGATAGCAAACTTATATCTTGCATATAAAAAGAACTCCTATAGGGGTTGAATGGGACCTCATATTTTTTTAATGTAATTTTTAAAAATAAATAATTAAAAAAAAAAGAACTCCTATATCTTGAAAATAAAAAGACAAACACCCCATTTTAAAAATGGGGAAAAGATTTAAAAAGACACTTCTCCAAAGAAGACATACAAATGGCTAAAACACACATGAAAAAATGCTCCAAATCTCTAGCTATTAGGGAAATGCAAATCAAAACTACAATGAGATACCATCTTACTTCCATAAGATTGGCAGCTATGAAAAAAACAGAAGACTACAAATGCTGGAGAGGATGTGGAGGAATGGGAACAGTCATCCACTGCTGGTGGGAATGCAGAAGGATCCAGACATTCTGGAGGACAGTTTGGCGGTTTCTCAAAAAGCTAGGTATGGATTTGCCATATGACCAAGGAATTCCACAGTTGGGTATATACCCAGAAGAACTGAGAACAAGGACACAAACTAATATATGCACACCATGATCATAGCAGCATTGTTCACTATTGCCAAAAGCCAAATGCCCATCAACAGATGAATGGATAAATAAAATCTGGTATATACATACAAGGAATACTATTCAGCTTTAAGAATGAATACACTACAAACACATGTGATAACATGAATGAATCTTGAGAACCTTATGTTTAGTGAAGAAACTCATGCATTGAAGAATACTACATGACTTCAATGACATGAAATACATAAACAAAGCTGCCTCAGAGAGCTAGAGACTGGATGATAGGCTTACAGGAAATTGGGGGTAGAGGAAGGATGTAAGCTGACACCTACATGGGTGAAATTTATACTAAACTGGAAGTATTTGTACAAGGAAGGGATAAAATGGGGGCATAGGGTTACTTTTGAGTGGGGTTTTGTGGGCTAGAGGGGGGCTAGGTATGGGAGAATGGGTAATATTGCCCAAGAAATTGAGGGGAGGCAGGGGGAACATATGAACATAGGAGATTGTCAGATATTTGGTTGAGAGTATAATGCTGAGAAAACTCTTTCAAAAATATAATAAGGAAGGTTACCTGTTTAAGATGTTTAAAGCAGATAATCTGATACAGGACAGGTTCCTAGGGAGTATGTGAGTGCTCATTTTGCCATAGTGAGTTATATCATTGGATAGAGACCCATATAATGAGAGTGAAGGTATACCCACATCCTGGGGAGGACTGATGTTCTCAAATAGAGGGAATTGTATCTCTCGAGAGGAATGGTGGCAGTCGAGCATGTCAAGTCCTTAACATTGTTGCAAGTATCTCTGAACATGGCCCTTTAAGCAATGAAGATTGATGGTAACTATGCGCCCTGAGGGGAGGGGGAAAGAGGTATTCAACAGACGGAATCAATGTAACTATGTGTGCAATAGAAGTGTTCACAAGATTATGGAAAGATGGATATAAGACATGTTAAATTACACCAAAAAATGTAGAGGGGCCGATAGGCTAAAATGCAATTCATAATGTAAAACATAAGATAATTAAAAATTTAGAAAATTGTATAGTCTAAAATATAAACCACAATGTAAACCCAAATGTTACCATGTTTGAAAGCTATTGTCTCAGTATCTGTACACCAGTTTCAGTAAATATAGTATGAATATGTAAAAAGATTATTGCTGTGGAAGGGAAAAGGTTTTATGTTGGATATGTTGGAGTACTGTATATTGTATATATGAACTACTGTGATCTAAAACTTTTGTGAAGATAAGCTTAATAATTAGGGGAAAAAAAGAAAAAGAAAGGACATAGACACTCAGGAAAAGATGGAAGAAGTTGCCTTGCCAATTTGCATACAGGACAACACTTACTGCAGTGATGGAAGGCAAAACATCAAAAATAAAGCTTTCGCATTTTTTAATTTTTTGATACCCCAATTTATTTTTACCTTAATTTTTCTAAATTAATATGTACTTTATATCTAACCTTTAAACTCATCACTATATTCCATTTTACTATTAATGGAATGTGGCAATATATTATACTTCATTTTTGAAAAAGTTTTGGATCACAGAGAGGTTCAACAATGGCAGGGGAGGAATACTGGTGTGGGATGTTATTGACAGGGGACATAGGTTGGCAGGGAGTTCTCCAGGACATATATCTAGGGTACATATAAATGTTTGGATATTTTCATAGTGGTTACAGTTTAAAATGACAACTGAGGAAGTGCTGAGTTCCAAGCCAGGGGAGCTCTATCACATTTCCTAAAGGAACAGCATTAATCCCCCAAGTGCAACAGCAAAGACCAAAAAAGAAGGATGGTCCAACAATGAGCCCTTAATACTAATGACTATGCATATGAGCCTGTGCACCTGAAATAAGAAGTAGACGCAGAGCTGCAGGGTGCCTAAGAGTTACCTCCTGAGAACCTCTCTGTTGCTCAAATGTGGCCAGTCTCAAAGCCAAACTCAGCATGTAAATGCAGTGCCTTCCCCCCAGCATGGGACATGACTCCCAGGAATGAGCCTCCCTGGTGCGGAGGGATTACTACCAAGTACCGGCTGATGATGTAACTAGAAAATGACCTTGAATAAAAGGGTCAGCTCAGACCACAGAATATCTCAGCCTACATATAACATCAGGAGTTAAAAATGCTTTTTTGACCTTAAATAAAAGGGAAAATAGAAAGGACAAATGAGCTTATATGGCTATGGGTCTCCAAAAAAGAGTTGTGATGTTATCAGAGGGGTCACACCTATGTACACCTCAGCAGAGTCCCAAGACAGATAAAGTAGATACAACCCCAGTATTGGTTCTTCTGAGGGCAACAGAGACCCAAAGGTTCTATGGTCATGGCGGATGGAGTTCAGTGCCATGTCAGTTGGCCCTACTTTGGAGTTTGTGTTCTGGTGTGATGGAGCTGGACTCAGATGTGACCTTGCTTCGCAAGCCTCTCTTGTTACTTTTACTGGACCTGGGGTTGGCACTGGGGTCTTGAATCTCTGGACTGCCCATGTGATAGCCAAGCCCTGAGCCTCAACAGACTTGCAACTCCTACACTCTGGTTTATTGGACTTACCCCACTCAGCTAACATGGAGGTGAAGAAGGTCAACCACCACACCAGGGAGCCAAGAGTGCCTTTAACTACATGCAGGAGAATTGCATCCATCATCCATGTGGAATTTAAGCCCCTTCTCAATACAGAGGGAGAGAGGACATAACCATTCCAGGGTCTGCAGGATGGAGGAATAGAGTATGGATTAGAGTGGACTTACTGATATTCTATTCATGAACTATTGTGATTAGTAATCAAAGATAATGTGGCACTGGTGTGGAGAAAGTGGTCATGGTGGCTGCTGGGGGTAGGGAGTGTGAGGAAGAGATGTGATGTGGGGCATTTTCAGGACTTGGAGTTGTCCTGGGTGGTGCTGCAGTGACAGTTATCAGACATTGTATGTTCTCCCATGCCCACTGGGTGGACTGTAGGAGAGTGTGGGCTATGGTGTGGACTACTGACCATGAGGTGCAGCGGTGCTCAGAGATGTATTCACCAAGTGCAATGAATGTCTCATGATGATGGAGGAGGTTGTTGTTATGGGGCGAGGAATGGGGTGAGGGGGATGGAGGGTATGTAGGGACCTCATATTTTTTTAATGTAATATTTAAAAAAAGACAAAAAAATTTAAGTAAATATAAAAAAATAAAATAAAGTTAACTATATGGTTCACCAAAAAAAGAAAAAATAGCGATTTTCCAAAGAGTACCCCCACATCCAATGACTCTTGTGTCTAATAATTGCTCTCCCCATATCAATAATCACTAGATTGACTTAAAATAATTAAAATATACAGCACTATGAAATGTAGTTTTGCCTATTTTGGAACTTTAAATCTGAGTTGTTGCCAGAGCTGTATTTTGTTTATTTTGCTTTCATACATTCTGCTGTACAATTACAGCACACTTTGTGTATCAAGTCTTCTGTTGATGGACATTTGCCTTGTTTTTGTTTCTGACCACTGCCAATAAGTCTGCAATAAACATTGTGATCCATGTCACACACAAAAAAAAACTTATGAGAGATACAGCAAAGGCAGTCTTGAGAGGGAAACTTATAACCCTAAATGCTCATATTAAAAGTGAAAAAAGAGCTAAATGCAAAGATTTAACTGAGCAACAAGACAAACTAGAAAAAGAACAACAAACCAATCCTCAAAGCAAGCAGAAGAAATAACAAAGAGTGAAGTAGAAATAAATGAAATTGAAAAGAAAAAAGAACTTTAGAGAAAATCAAAATCAAAAGCTGGTTCTTTGAGAAGACAGGTAAAATTTACAAACCCCTACTAAGATTAACAGAGAAAAGAGAAGAGGCAAATAAATACAATCTGAAAAAAAGGGAAGAACTATGACTGACCCCACAGAAATAAAAAGGATCCTAAGAGGATATTATGAGAAACTGTATGTCAACAAACTAGACAACCTAGATGAAATGGGCAGATTCCTAGAAATGCACAAACAACTTACACTGACACTATAAGAAATGTAAGAACTTAACAAACCACTCACACTTAAAGACATTGAATCCATCATCAAAAACTTCCCATCAAAAAAAAGTCCAGGACCAGATGGCTTTACAGGTGAATTCTACCAAACATTTCAAAAAGAATTAACACCAATCCTGTTCAAATTCTTTCAAAAAATTCAAGAGGGAAAATTACCCAACACTTTTTATGAAACCAACATCACTGTAAAATCAAAGCCAAATAGAGACACCACGAGGAAAGAAAATTATAGACCAATTTCTCTATTAAACATAGATGCAAGAATCCTCAACAAAGTATTTGTAAATAGAATTCAGGAGCATCTCAATGGACTTGTACATTACAACCAAGTGGGATTTATTCCTGGTAGGCAAGGCTCATTCAACATAAGAAAATCAACCACATTACCAAACTGAAAGGAAAAAACACATGATAATCTCAATCAAAAAAAATAATAAAAAATCGGAAAAAGCATCTGACAAAATCTGGCATCCTTTCTTGATAAAAACATTTCAAAAGATATGACTAGGAGGAAAATTCCTCAATATGATAAAAGTATATATGAAAACCACACAACCAACATCTTAGTCAGTGGGGAAAGGTTGAAAGCTTTCCCTCTAAGATCAGGAACAAGACAAGACACCCACTAGCAACCTTGGTATTTAACATTGTACTAGCTCTAGCTAGAGCAAGGAAAAGAATACAGTAAAGGCATCCAAATAGGAAAAAGAGGAAGGAAAGCTCTATTTGCGGATGACATGATCCTATTTTTAGAAAATTCAGAAATGTCTACAAAACAAAGCTACTTGAGCTAAAGAGTTCAGCAGGGAAACAGACTTTGGCCCAGTGGTTAGGGTGTCCGTCTACCACATGGGAGGTCTGCGGTTCAAACCCCGGGCCTCCTTGACCCATGTGGAGCTGGCCATGCGCAGTGCTCATGCGTGCAAGGAGTGCCGTGCCACGCAAGGGTGTCCCCCGCATGGGGAAGCCCCACGTGCAAGGAGTGCGCCCATGAGGAAAGCCGCCCAGCATGAAAAGAAAGTGCAGCCTGCCCAGGAATGGTGCCGCCCACACTTCCCGTACCGCTGATGACAACAGAAGCGGAAAAAGAAACAAGACGCAGCAAATAGACACCAAGAACAGACAACCAGGGGAGGGGGGGAAATTAAATAAATAAATAAATCTTTAAAAAAAAAAGAGTTCAGCAAAGTGGCAGGATACAAGATCAATATGCAGAAATCTGTAATGTTTTTGTACATTAGTACTGCATAATCTGAAGAGGAAATTGGGGGGAAATTCCACTAACAATAGCAACAAAATGACTAAAACACCTAGAAATCTATTTAACCAAAGAAGTACAGGACCTATAAGCAGAAAACTACAAAACAACACTAAAAGAAATGTTAGAAAGACTTAAATGGAAAGATATTCCATGTTCATGGATTGGAAGACTATTATGAAGATGTCAATTGGATTTAAAGATCCAATGCAATACCAATCAAAATTCCAACAGCTTACTTCACATTAATAGAAAAGGCAATTACCAAATTCACTTGGAAGGGAAAGTACCCCTGAATAGCCAAAAGTATTCTAAGAAAGTATAAAAATACTATACTATACTATAGCATAATATAGGAGGGATTTCACTGTCTGATCTTCAAACATAGTACAAAGCTACAGTGGTCAAAACAACATGGTACTGGCATAAAGAGAGACACATTGAACAGTGGAATAGAATTGAAAGTCTAGAAATAAACCCTTACCTCTATGGTCAACTAGTTTTTGACATATCTACTAAGTCCATGTTAACAGGAAAAAACAGTTTCTTCAACAAATTGTACAGGGAGAGCTGCATATCTATAACCAAAAGAATGACAGGGGACCCCTATCTCATTCCCTATACAAGAAGCAACTCAAAATGGATCAAAGACCTAAATATAAAAGGCAGGGCCATAAAACGACTAGAAGAAAATGTAGGGAAATATCTTAAAGACTTCATGGTACATGGTGATTTCTTGGACCTTACACCCAAAGTACATACAACAAAAGAAAAAACAGATAATTCAGAACTACTCAAAATTAAATACTTTTGCTTCTCACAAGACTTTGTCAAAAGGGTGAAAAGGCAGCCAACTCAATGGGAGAAAATAATCAGCAATCACATATTCGATAAGGGTTTAATATCCATGATATATAAAGAGATGTTACAACTCAACAATATAAAGACAAATGACCCAATTAAAAATGGGCCAAAGACATGAATAGACATTTGTTCGAAGAAGAAATACAAGTGGCAAAAAGCATAAGAAAAAGTATTCAATGTCAGAGAACTAAATGTTGGAAAGAATGTGGATAGGAACACTTATTCACTGTTGTTGGTAATGCAGAATGTAGAGCCACTGTGGAGTTCAGCAGTTCCTAAAGAAGTTGAATATAGATTTCCCACATGACCTGGCAATACCACTACGGGGTATATACACAGAAGAACTGAGAGCTGTGAGAGCAGTGACATGAAGAGACATCTGCACATCTATGTTCATAGTGGCATTATTCACAATTGCCAGAAGCTGGAAACAACCAAGGTGTCCATCAACTGATAAATGGATAATTGAACTGTGGTATATTCACATAATGGAACATTATGCATCTGTAAGAAGAAATGAAGTCATAACATTAACAACATTGATGAACCTGGAGGACAGTACGTTGAGTGAAGCAAGCCAGACAGAAAAGGACAAATACAGGAAAATTGCATTACAATGAACTAAAGTATTATGTAATATAGTGTATGATTCCAAATGTAAATAGAAATCAATTTGTAGATGAAAGAAAAAAGTATTTGTGCAAAATAAGCCAGAAAGGGGAGCTGTGGACAACAAAGAAAGCACAGAAAGATTGAGGGGTGGTGGATTTTATTTGTTTGTTTTTTATTATTATCCCTGAGATAATGAAACTGCTCTAATGATGACTATAGTGTCTGGATATCTCCAGAACCCTCAGGAGCCCTGAAATTTGGGATAGTACCTACTTTGGCAGTCAATAAGATCCTGCTGAGATGTGCAGAAACTCACTTTGAAGTTTCTTAGCTTTATAAACTCATTTGTCTTGACCTTTCCCCCCTTTTGGTCAAGGGCTTTTCCCAGTTGCATTGCTAGTTGGTGCTTCGTAATAATTCCCTGATGCCAGACAGGTTCATCCCCAGGATTCATGTCCTACACTGGGGGAAAATAATGTATTTATACACTGTTTGGCTTAGAGAGAGGCCACATTTGAGCAAAAAGGAAGCTCCCAGAAGGCAACTCTTAGCACCCTATAGTACAAGGCTAGGTTTCAACTTAAGAGTAAAGGTTCTTATAGTCATCAATATCAAAGACCCATAAGCAGGTCATCCTCTTTCACTAGTCATTGCCCCTGTATTTGGGGGATTCTTGCTGACCTATTAGAGAATGTGGCAGAGCTCCCCAGGGTGGGACTTGGATATTCCTTCAATTATATGAGTCTCCACCCACCACAGCAATGCCCCATGAACATCTGAACACATTTATATGCCTTTTATGTATGCCCAGGTGAGCCTCCTCCTATTTATTCCCCATCACTGACACCCCATACAAATGATCACCCCCTGCCACAGATAGAAAACCACAATTGCTGGACAGGATGTAGAGAGAAATGAACAGTTGGTTATTCACTGTTGGTGGGAATGCAGAACGGTACAGCCCCTATGGAGGACCATTTGGCGGTTCCTAAAGAAGTTGAATATAAACTTGCTACATGACCCTGCAATATCACTACTAGGTATGTATCCAGAAAAAACTAAAAGCACTAACACCAACAGACATCTGCACACCAAAGTTCACTACAGCAGTATTCGCGATTCCAAAAGTTGGAAAAAACCCAAGCGTCCATCAATTGATAAATGGGTAAATAAATTGTGGTATATTCACATAATGGAATATTACATAGCTGTAAGAAGTGAAACCATAAAGCATAGGACAAGCATGAATCTAGAGGACATTATGTTGAGTGAAGCAAGCCAGACACAAAAGGACAAATACTGTATGATTGTGTGACTATGAACCAAATATATTGTATAACATACTGTTTGATTCAAAAAAATTAATATGTATCCAGTACATTTATTTGAGAAATGGTATCTTTATCCAACAGTGTTTTCCTTTTCTTTTTAAATTATTGTTTACATATTCAATTATTAAAATGTACAAAATAAAGTTAAAAAAAAAGTGAGGTTACACTGAAGAGTTGAAAAATCCGACTTTAAAATGTGATCCCAGTACTGATAATGCTACACCATAGATGTATCATATATTGAAAATATTGTATTAAAAGTACTTAGTCACAAAAAAAGTGATCCTTTACTCAAGAAAAATAAATACCAAAAAAAGAGATATAAAAAACAAGCTTTTTTTAGCATAATAAAATCGTGTGTGAAATATATGAATATGGATAAAGCTGCACATATGCCTGTTTTCTTTGAAATTGAACAAATGTATGTTAACAAAAGATGGTAACAATATCACTTATGCTAAGTGAAGAAGCCTGACACAAAATACTACAAATTGTGTGATCCCATTTATATAAAAGGTAAATGTAAATCAATTTATAAAGTTGAAGTTCAATTAGTAGTTATGTAGGGCTGGGGAGGACTGCTAAGGGTTGTGCGTTTTTTCTAGAGTACTGAAAATGTTCTAAAATTTTTGATGGTGAGAAATGCATAATATTGTGATAATACTAAAAGCCACTGATTATATACTTCAGATAGATTGTATGGTATATGAATATATCTCAGTAAAACTTAAGTAAATAATTGTGTAAGAACAGCAAAAAAATTAGCAGCGGTTCAGCAGGGGAAACAAAGAGATCAAGGGGTGAGGAATTTCCTTATTAATTTTTATTTATTATTCAAATAATGAAAATGTTCTAATGATGGTCGAGGTAATGAATACACAACTATGTGATTATACCAAATACCACTGGTTGTGCACTTTTTTTGGTTGTACACTTTAAATGAATTGTTTTATTAATGTATACCAATAAAGTTGATTTGTTAAAAACATATAAGCATGTATCAATAAAATTAGTTTTTAAAAAAAGAAAAACACTTCTAATCCTCATCCAAAGATTTCATTGTTAAGGTTTTAGTATAAAACCTCCCCAGATTTTTCCCCTGAGCAACATTGTATTCCTCCTCGTCACACTTAGGATCGGCTGAGTGACAGTGCGTTAGGAGAATGGCACAGTCATCTGTGCCCAGCAGCTCTGCCTGGCTTTCCCCCTTCCAGGGTGGCAATCCTGTGAAAACCACCTTCAGAAGCTCCGGGGGAAGCGCAGGGGTCAAAAGAAGGGGGTGGGGGTGAGGAGGTCCAGCACATCTGGCTTAACTAGAGCAGCTGCTCCACAGCTCTGAACTGCTTTCCTGGAATGGAACCAACTCTTCTAAGAGGCTGAGAACAGTAAGCGCAGAGGCTTCCTCTGCAGCCGGCTCCTTTAAGGTCAGCTGGGTGACGGCTCTTGGCAGACACAGCAGGGCCAGAATGGTGTCCCCAAGGCACCTGGGTCACTCCCTCTGCCAAGCAGAGGTGCCCTGGAGCTCCTGAAATGCTCAGCACAGCCCTGGGCTCCCTCAGCAGCCCCTAGTAGGTGCCCTGTCCCACTCTGTGCAGTGCACCCTAGCAGGCACCCAAATCCGGTGGCCCCTGTTGGCCAGCCAACCTCCTCCGGCCCTCGCATGCTAGCATCTTAGCAAGACACACAAACCATTTCCACCCAGCATTACTCCAACAAATCAAAGTTTTAAGAAAAGCTTTAACCCACTACCAAAAGGAAAAGCCTCCCTGGGGCCATGGGGAGCTCTGAGGAAGGCCCTGGCTCAGGCTGTCCCAGGGCGTCCAGGGCAGCACAGCCAGGAGGGGTGCGATGGGAGTGGGCTCCTAGACCACAGACCTCGCCTGCCGCGTGTACTCCCGGAAAGCAGAAAGGAATAAAACGGGAGGAAGAGAGAAAATGAAAGTCTCAAGTGGCTCACCAGGGCTTGGATCCAAAGAATGCAAAGGCCCATGATGAGGAAGAGCGCCACCCGCAGACCTCTGGGTTGGATACACACTTTTAGTTGTAAACTGTTGAGGTCCCTGCAAAACTCCCGGGCTGGGCAGAAACCTGCCCCCAGGCCCCTCCCAGGAAAAGTCCCCATTCCTTGTGCTCCCTGAGGGCACACACCGGGTGTCAGCCCTGCTCCCCGCCCCCCAGGCCTTCCCAGGGAGCAGATCAGTTCCCCTGTAAAAGTCGCCCTGTGGACAGGCACCAGCTGGCCCTATCCAGGGGAGAAGAAAGAGAAGCAGCCTGGGCCTGGAGGCAAATGTGAAGTGGAGGGCCTGGGAATGGAGAGCTGAAAGGGGAGTTCCCCAGGAACCTGGGAGGGTAGGCAGGGAGGGCAGGGGGCAGGGCTGCAGGTTGGACAACGGGGAAACAGGGGGCATGTGGGGAGGGAGGGGGGCTGTGGGCAGAGGAGGGGCCATGGGGGGAAGAGGGATGGGGAGGAAAAGGACTGAGGAGGGGGAGGAAAGGGACGGAGGAGGGGGAGGGGCCATGGGGGAGGCACCATGGAGGGAAGGAGGGACTGAGGGGGGAGGGACCCTGCGGCAAAGGATGGGGGAGGAGGGACAGTGGGGGCGTAAATTGTAAAGAGGAGGAGAAAATGTGTTGGGGGGATAGTGGGGGGTGGGAAGGGACCAAGACTGGGGACAGGTCAGTTTGGGGGGAGGAGGAACCGTGGAGGTAGGGGTACTGGGGGAGGAGGGGCCATGCAGAGGAGGAGGGACAGTGGCAGGAAGGGACTATGGAGGGCAGAGGGCCCCTGAGGGGAGGAACAGTGGGGGGGAAGGACCATGGGGGCAGAGGGCCCCTGGGGAGGAATGGTGGGGGGGAGGGACCATGGGGGTAGGGAAAGTGGGGAGGGAGGGTCCGTGGGGGGAGTGTGGGCCGCGGGACTCTTATTCTGACTCGGCCCCCCCCCAGGCCCACCGCGCTGGGCCTGGACCCCCGAAAGGCCCCCGCCCGCCCCGCGCCCCCCGCGGAAGCAGCCCCCACACGGCCCGCCCTGCCTGGTCCCCGCCGGCCCCGAAGGACCCCGCCCCCCGCAGGCGAGGCAGCAGGACCTCCGTGGGCGCGGGACGGCGCCCCTCACGCGGCAAGGGGGCTCGCTCGCCCTCGTCTGCGCCTACGGGCCCCGCCTGCGCCCGCCCGACGCCACGTGGGGCCCAGACTTACCGCTGCGCGGGCGGGACACGGGGTTCCCAAGGGCGGGCGAGCGCTCCCCGCAGCGCCCCGTGCGCCCCGACACCGCGTCCCTCCTGCCCTCGGGCTCGCAGGGGTGCCGCGGGAGCGCGCAGCAGGTCCGCGGGGCGCGCGCCCAACCGCCGCCAGCTGTTAAAGGCGCCGCCGCGCGGGGGCGGGCGGGACTCGAGGGCCTGAGAGCCCAAGGGCCAATCAGGTCTGGACCGGTTCCCCGACTCCGCCCCCTAAGGGGCGTGGCCCTCCCCCTGACGGACAGCGCCCAGCAGCCAGTGGACGCGCGGTCCGGCTGGCGCTAAGGAGGGCGATCTCCCCCTACGCCGTGAGGGCGGCTCCTGACTGGTGGGCAGGGGATCCCCGCAAGTGGGGGTGTCCCCACCCACAGTGCACCAGAGGCGGCCTGGGCCCGGGCGTGGGTCACCGAGGCCGGCTGCTTGGAGCTGCTGGAAGCGCGGTGTGAGGGGCCTCTGGCCCGGTGCAGCCGAGCCCGGCCCCGAGCGAGGCTGTCGTCCCTGCTCCTTTCTCCCGGAGCTGGGGGCTGGCTCCTCTGAGGAGCTTGAGGAGTGCTGGCCCCTGGCCTGCGTTCTGGGGAGAATTTATTTCCCACATTTATTTTATTCGTACATGTTAATAAATCATACAATACATCCAAAGAATACAAGCAATCGGTATTTGGTATATCGGAGTTGTGCGGGCATCACTTCATCATTAGGAGTGCGTTATCATTATTTCAATAATAAGAATAAGCAAAAAACAGACTTCTTCATCCCTCACTCTCTCTGTTCCCCTGCCTTACAGAGCTGCTATTTCTGGCCATTCTAGCACAATTATTTATTTATTTAGTCGTTTTATTCAGACATGTTCACATACCATAACATCTAAAGTGTATAGTCAGTGGCTTTTAATATAATTCCAATGTTGTGCATTCATCATCACAAAAACTTTTAGAATAATTTCATTACTCCACACTCCTTAGCATGCCTTCCCTAGCCATCCATAACCACTAATCAAAGGTCATCTTTATAAATTGATTTATAATTACATTTTATATCAATGGAATCATGAAATATCTTTTTAACTTTATTTTGTACATTTAATAATTGAAAATATAAATAGTTAATTAAAAGAAAACACAATTGAATAAAAGCATACATTTCTCAAATGTACTGAATACATATAAATTTTTTTCAAATCATATAATATGTTACACAATGTATTTGGTTCATAGTAATGCAATCATACAGTATTTGTCCTTTTGTGTCTGGCATGCTACACTCAACATGTCCTCCAGGTTCCTCCATGCTGTCAAATATTTTATAACTTCCTTTCTCCTTGCAGCTGCATAATATTCCATCGTGTGTATATACCACAGTTTCCTTAGCCATTCATGGGTAGGTAGATACTGGGTTTGTTTCCAACTTTTGCCAAGTTTGGATAATGCCTCTATGAATATAGGTGTGCAGATGTCTGTTCACATCACTGCCCGCAGTCCTTCTTGGTACTTTCTTTAAGCATGCACATACCCACTGTATTAGTCAGCCAAAGAGGTGAATACCTGGGGCTTCTCCTGGCTTCCAGAGGAAATCTCGTTCTGAATGGGAGTTTCTAGCCAGGGTCTTCCAGCAGCCATTTTGGGGGCACCGAAGGACACGTGTTTAATGGTGGCGGCTTTCTGCCAGGTTCCAGATCCACTATCAATTCCCTGTTTTACTAGACTGCCTCAGATTGCCACATGTGCAGCCTTAAAGCCAAGGAGCCATAAGCCATACTGAAGCCCTAACTCAGAGGGAACCAACTGTGTTTCAGAAGCAGTGCTGGTTAGCATAGATTTTGGATAAAGAGTGTTACATGGTAAAATGACTATGTGAACAGAGAAGAAAGGAGAAAAAGTTTTGACCTACTTCCCCATATTCATTGTCACATGACAGAACACAGCCGTGTTCAGTATATCGTAGCAGTGTTTTCAGACTCAGGTCAGGTCATCTTCAACATTATTCAATTATTCTATGTTAGTGAGATTTCCTTAATTCCACAGAAATCTGAAACATTTTTTATGCACAGGGACTATTTTTATTATTTTTTTTTTAGTTTTTAAAGAAGCTTTAGATTACATAAATGTTACATAAAAATATAAGAAATTCCAATATGCCCCACTCTGTTCACCTCCCATATTTTCCCACATTAACAGCATCCTTCACTAGTGTGGTACATTTGTTAAAGTTGATGAACCCATACTGAAGAATTGCTGCTAACCATGCGCTAAAGTTTACAACATAGGTTACACTTTGTCCTGCATAATTTTGTAGATTATGACAAAATATACAATGACCTGTATTCATCACTGCAATGCCATGTAGGACAATACCGGTGTCCCCAAAATGCCCCCAAATTCCACCTATTCTTCCCTCTCCCCTCTTCAGAACCTTTGGTGGCCACTGCCTTTACATCAATGAAAAGAGCTCTTTTGCCCTGGATGGTGCTTCAGAGGCAATCACTGGACATTGTAAATCCTCACAGGGCCCACTGGATGGAATGGAGGAGAGTATGGGCCATGATGTGGACCATTGACTATGAGGTGCAGAGGTGCCCAAAGATGTACTTACCAAATCCAATGGATGTGTCATGATGATGGGAACGAGTGTTGCTGGGGGGGGGGGGGGGAGAGGTGGGGGGGGGGAGTGGGGTTGAATGGGACCTCACATATATATTTTTAATGTAATATTATCACAAAATCAATAAAAAATAAAAAATAAAAAAAAATAAAAAAAAAGAAAAGAGCTCTTCAATTGCTAGAATAATAAGTCTTAGCAGAATAATAATGAGTCAATTTTAGTCCATTGTTCATTCAATACCAATCAAAATTTCAACAGCCTACTTTACAGAACTAGAAAAGGCAATTACCTAATTCAATTGGAAGGGAAAGTATATGTTAGAAACCAAATGCATTCTAAAAAAGAAGAGAGACAGGGAGGAATTACTCTGCCTGACCTTGAAACATTACAAAGCTACAGTTGTCAAACAGCATGATAGTGGCATACAGGTAGACACATCAATCAGTGGAATAGAATTGAAAGTCCAGAAATAAACCATCATCTCTATGGCCAAATGGTTTTTGACAAACCTACCAAATCCATATTAATGAAACAAAACAGTCTCAGCAACAAATGGTGCTGGGAGAGCTGGAAATCTATAACCAAAAGAATGAAAGAGGACACCTATCTCACTCCCTATACAAGAATCAACTCAAAATGGATTAAAGACCTAAATATAAAAGACAGGACAATAAGACTACTAGAAGAAAATGTAAGGAAACATCTTCAAGACCTAGTGATCAGTGGTGGTTTCTTGGACCTTACATCCAAAGCACACACAACAAAAGAAATCATAGATAAATAGGACCTCCTCAACATTAAACACTTTTGCACTTCAAAGAACTTTGTCAAAAGGCTGAAAAGGCAGCCGACTTAATGGGAGAAAATATTTGGAAATCATTTGTCTGAAAAGGGTTTAATCTCCAGGATATATAGAGATGTTACAACTCAACAATAAAAAGACAAATGACCCAATTAAAAAGTGGGCAAAAGATTTGAATTGACATGTGTCCAAAGAAGAAATACAAATGGCAAAAAAAAAACACATGAAAAAATGCTCAACATCACTAATAATTAGGAAAATGCAAATCAAAACTACAATAAGATATCATTTCACACCTATCAGAATGACCAGTATTAAAAAGACAGAGAACTAAAGTCATGGAGAGGATGTGGAGAGATAGGAAAACTTATTCATCAGTGGGAATACAGAGTGGTACAGTCACTGTGGAGGACTGCTTGGCAGTTCCTAAAAAAGTTGAATATAGGGAAGCAGACTTGGCCCAATGGATAGGGCATCCACCTACCACATGGGAGGTCAGCGGTTCAAACCCTGGGCCTCCTTGATCTATGTGGAGCTGGCCCACGTGCAGTGCTGATACATGCAAGGAGTGTCCTGCCATGCAGGGGTGCCTCCCCCCCCTGCATAGGGGAGCCCCATGCACAAGGAGTGCACCCTACGTGCAAGGAGTGCACCCCATAAGGAGAGTCACCCAGCGCAAAAGAAAGTATAGCCTGCTCAGAAATGGCAACACACACACATGTAGAACTGATGCAGCAAGATGACACAACAAAAAGAGACATAGATTCCCATGCCACTGACAACAACAGAAGCTGACAAAGAAGAACATGCAACAAATAGACACAGAGAACAGACAACTGGGGGGGGGAAGGGGAGAGAAACAAATTTTAAAAAAAGAAAACATCAAATGGACTATTATTCCATCATAAAAAGAAAAAGAAGTCCTGATTCATATGACAGCAGAGAAAACCTTGAAGACAGCTTGTTGAGAGAATTAAGCCAGAAACAGGTGGACAAATCTTATATGATCTCAGTAATATGAAATAATTAGAATAAGGGAATACAGAATGGGGAATCCTTTATTTTATTCATGATGGTTCTATAAACCCACAACTTGTGAAAAATTCAGGATCTATCAATTACTGAATTCCTAAATAACTTCCACAGTTTTATGTATCTGTAATAAAGGCACAGCACTTTCTGGTATCAAATATGCCAAGGCTGATACTATAAATACTTCAAAGCTGGTTGTTTTAAGGATTGGAAACTTATTGCCTCAGGTTTGGAAGCTAGAATTCCAAAATAAAGATCTCAACAGAACACACCTTCTCCCTGACATTGCAATATTCTGCTGCTGCTTGCTGTGGACGTGGGGTTCCTTATCTGGAATCTCTGCCTCTATCACATGGTTCCACCTTTTCTCTTTTGTGACTTCTGGCTTCCCTGATTTGGGGCTTTTACTGATTTTCTGTGTCTGAATTTCCTTTGCTTGTAAGGACTCCAGTCTTGTGGCTTAAGGGCCAGCCTGATTCCATTTTGCCACATCTAAAGAGGAATCTTCAAATGAATTGTGATGAATACCTACCTTAACCTTTAAAAAAAAAAGTGCCCTTATGTTCCAATTCACAGGTAGGCCATCAACAGCTTATGTGAGTGCACAAATGAACAATCCTTGGGAATAATGTAATGCACCAGCACCTTTTAAATAAAGGTCTCAGAATTTGTAGGAATTTGTAGCTTGCAGAATCACAGACTGTTTTATCTCTTTCCTGGGTAAAAGGCTTGTTCTGCTGGTGACTGGAGAGTAGTTTTGAAAGACTCTAAGGAAAGACAAAAGGGCAGGTGTAAAATTTTAAACTGACCCTTTACAACAAGCTGGAATCCTCTCAGCTATGTATTGGTTTGGTAGTAAGGTGTTGCTGTTAGCAAAAAGAATGGAGATGAGGGGCCCAGGTGGACCACACATCCTTCAGTAAACTTGCTTTGTTTAGCCAGTGGCCTTTTAAAAGTAAATTGAACCCGGCACTGGCAAAGTTGAACCAAACTATCATGCAAAATATTGTACAAACAAATGTTATCATCTTATTGCTGGGAGTGTGTCACCTAAGGTCAGGGATGGAAGCCAGTGGTTTTATTCTTGCCTTTTGGTAAGGTACTGTTTTGTTGTAGAGCTTGCCTTTCATCTGGGAGAACTTCTAGGCCCAGCTCCTTAGATACAGCCTGACTCTGCCAGTTGTCTAATCTCTAGAACTTTAAAAGTGAGCTGTTATGCATGGGTGAGAGAAGAGAAGGAACCTGTATGAGGGTATGGCAGCACGCAACAGTTTTCCATATACTTGTCCTTTCAGCCTTGATAAAAATCAGGGGCTTTAGGGGACACCCCACCCCCATCTCCACCCCCAGGAAAACAACAAGAAATTGGATTCTAAATTTAAACTGGAAAAGAAAACAAGAACTTGCTGTAAAATAGTTCTATGGTGTTATATATTTCAAAATCCCAACAAGAAATATGAATATTTCTCATTCTAGTCCTGTGATTTTTGAGAAAACTCATGTTTTAAAATTTGAATTTTTAAAAAGATTTTTTGCACATATGACTTGTGGCCTATTACAACCAGTTGATCCTTGTTCAAAATGTGTTCCATAGACCAGAAGCCTCACCAAGTTCTAAGAGATTATAGAAACACCTCACCCCAGACTTTTGAATCATAATAGGAAGTTTCCCCAGGTGATTTGCTGCAACCTGTGTGGGTGAACTGAGAACCTGAGGGGAGGTGACAGGAGCTGAAGAAAGATACATAGAGACAAAGACAGGATTAGAGGAGATCAGGTGGGCCAGCACAGCTGATGGCAAAGCCAAGGCCCCGAGCTGGCACCACAAGCTTTATTTAAAGCAGTTAAGGGAAGCAGACTTGGCCCAGTGGTTAGGGCATCTGTCTACCACATGGGAGGTCTGTGGTTCAAATCTGGGCCTACTTGACCCATGTGGAGCTGGCCCACGTGCAGTGGTGATGCGCACAAGGAATGCCATGCCACGCAGGGGTGTCCCCATGTAGAGGAGCCCCACATGCAAGGAGTGCACCCTGTAAGGAGAGCTGCCCAGTGTGAAAGAAAGTTCAGCCTGCCCAGGAATTGCACTGCACACACGGAGAGTGGACACAACAAGATAACACAACAAAAAGAAACACAGATTCCCATGCCACTGACAACAACAGAAGCAGACAAAGAAGGACAGGAGGCAAATAGACACAGAGAACAGACAACTGGGGTGGGGAGGAAGAGGAGAGAAAAAAATAAAATAAAAAAATCTTTAAAAAAATAATAAAGCAGTTAACTAGGTCATTGTTCTCAGAGCAGGGGCTATCAGGCACGAAGTTCTTTGAGGAGGGTGTTCTTAGAGTTCCTTCTTGTCAGAACATCAGTTCCTTTCTGCTTACTTGCAGATACAGACATGTTTGACCACACCCCCACCTCTCTGCACACATTGATCCTCCCTCACAACATGGCTTGAACCCCACACATTACTTCAGGGACCCCTACATGATTCACATGCATATTAAAATTTGAGAAGGACAGTCCTCTATGTTTTTTTGCTAAAAATCTCACATGGGTGCTATGTATCAGCCCTCAGAAGCATTTAACAATCCACCTCAAGGCTGAGATTTTTGTATAAAAGGGGCCTGAACCTCTGTTAGAGATTTCTCCCTTACAAGGTGTTTAATAATGAACTGATCACACTGTTTACAAGGGCTAACAGTGACTTGAATTCCTGTGACCTAGAACAGCCCCCATCCAGAGCCTACGTGTTCAGATACAGTTCAATTACCCACCAGAATAGACAAAGGAGCCACGTGACAACACCAACCCCTCCCACACTCCTAGAATTCACTACCACTAGCAGACCACACCCCTGGCCATCCCTATTGGCCCTCGGTCTTACCCAAGCCCCAACCCTCCCCTTGGCTAAGCATGTTCCTGCCTATAGATGTACTGCATAGATTCATGACCCCCTCTGCCAAATGCAGGCTGAAGTCTCTCTCCAGTCCCCTCCAGTGGGAGAGCTTCCCAATCAACTTCCTTCCTGCAATCCTGTCAGTCTCCATGTCTCAGTGAGCTCCATTTTTTCTCTAACAACCTCCATCAAAGGATTAAATGGATGAGCTAGCATATACAAATAGCATCTAGCTTCTTAAATACTTAATTGGTGTGTAATAAATATTAGCTATCCCTATTGCTAATATTCTGTCTCTAAAGAAATTTGGTGAAAATGTCATCCCTAAATCATGAATGTATATTTAAATCAATGATACTTTGTTCCCTAATGATTTAAAAGTTGAATTGATATTTTAAATGGGATGTTTTTGACAGTAAAACTAATCTGAAATATTATGAAACTAATCAGTGGAAATGCATAAATTATATCTTTAAAAAGTGAAACCCATGCCTATCTCATAGTTGGGAGAATGTTTACCATGCTTATATCAAACAATAAGAATACTTTTTTTTGTGGAAATGAGTTCATTTAAACTTCTTATTTAAATTAGCTTCCTCCTATTCATGAGTGAATTCTGTGAGAGCTTATTGGGTTTTTGCTCCTATCATCATGTTAGGAAATAGTTAATGTAAGTCCTTTGGTTTGAGAAGTCTAGTTTCTTATTTTTATTTTTCTGAGCTTGGTTGAAACCATAGTTTTATAATTGGAGTGAAGGAGGAGAATACTCTCATATACACTGTGATGTAAGGACATTGTGAGAAGAAGAAGTGCCCTGGATTGGACAACACTTTCTGAACAACACCAGCAACAACAATAGTAGCCATCATTTAGTGTGTGCTTACTCTACTCTTGTCACATTGTGGTTGAGGAAATTTAGGCACAGGAGCTGTAAGTCATTCAAGGTCACATGGCTAGTGGGTGTAGGAGCTGGGACTTGAATCCAGGCAGTCAGGTTTCAGCTTGCTCCTCAGTGCCTCCTGAATGCATCACTTTGAGTTGCTCCTCATAGTGGTACAGGAGACCCTGAGCCCAAGGATGTTTCTGTGCTCTCTGGGCAGGCAGCCAGGTGCACATATGGATGAGTTTTCACATGCTGAAGTGACAGGATTACAAGGGCTTCCATTTCTTCATGGGTGTGTGGTGCTCCTCAGTGTGCAGCTACTCAGTCCCATGGAGAAGGAGAGGGCAGGCTTCCTCAAAAGTCCAGGAGGCTCTCTTCCTAGAGGAGCCCACACCAAAGCTTGATTTGTTTCTGTCCTTCTCTCCCATTTCTCAGCAAGTTCTGTTCTTTCCCCCAATTTCCCAATAAATTATTTTTACTGGCCTAAAAATTAATGCTGGGAGAAGAATCAGCATTCCAGATTGGAAAGGGCCCTTCAGGGAGCCCTGGTGCTTAAGATCCCGTCCTTGTATGCCTTCCTGGACCTTCTGACATTGCATTTGTTCAGGAATTTTTACAACACTAAACCAATTAATAGGAGATAATTTTAGGATTCAGATGTTAGTTCCACTGATTCTGAAACCTCTTCATCCTGTTGTGTCAGCTTCCTCAATGGGAGAATATAGGTGGTACTGACTGAGCATTTTAGGAATTGTCAGCATAAGTTACTTCCCTCACCAAAGTCTATTCCCACATGTTTGGGCAAGAAGGCTACTGATGTCTGCCAGGGTTCGGGCTTCCTGGGTTCCTCGCTTCCTGGGGCTCATTTTTCTCTGGGCTCAGCTGCTCTACTCTGTGCTTACTTCCCAGGCTCCAGCTCAAAACTCCAACTTTCTCTTCTGTCATGTCATTTTCTCTGTGAGTCCCTACCTACCAAGAGGGTGGGACTCAATGTCATACTGACATGGCCCAATCAAAGCCTTAATTATTACTTAATCAAGTAACAGTAAAACCTCTGAATCCAATCCAACCTAATATGCCCAGAGAAAGAGACCAGTTCACAAACATAATCCAATATCTATTTTTTTAATTCATAAACAATATCAAACTGCTATATTACCTAAGATTATAGTGGATAAATGGACACTGTAATTGTTACCTAGACATGCCATTTACAAATGGCCTACAATTTATATCTTTTAAAACAGAGTTCACCAACCAATAGAATACTTACTGAGATTGCTCACAAAAAGCAACCACTTTCACCGAGCCCAGTGGAGGGTGTTGGGGGGGGGGAAACAAATGACTCTCTTAGTGTCTGGTCCTTATCAGTTTTTAAGTATAGAATTACAATATGACCCAGCAATCCCTCCAATAGGCATATATGCAACAGTATTGAAAGCAGGGACTCAAACCAATATCTTCACACTAGTGTGTTCACAATTGCCAGAAGATGCTGTCAACCAACTGTCCATCAACCCATGTATGGATAAACAAAATGCGGCATATACATATACACCCAAATGCAAGGTGTTAATAAGAGGGTGATATACTGGGAAAAAATACACCCTAATATAAAATATGGACTATTGTTAATACTATAATTATAATACTCTTCTATCAATTGTAACAAAGTACCACACTAATGCAACGTGCTAATAATAGAGGGGGATATAAGGGAAGACTGTATTTGTTATATGATTTTTCTGACAACCTACTTATCTAATTAAAAATTTAAATTAACAAAAAGCCAAAAAATATTTCCAATCATGTTTCACCTAGTTATTTCATATATTTTCTTGCATTTTATGTTTTTGTTTCATGTTTAGCTCAATGATCCTTTGATTTAAATTTTGTGCAGAATTTAAGTATATATTGCATTAATCTGTTATGATTAAATTCGGTAATCTGTGATTCTTTCTCCATTATTTTGGTCACTCAAGAGTTCAGGGAAATGGACTTTGGCCCAGTGGTTAGGGCGTCCGTCTACCATATGGGAGGTCTGCGGTTCAAACCCCGGGCCTCCTTGACCCGTGTGGAGCTGGCCATGTGCAGTGCTGATGCGCGCAAGGAGTGCCGTGCCACACAAGGGTGTCCCCCACGTGGGGAAGCCCCACGTGCAAGGAGTGCGCCCATGAGGAAAACCGCCCACCGTGAAAGAAAGTGCAGCCTGCCCAGGAATGGCCCCGCCCACACTTCCTGTGCTGCTGATGACAACAGAAGCGGACAAAGAAACAAGACGCAGCAAATAGACACCAAGAACAGACAACCAGGGGAGGGGGGAAATTAAATAAATAAATAAATCTTTAAAAAAAAAAGAGTTCATAACACATATACATTTTATTATTACTATCAGTTTTCACTCTAAAACTGCTATACTTTTCATCTACCTCTATTTCAAATTGTGCTCTTTCTCACTTCTCTGTTTGGTGCAAATGACCTTTCAGTGTACTTGCCCTGATTACATTAAATTTGTCTCCCTTAGTCAATATCTCATTAACAGGAATTGTATAGGCAGTTCTCTGAAATCAGAGAATATTGACTGAATTGTCTGCTTTCAAATGCTGTAAATAAAAACAAACATTTTCAGGTCAGAGTTAACTCATTCTGCTTGCAATGACATATATTTCTCTTGATGTAATGTTCTGACCAGTTCTTTTCTTTATTTGGAAACCTGCTTATACTTGACCTGTAACTGCAGTCTGGGGAAACGGACTTTGGCCCAGTGATTAGGGCGTCCGTCTACCATATGGGAGGTCCGCGGTTCAAACCCCGGGCCTCCTTGACCCATGTGGAGCTGGCCGTGCGCAGTGCTGATGCGCGCAAGGAGTGCCGTGCCACGCAAGGGTGTCCCCGCGTGGGGGAGCCCCACGCGCAAGGAGTGCGCCCGTGAGGAAAGCCGCCCAGCGTGAAAAGAAAGAGCAGCCTGCCCAGGAATGGCGCTGCCCACACTTCCCGTGCCGCTGACGACAACAGAAGCGGACAAAGAAACAAGACGCAGCAAATAGACACCAAGAACAGACAACCAGGGGAGGGGGGGAAATTAAATAAATAAATAAATCTTTAAAAAAAAAAAAACAAAAAACTGCAGTCTGACCTCTGCCAGGCTCTTGGCCCAGACTTTTTGATAATGAAAGAGGGGCAGCAATCTGCAGGTCAGAACCACATGAGCTTAGTATCCTGATATTTCTTTATTCTCAATTCCTTTGTTCCTCACTTCCTAGGTTTTTCTCTGTCTTTCTCATTCTCCCAGTAGCTGCAGTCTTAATCTAGTGTTTCCCAACACTGTTCATATCATAGCATAGATTGGAGTCCTCTGGATTTGTGGTGCATCAACAGCAAAATATACTTTATCTTCAACTCCTCCTGTTGAAAGTTCCATCACCATAGTGTTCTAAGGTAGTGGTTCTCAACAATTTTTGCTCCCCCCCCCCCGGGGCCATTTGTGGAGGCACTTTTAGTTGACATAATGCTGGGCTGGTGGGAGGAGATACTACTGGAATCTAGTGGGTAGACAGAGGTCAGGGATGCCAGTAAACACCCTAAAGCACTCTGCACATGCCCCACAACCAGGAATTTTCTAGTCCAGGGTGCCAAAAGTGCTGAGAGTGAAAAAGCCTGCTGTATGGGAAACCCAACTCTCCCTATGGTCCAAGCATCCACCACAAGGATGGCTGCTGTTTCTGCATACACCCCTTACCTCTGGCCTACAGTTGGGTTTATCCACCTTGCCCTTTTCAGATAATTATTCTTTCCTATTTCCTAAACAGAGGCACAGACCAATGTTTGAATCTCATGTCACCAGATGATAGCACCCACTGCCCTCACTTGCTGTTGACTGTAGGCTCTTCATTTTTTATTTCTTTCCCATTTTTCCCCCTGCTCCCCCATTGTCTTCTCTCTGTGTCCATTCACTGTGTGTTCTTCTTTGTCTCCTAACATTCTTGTCAGTGGCACCAAAAATCTATGTCACTTTTTATTGCATCATCTTCTGCATCAGCCCTTGGTGTGTTTGGAACGACTTCTGGGCAGGCTGCACCTTTTTTGCAAGGGGCAGCTCTCCTTGAAAGGCACACTCTTTGTCATGGGGCTCCCCTATGTGGGGGACAACCCTGTTTGGCACAGCACTCTTTGCATGCATCAGCACTGCACGTGGGCCAGCTCATCATACAGGCCAGGAGGACCTGGGTTTGAACCCTGGACCTCCCAAGTGGTAGGCAGATGCTCTATCAGTTGAGCTAAATCTGCTTACCGCCTCATTTCTGAGTTTCCAGTACTGACATTCTGTTACTCTCTCCAATACTCCTCACATCTCAACTGGCCAATACACTGTCCTTTCAACTCTTTACTCTTCTCCTCCTGTGATCTTGTCTCCACACTCTGCAGCCATGCATTGCATGACCCTCTCTTGAATCTTCTCATTATTGGTAGCTGCTGTCCCGCCCCAATACCAATTTCATGCATCATACTGCAGACCACCACCACACATGACATATCACCTTAAATTTTGGAACATGAACTTAAAATGGCTTCATGGGCATTTACTTCCCTAGAAGTTCTCCTGCATCTCATAATAACCAAAAGACAGCTTGAGTTCTCAAACTAATTGGACAGTATCCCTGCGGCATTACCCGCTATGGAAACATGGAACGGCAATCATAAGAAAATCACGTGGTGGCGTAGGGTGCTCTGGCAGAGGGAAATGTGCTTAAGATGATGGGTTCTCACTTTTTTTTCCCCAAAAACGGATGGTTACGACTCGATTCAATGCCCAAACAACCCGTACGTCCGCTTTGGACGGTCACAATGGCCGCTTAGAATATACCCGGTCCATGGAACACCTGGACCTGTAAGCCCACTTGACCGCAGTGCCTGCCTGAAGTGAGCAGAAATGATTTCCACGCAAGTGTCTCACCACCCAATAGGTAAGCAGTTTCGTTTTGCGTCCCCGGGCCCCAGACCCGAGAGAAATGCTCGTTCCTTCATACGGTCCCAAAAAGGAGGGAGAGAGGAGAAAGGGCAGGATGATTACTCAGAGTCGTCTGGGTGCTATGGGGCCCCTCTCCTGCCACAAAAGAAATGCAGAGAAAGAGAGGTCACTGACAAGGGAGAGGGAAGACTCTGGGCCTGTCCTCTAAGGGAGACAGGCATCTGCAGGCCTGGCAGGGAGCCCAGGCCAAAGCCCTCAGGACACCGGTGGTAAAGGCCAGCGTTCCCCTGACATAAGGTGGAGGTAACGGTGATGGGAGACAGCATGTCTGTGAAAATCGCCATTGGAGAGACCTGCAGGGCAACGCCGGATGGCCCTAGGTAGGCCCCCGCTTGAGGAGGCCTTGGGGAATTTGGTGGGCGAAGAAACCCCGTCTTAAGATTGAGCTGGCAGCCTGGCACAAACCAGAAACTTGGCCTGGGTGAGATGAGCTATGGCACGGAGAAGGGGCTCTCCCAGCAGCCCCAGATCGGGCCCAGGGGTCCCTTCCCCCACAGCCCCTTCAGCAAGGGGCCCTGAACCTCCCCCTGCCTTAGAACTCAGCCCTCTGCCCCCCAGCAAGTGTGAGGAAGGAACGATTCCTATCCAACAGTGGCCCCTAGCGCTGGAAGCTTTGGCTCAGACTTTGGGCAACGGAGCTGCTCTCTTGTTCCTGGAGCTTCTTCTGTCTCTTGGCTTTTCACCAGACAGACAGGAGGGAACAACTGTCCAGGACAGCATAGCAGAGCTTCTCTCCTAGCCCAGTCCCCACCCAGCAGGCTCCACCCACGTCGGCCACCCCTTCCATCGCGTCCCCGTGGCCTCCTGGTGGCATTCGGTGTATACGTTTTGGAACCCCGCTTCCCCCAGCGCTGGAGGTTTTCCTGGCAGTGGACGCGCTGCCCGAAGTGCATCGGGTGGGTTTCGGCAGGATGCCTATTGGCCGCATCTGTCCCGGCACTGCCACTGGGGACAACTCCCGAGTGCAGAAAACGCCTCCCCGCCCCCGCCCCCCAATCCATTCACAACTGTCTTCCCTCTCCCGGGCTTGGGCACCTCGCGCCAGTGGCCACCGTCTCCAGGGCAACCAGGAGGGGCGGGGCTGGGGTGAGCCTGCCGGGGGCGGGCTGAGTGGCGCCTGCGCGCCAGGGTGGCGGTGGGCGTGGCCGGCCCAGCGGGCCGCGGCGCCTGCGCTTTGGTCACGGCTTTGCGGGCGTCAGAGAGCGGTCTTCGGCGGCGCGGGAGGCCTGTCGCTTGCCGCTCCCCCTCCCCCACCCCTACCCCGGGCGCCGTCTGGGCGCCCCGAAAGGAGGGGCTGAGGAGGGAGGCAGCGGATGGAGCGAGAGGGGGCTTCGATCCCACACGGCTGTTGGATGCGGCTCTCCCGCTGGCAGGTGTCGGCACTTTTGCTTCCCTCCGCAGTCAGGACCGTGCTCTCCTCCCTCTCAGCTGACCTGGGCCGGTCCAAGGAGCCTGAGCGCAGGTGCTGCACCTGTGCTGGGGCTCAGGTCCCAGCTGGCACGGGGCCTGTCCAGAGACATGCCGAAGCCTGTCTCCTGAGCATGCACGCACCCACTGCCAGGCTCAGCCTCAGCCAAAGTGACAGAAGAAGAGGCATGTGTAGGGAGGCCCCCGTGCAACCGAATCCCCCCTCCCCCCCGTGCAAGAGCACGGATTCCCAAGTAGAGCCCACTGGCAGGGCACTGAGGCCCGGAGCCACCTGCCATCAGCAGCGTAGTCCTGGGAGTCCCCGCAGCCCTCAGGAGCACCAGGGCCTGGGGCTTGATCGACCAGGCAGGTGCACCTCGGCGAGAAGGGCTATCTGCTTTGGTTTGGAAATCTGGACGGTATCCCTGCGGCATTGCCCGCTATGGTAGCTTGGAACGGCAATCAGTAGGAAAATCACCTGGTTGCGTGGCGTGCTCTGGCAGAGGGAAATGTGCTTAAGATGACGGGTTGTCCAAAAACGGATGGTTACGACTCGAGTCAAGGCGCAAACAACCCACACGTCCGCTTTGGACGGTCACGATGGCCGCTTAGAATATAGCCGGTCCATGGAACACCTGGACCTGTAAGCCCACTTGACCGCAGGGCCTGCCTCAAGTGAGCAGAAATGATTTCCACGCAAGTGTCTCACCACCCAATAGGTAAGCAGTTTGGTCTTGCGTCCCCCGGCCCCAGAGCCGAGAGTAATGCTGGTTCGTTCGTACGGTCCCAAAAAGGTGGGCGAGAGGAGAAAGGGCAGGCTGATTGCTCAGAGTCGTCGGGGTGCTCTGGGGCCCCTCTCGTCCCACCAAAGAAAGGCAGAGAAAGAGAGGTCATTGACAAGGGAGAGGGAAGACTCTGGGCCTGTCCTCTCTGGGAGACAGGCCTCTGCAGGCCTGGCCGGGAGCCCAGGCCGAAGCCCGCAGGTCACCGGTGGGAAAGGCCGGGGTTCCCCTGACATAAGGTGGAGGTGACAGCGATGGGAGACAGCATGTCTGTGACCATGGGCGTGGGAGAGACCTGCAGGGCAACGCCGGCCGGCCCTAGGTAGGACCCCGCTTGAGGAGGCCTCGGGGACTTTGGTGGGCAAGGAAACCCCTCTTCAGACGGGTCTGGCAGCCTGGCCCGACCCAGACCCTTGGCCTGGGTCAGGTGAGCCATGGCATGGAGAGGGGGCTCTCCCAGCAGCCCCAGATCTGGCCCAGGGGTCCCTTCCCCCACAGCCCCTTCGGCAAGGGGCCCTGCCCCTCCCCCTGCCTTAGAACTCAGCCCTCTGCCCCCCAGCAAGTGTGAGGAAGGAACGATTCCTATCCAACAGTGGCCCCTAGCGCTGGAGGCTTTGGCTCTGACTTTGGGCAACGGAGCCGCTCTCTTGTTCCTGGAGCTTCTTCTGTCTCTTGGCTTTTCACCAGACAGACAGGAGGGAACAACTGTCCAGGACAGCATAGCAGAGCTTCTCTCCTAGCCCAGTCCCCACCCAGCAGGCTCCACCCACGTCGGCCACCCCTTCCGTCGCGACCCCGTGGGCCCCTGGTGGCATTCGGTGTATACGTTTTGGAACCCCGCTTCCCCCAGCGCTGGAGGTTTTCCTGGCAGTGGACGCGCTGCCCGAAGTGCATCGGGTGGGTTTCGGCAGGATGCCTATTGGCCGCATCTGTCCCGGCACTGCCACTGGGGACAACTCCCGAGTGCAGAAAACTCCTCCCCGCCCCCGCCCCGCAATCCATTCACAACTGTCTTCCCTCTCCCGGGCTTGGGCAACTCGCGCCAGTGGCCACCGTCTCCAGGGCAACCAGGAGGGGCTGGGTCGGGGCGAGCCTGCCGGGGGCGGGCTGAGTGGCGCCTGCCCGCCAGGGCGGCGGTGGGCGTGGCCAGCCCAGCGGGTCGCGGCGCCTGCGCTTTGGTCCCAGCTTTGCGGGCGTCAGAGAGCGGTCTAGGGCGGCGCGGGAGGCCTGGCGCTTGCCCCGCCCCCTCCCCCACCCCTACCCCGGGCGCCGTCTGGGCGCCCCGAAAGGAGGGGCTGAGGAGGGAGGCAGCGGATGGAGCGAGAGGGGGCTTCGATCCCACACGGCTGTTGGATGCGGCTCTCCCGCTGGCAGGTGTCGGCACTTTTGCTTCCCTCCGCGGTCAGGACCGTGCTCTCCTCCCTCTCAGCTGACCTGGGCCGGTCCAAGGAGCCTGAGTGCAGGTGCTGCACCTGCGCTGGGGCTCAGGTCCCAGCTGGCACGGGGCCTGTCCAGAGACATGCAGAAGCCTGTCTCCTGAGCATGCACGCACCCAGTGCCAGGCTCAGCCGCAGCCAAAGTGACAGAAGAAGAGGCATGTGTAGGGAGGCCCCCGTGCAACCGAATCCCCCCTCCCCCCCGTGCAAGAGCACGGATTCCCAAGTAGAGCCCACTGGCAGGGCACTGAGGCCCGGAGCCACCTGCCATCAGCAGCGTAGTCCTGGGTGTCCCCGCAGCCCTCAGGAGCACCAGGGCCTGGGGCTTGATCGACCAGGCAGCTGTGCCTCTGCGAGAAGAGCTATCTGCTTCGGTTTGGAAATCTGGACGGTATCCCTGCGGCATTGCCCGCTATGGTAGCTTGGAACGGCAATCAGTAGGAAAATCACCTGGTTGTGTGATGTGCTCTTGTGTAGCGAAATATGCTTAAGATGATTGGTTCTTATTTTTTTGTTCCAAAAACTGTGCTTAAGGTGATCAGATCTTCTTTTATTATTTTTTTCCAAAAACTGATTGTTATGGCTCGAGTTAATGCCCAAATAATCCGTTCAACCGCTTTGTACATTCATGATGTCTGCTTATAATGTGGTTTATACATGGAACCCCTGCACATGTAAGCCCGCTTAACCGCAGTACCTCAGGTGAATGGAAATATTTTCCACTGAAAAGTCTCACAATGGTGATACTCCGGTGGTCTACAGGCACAGGGTCTTTGGGCGGTATCAGTGGAGGAATCAGTGGTGATAATTTGCGGCAGGAGGCACAGGGTTCTTGGCATTTTGCCAGCATCGTGAACGAGCAGCAGCAGCTGGCCATTTCGGATTTCGGCTGGGCCCCATCCAATGTTTCGACTTGGTCTAGCCCAGCATCTATTCCATTGGTGAGCTGCTGGTGCCCTTGCATGAGCCACTGCTGCAGAGATCCACCAGCAGGTCAGGGCCGTTGATGATTCCTTTGTCATCAGCCATGAGAGGATATTAAGGCGGTCTTTCCCGGAGCTCAAAGTGTGCATTGTGGGTCACTTGGCCAGTGCCAAGCCGTCACTGCTGTACATGTGGAAACCTGACTGGCCCGGATATCCATGAAGAGTCTCCTGAAGCTCTGTCCATCTGGATGGCCGTGGCAATCACAAGAATTTGCAGCTTGGAAAACTCTTCTTCCGCCTATTTGGAATTCCTGCTGTTCCATGCCGTCTGTCAAGAAAGCAGGAAAAAGCACAAAGAAGTCAATATCTTTCAGGAGGCCAAAACCAAAGCACCAAAACCCTTGTAGACTGCACTCATTCTCCTTCTATAGTAGAATTTCATGAAGAGCATGAATGTAAGGCATATTATAGGCCTGCATAGTGTGGATCCTGTAGTAGTTTTTTCCACTCCAGGTCTCAATCAACATGGGGCTTAGTTTCCACATGGGGCTTAGTTTCCACATGGCGGATGGAGGCGAATCTCCCGCTGGCAGATGTCAGCACTATGGCTTCCAGCTGTGCTGAGGACCATCATCTCTCCCCTCTTAGCTGACCGGGCAAGTCCAGCTAACCGGAGCATGGGTTTTGCAACTGTGCTGAGGCTCAGGTCCCAGTTGGCATGGGCCTGTCCAGAGATTCAAGTCTCCTGAGTGTACACAAAACCTCAGGGCCAGGCTAAGCTTCCACCAAAGGGACAGAAGAGGTATGTGCAGGGAAGTCCCACCTGAAATCGACTCCACCCCATGCAAGAACACATATTGCCAAGTAGGGCCCACTAACGGGGCTTTGAAGGCCAGAGCCAACTGCCATCGGAGTAGACTTGGGTGTCCCCGCAGCCCTCAGGAGGACCAGTGACTGGGACTTTATCGACTAGACAGCTGCACCTAGGCGAGAAAGTGTATCTTCTTTAGTGTGGAAATCTTGACAGTATACCTTTTGAATTGCCTGTTATGGTAGCTTGGAACGACAATCAATAGGAAAATCACCCGGTTGTGTGGCGTGCTCTCGTAGAGCAAAATATGCTTAAGATGTTGAGTACTTACTTTATTTATTTATTTTATTCAAAAACCGATGGTTATGACTCGAGTGAATACCCAAACAACCCATCCAACCGGTTTGGACGGTCATGATGACTGCTTGTAATGTGGCTGGTACATGGAAACCCTGGACCTGTAAGCCCACTTGACCGCAGTGTCTCAAGTGAGTAGAAATGTTTTCTACTGAGAAGTCTCAGAACCCAGTAATGTAAGCAGCTTCATCTTGGGTCCCCCGAACTCAGAGGAAAGAAAAATGTGCATGCGTACCGTCCCAAAAAGGTGGGCTTGAGGAGAAAGGGCAGGCTTCTTGCTAAGAGTCGTGTGGGTGCTCAGGGTCCCCTCTCCTCCCAGAAAAGAAACACAGAGAAAATGAGGTCACTGACAAGGGAGACAGGAGATTCTGAGCCTCTCCTCTCTGGGAGACAGTCCTCTCCAGGCGTGGCGTGGAGCCAAGGCATAGGCCCTCAGGGCACCGGTGGGAAAGGCCAGGTTTCCCATTCCAAAAGGGGGAGGTAAGAGCGATGGGAGACGGCATGTCCGTGACCATTGCCGTGGGAGAGGCCTGCAGGGCCACACCGGCCCTAGGTAGGCCCCCACTTAATGAGGCCTCAGGGACTTTGGTTGGCGTGGAACCCCCCTCTTAAGAGGGACCTGGTGGTCTGGCCAAACCCAGACTCTTGGCCTGGACCAGGTGAGCTATGGGATGGAGAGAACTTCTCCCATCAGTCCCAGATCTGGCCCAGGGGTCCCCTCCCCCATAACCCCTTCTGCAAGAGGCCCTGCCCCTCCCCCTGCCTTGGAATTCAGCCCCCTGCCCTCCAGCAAGTGTGAGGGAGGAACAATTCATAGGCAACAGTGGCCCCCAGGGGTGGAAGTTTTGGGTGTGGCTTTCCACAACGGAGGCGCTTTCTTGTTCCTGGAGCTTCTGCTGTCTCTTTCCTTTTCATCAGACAAACAGGAGAAAACAACTGCCCAGGACACCATAGCAGAGGTTCTCTATTGCCCAGCCCTCACTCAGCAGGGCCCTCCAACGTTAGCGACCCCTTCCATCCCCGTGGCCTCTCGGTGGCTTTCAGTGTATACATTTTGGATCCCCACTTCCCCCAGCGCTAGAGGTTTCCTGGCAGTGGACACACTCCTGGAAGTATGTTCTGTGGGTTTCAGCAGGATGTCTAATGCCACGTCTGTCCCGGCACTACCAGTGGGGACAACTTCCGAGTGGAGAAATTGCCCCCTCCTCACAACTGTCTTCCCACTCCCCTCCTAGGGTACCTCCTGCCAGCGATCACCATCTCCAGAGCAACGAGGCACTGCAGGGGCAGGGCGAGTCTACCGCTGGGGGCGGTGTGAGGGGCACCTGCGTGCCAGGGTGTCGGTGGGCGTGGCCACCCGGTGGGCTGGGGCGCCTGCGCATTGGCCCTGGCTCGGCGGGCATCAGAGACCAACCTAGGGTGGTACGAGACGCACAGTGTGCACCTCCCCCTTGCACCGGCTGGGCACCTCAAGAAGAGGGTGCGGGGCAGAGGCAGCAGATGGAGCCAGAGGTGGCTGAGATCCCACAGGGCTTTTGGGTGCAGTTGTCCTGCTGACAGGTGTCGGCACTATTGCTTCCCGCTGTGGTGAGTACTATCTTCTCCTCCATCTTAGCTGATCTGGGCAAGTCCAAGGAACCTGAGCATAGGTGTTTGAAATGTGGTGAGACTCAGGTCCCAGCTGGCACAGGGCCTGTCCGGAGGCATGCACAAAATAGTCTCTTGAGCATGCACAAAACCCAGTGCCAGGCTCAACTTCAGCCACAGTGGCAGAAGAGGCATGAGTAGGGCGATCCCACTTGCAACCTACTGCCCCCAATGCAAAAGGACGTATTCCGAAGTAGGGCACAGTGGCAGGGCACTGAAGCTGAGAGCCACCAGCTGTCAGCGAAAACTTGGGTGTCCCCGCAGCCCTCAGGAGCACAGCGCCTGTGGCTTTATCGACTAGGCAGCAGGGCCTCTGTGAGAAGGGCTATCTGCTTTATTTTGGAAATGTTAACAGTAGTCCTGTCGAATTGCCTGCTATGGTAGCTTGAAACGACAATCATTAGGAAAATCACCTGGTTGCGAGGTGTGCCCTGGCAGAGCAAAATATCCTTAAGATGATGAGTTTTCATTTTATTTTTTTTACAAAAGCTGATAATTAGGGTGAAGGTGAGGGTGAGGGTTTAGGGGTTAGGGTTAGGGGTTAGG